>NC_000078.6:73391299-73691299 GCF_000001635.26 Mus musculus | reverse complement strand
CAGACCCTCCGATGTTAATCTGGATTAGGTAAAAGTGGGTGGGTTCGATTTTTTCTAAACTGATATATAAAAATAGTGGCTCCTAACTGAATTCCTTGCACACTGTGCAGCATCTAAGGATAGTGGATGTTTTGCATGCCATTATACTAGGCTTTCCCCAACACGTGCAGAAACGTGACGATTAAAGCCAGCTTACGTTCCCAGGATGCTTCTGAAATAAATCACTGCTATAAAGAACATGTAAGAACCTATGTGAAAATAAATTAATAATTTTATAATCTAGGCTAGAGGACTGACAGGCTGTATAGAGTGCAGAACCATGCTTCAATATATCTGTCTATTCCTGAGGAGCTGCTCAACACAGCATGAGCAGATTACCCATCATCTCGAACGGTTATCATTTCTTCATGATGGGAACATTCCAAACCCTTTCTTACAGCAATGTGATTAATATAATACAAGATTATTAACTACATCACCCTCTGTGTAGCAAAACACAAGGGTTTGCAATCTGGCTGTAACTGTTCTCAGTATCTAAAATGATTTTACTTAGGGTGTCTATTAGTGTGATAAAACACCATGACAAAGAAAGCAACTTGGGAAGAAAATGGTTTACTTCAGCTAATAACTCTCAGGGCACGCTCTATCCCTGAGGGAAGCCAGGGCGGGAACTCAAACACTAGAAGAACCTGGAGGCAGGAGTTGAAGCGGAGGCCATGGAGGAATGATGCTTACTGGCTTGCTTCTCATGACTTGCTCAGTCTGCTTTCTTATACCATCTAAAACCACTTGTCTAGGAATGGCCCCACCCACAGTGGACTGGGCCCTCCCACATCAACCATTAATCAAAAAAAAAAATGCTCTAGAAACTTGCCTTACGGAGGCATTGTTTTTTTCAATTATGATTCCCTCTTCCTCGATATGTCTAGGTTTGTGTCAAAGTGACAAAACCCAATGGAGTCAATCACAAATAAATGTTATTGAGGAATTATAGAAACATAAGAAAGCATAGAAAATATTATACTCCTATGATGGAAGAAGGGTAGCCAACCACTCAGGCCTTAAAAGATGAACGGATTCACAATTAGATATATAAAGTTCTGTTTGGCAAAGCACACAAAGAGTTGATAGAAACAAACTGAAGAGAAAAGGGGTTTGCCATACAAGGGAGAGGGTTACTACATAAGACATGTAGAAATCAGCCTGTCATAGTGGAACAGGCCTGAAATCTAGCTAACTGGGAGCTTGAGCCAGGAAGGTCACAAGTTCAAGACCAGCCTAGGGTATTTGGTGAATTCAAACCTAATCTGGGCTGTTTAGTGAGATCCTGTTTCCAGATAAAAAGTTTAAAAGAGGACTAGAGCTACAACTTGATGGGAAAGCACCTGGCTAGAACACCCTAGACCCTAGGGAATGAAGAGGCGGGAGGGAGGGGAGGAGGGAAGGAGGGAGGAACTCGAAGGACCCAATAAGGAAAACAAGTGAACAATCTCATAAAAATAAGGCTGAGATTATAAAAGACAATTTAAAAACTTCGCAGCTAGCCAGTAAACATGTCAAGGTATCGAATCCTATGTAAGACAGTCACTTAAGAACAAAACTAAATTTTGCTCTACTTCCTAAATTCATAAATATGAAGAGACTTGTGTGTGCACCTGACAGTGGTTGGTGGAAGGATAAACTGGGATCCTGAATGTCCAGGACTTATGGTATGTTCTCGGTACAAAGCCTCAGCACTCCCATGTACCAAGCAGGCAGCACTGCCTTCCTAGCTCTGTCCAGGAAGGGGCAACAAAGAGCACATTCAAAACACTCAGCACGAAGCATCAATCCATAGCACTAAAGACGGAAGCTATTTCAGAGATATTTGGCGGTGAGGACTAATATCTTTCAAAGTGTAAATGTGTATTTTCTTACATTCAGGAAACCACTTGAAGGATCTTTGGTTTTATATAAAAATATGCCAGTAAGCAAGAACATACAGTCTATCCAGGTATACGTACTGCAATCTGCTCCAGGAGAACCTGGGTCAGCTAGGTGCTATGGTACACCTATAGCCCCAGTATGCAGGAGGCTGAAGCAGGAGGGCTGCTTGAGCCCAGAGCACTGAGGACCATCTGGGTAACAAAGCGAGACCCTCAATTTTAAAAGTTCTTACATTGACAATAATCTAGACGCACTTGGAAGCAAAGGGGACACTACTATCGATGAGCATGGGTCACAGAAGGGATCAGTTCATCCAAGTTTCTTATATTCACGCATGGAAATGGCATAAGGAAACCCTGTTTCATACGCTAACATCCACTAATAAAAGACAGAGGGGGAATTAGAGTCTATATTAGGAAGCCCGAAGAATATGCAAGAAGAGCCAAAGTGAATCTGGATAAAAGGCCATTGAACTCAGAGGCCCAGACACAGGTAAAACTTACAGCTGTTTTTGGGAAGGAGTTTGCAGTCTCTGTTGTACTACCTAATTCACTTCTCTCTCATGTCTTCTGTCTCAAGAAGATAAAACAGAGCGCTGTCCTGTGCCCGCGGAGGATAATGCGTTATAGAATCAATATTTCTGCCAGGTTCTGCATCTCCATCTACAATGTTGGGCAACGGCTACACGAGGACAGAAGTCACCCCACTGCCCTTCCCTTTCCCATTATGCTACCAAAAGTCTCTCAGGAACCCCTAGTGAACAGGCTCCAAGGTTCCCCGGGTGGCAGATGATAACTGTGAGGCTTAGGCACTGCCACTTGTGTGATCATCAGCCTGAGACACCGCTCAGTGGTGGCCAAAGCAGGATGTGCATTGAATTGCTAAACACTTACCATACCTACACACAAATTAAATTCTCTGTAGGAGTCTAATTACCGAGAACCTATTCATTTACTCCTTTAATACTACAAAGATGGGCTAAAAGGTCAGCTTGCCTGCATTTTTAATATTTCATGAATTAAATCCTTTTTGCTTGCTCGGCGGCAGTCTGCAGAGCAGTAGCATGAACTCTGAACTTTCTAGATTCCTTCTAACCAGGGAATCTAAGCCGAATCTGTTTCTGTCCTCTATGCTGCTCCGGTCTTCCATCCTCCCCAGAATACCTCTGTGTTTTCCAACTAGACTCATCTTTATCCTACCTGCTTCAGAACTCAGCAGCCTTCACCAAATCCTCAGGCAGGTAAAATGCTCTCCAGTTGCATCACAGCAGCCTGAGAGCGGATCCCACTCTCATCTAAGCATCAGCCCCCTGAGCCAGGCTTCTCTGCAGGTCCTGAGCACACAGGGACTCTGCCTGCAGGCCACTCACCCTTTCCTGTATCCTTTCCTATGTGTACCTTTCTGTTTCAAAAGCAAATGTGCCTGTGAACACACACATGCACGCCCCACATACACACCCGGGAATCCGCAAGACATCTGGACACAAAACTTTGGGGTTTGTGTTACCCCCAGTGACATCCTCTTGACTGATGCTATGAACAGGAAGGGGAGAGGGAACTCTCCCACTGCAGACCTGCAGAGCTTCCTCATTGCTTGGCCTGGTTTTCTGTTTACTTAGGTCAGAATTTAAAGGGCTATAAAAGACTACCTAATCGTGACTGCGGCTCACGCCACCTGGGCTTTGAGAAATCTTTCAAATCATATTTCAGTCAGACACGTTGGGCAACCCCAACATGCTTTGCAGCTAAAACTTGCATCACAAGCTCTGCTTGGCTCCCAAGTGCCCAGGGCCTCCTAAATAAATAGGAAGTTGGCTCCGAGCCCTGGCTAGGAAATGCACATTCCAGTCTCCAGGGGTCAGCAGCCTTGCAGCCCTGATATGTCCCTCCAGGGGCTGACCATGAGCAGCCATTACCTGGATAGGGTGCAGGGCAAGTCTGTCAATGTCATAAAAAGGAACCTTGACAAGATTTCAAGTGTCGCAAACCTGACTGCTAATCTGCATACGGTTTTGAGAACTGTAGGCTTCTTACGCCTAGGAACTACCATGTAATCCCCACAGTTAGGGCTCATTTGCAAAAAGCTGTTGTGCACTAAAATTTACATCACGTGAGGCTCCACCGAGGCAACATGGAGCTCTGATCTCTCTTTAAATCAGCTTTAACTTTACCTCAAAAAAGGTAACGTCGGCGCCCTCAGAAGTTGTTTGTCTCACTAAGCTGATGTGAGGTTTTATTTGAAAAATGCTTTGGGTGCGTTCTGCCAAGGGGCGAGAGCAATGCTCGCTCACGTTTCCTAACTTTCTTTCTCTGTGTGCTCTTCGTTCTCGGAGTTTCCTGATATCTCTGGGAAGTAATACATTTTCTGGAAACTCAGAAACTAACAGGAAGGTTAAGTGGGGTCAGGCAGTCAGTGACATCAGAGAAGAGGCCAGATTCTGGTTTCTGCCGTCAAACTACAGAGTGACACCAACCCATGAACCCATGTCTTTCTCTCGCTCTATCTCTCTTTTTTTATTCTATTGAGAAAGTTGTTTTTTATCATTTGTAGTAGATGGGAGAAAACAATCATGAGTAAAACAAACCAGGAAACCTTAGGGTTGGCCAATTAACCAAATGTCCCGGATGCTCCCACGACACAT
This sequence comes from Mus musculus, assembly GCF_000001635.26. NCBI lineage: Eukaryota > Metazoa > Chordata > Mammalia > Rodentia > Muridae > Mus > Mus musculus. Next base: position 73,686,732 of record NC_000078.6, on the reverse strand, counting down.
CTCTGGAAGGGAATGGGACAAAACAGGAGCACTTTCCACCATGTTACTACACTCACAGAATAAGCCACTGTCTGATCACAGGGCTCTTTACAGGAAACACGATGCACATGAAGATGGGTGATCCTTGCTTGAAGCAATGCTGGTATGAACAGAGACAGGCTAGATGTGTACAAAGCACACATTTAAGTGAGTCTTTACAAGTATATACCACCCTGGGTGGGAGCCTTCGGTAGGAGGTAAGCGAAGAAGGAATCATGGGAGATGCATATGTTGTCCTCCGGTGTGCTGCATAAAGGTGCTGCTGAGTCTAACAATTGCTTAGAGGAGAGGGATGCGAATTTGCTGAATTAAGGTAGTGTCCAAGTTCCAGGAACTTCCATCACTGCCAATGCCCAACATGGCACGGAAGTCTATGCCTTTTTAAATGGCAGCAAAGCCCCAGCAGAGGTATTGAAAAGCACAGAGTCTTCTAAGTCATCCAAAGGAGTTTAACTGTACGACCCACAGCAACTTCCAGATTCAGATGATGCCATTGGACTCCTTGTCTAACGCTGGCTCTCAGGAAGCTGCATCCAGGTCTCCAAAGGACCCGCCTCCCTCCGAGAACGACAAAGACTCAGCAGGCTGAGAGCCAGACAGGCCGGCTACCAGTGCAAAGGGAGGATGGAGAAGCAGCTAGCTTGTTACGGGACTGTCTCTCCTGAGCTGCACTGGCGAGGGGACTCGCTGTCATCGAAGCATTCCTTGGTAGCAGGAAGCAGGTCAGAACTTAACTAACTGTGGCAATCCGGAACGGCACCAAAGTTCTATTAAGAGCCATGAGGAAAACCTCTCGCCAGGGTTGAGAAGACACCCTCACCTCCTAACCCCTCCTCCTCCTCATCTCCTTTCCTTCCTCACTTCAGGGATCTAACACAACTCCAAAGTACAAGCCCGTGCCTCTCAGGCCTTGTAGAAGAAGCTCTGCTCCACCCTCACCCCCAGTTGCTCTCATTGTACAGGTCTCAGTCTCCTTCATGGGAGATCAGACTTCTGGGCTCTCTGGATGCCCATTCATCTCTGTAGCAACTCATACTTGCTCCGTTCCCTTGGCTTCTCACAGTTGCTTAGAGACTGACGACCCCCAAATGTACACTCTAGCTACATCTTCTCTGTGGCTACTTAGCATCCCTCCCCTCACTATATCTCTAAGTTTCGTAAAACTTGACATTTATCAGACTGAACTTCCCTCAACACTGTCACTGTCCTCAGCAGTAACAGTTCCTTTATCCTTGGAGTCATCCAAAGATTCCCGGTGATGTCTTCAGAGCCTTTGCTGGCTGTTTGCTTGTTCTTGCTTTGTTCTGTCAGTATCTACCATCATAGGCACAGAGCTCGAGACCAGGACTTAAATGGCAAGTGCCATCAGCCCTGTACTTTCCAAATACTCAAATTCAAGCAACCTCAGATCAAGAAGACTTTCTTAAATGCATCACTATTGAACAAGCACACACTCTTGCATCATAGCATAGCAAGTACATCATATTTGCATTGTATTTAATATTATGAGTAATATAGAGGTTATTTAAAATATACATGATATGCAAATACTATGCATTTCATATACAGAGACTTAGTTGTTACCTCGACTTTGATATCTGTGAGGAATCCTAAAGCCAATAACCTCTTGCAAGTATCAAGAGGCAACTGGAGGTCACTTGGGAAAGAATTCCCAGAACAAGAGAAGACTGCAGGAACAAGATACAGAGGGAAAGGGAGCCCACAAAGTATGCACTACTAACAGGTTTCCATGCTGGGCATCTGAGGCTCCACACGTTGTGGGGAATCACAATGTAATGAGGAGAGATGAAGAAATTAGGTTTCTGCTCTCTGGCTGGCACATGCCACTGGAAGTTCACTAACTAACCAGCAGTTCCAGTTTCTTTCTGGTAAAAGGGAATATATCCAGAAAATCCAGGAACAAATTGCTAGCTTACTCCTGATTTCTTTATATTTTTCTATTACATATATTATATATATCACAGGTATGTGATATATAGTCATATATTCACACACATATATGTGGTATATTATATATACATATGGTATATGTGCATATATTATATATAATTTATGTGCATATTCTATATGCTTCTTTAAACTCTTTGTGAAATGGACTTTAACTAGAATATTTTCCCAAAGATAACTTTCAATGACTATGATACACACTGCTTCTGCACAAATGATTGAACCATATACATTACCTTCTGTCTTTTATTACCAAGTGTAAGAATCCTACGGTTCTTGTCATAAAAAAATATTAAAATTTCCTACCTTCTTATTGTGATTCTATAAATACTTCATTTTCCCTGAATTTATCTCACCCATAAGTAAATGTGCCATTACCCCTTCTCTGGCCTTCCTATTTGAAAAAGAAAATTCTTCACTGGATTACCACTAGGTTTCAGAATGACATGGGAAAGTTTCTCTTCCATCAAGTCTGGAATGGCTCATTTAGGGGCACATCTCACTGTTACTCTCAGTATTATTTTATCTAGAAAGTTCTCAAAATAGCATAGTACGTCATCTTGGGCTCAAGTTAGATTACCCTATGCTGGTTTTATTTGCTCAAAATGTAAACATTTTTCAATTATCTGGGTATTTTTCTTGTCTTTTGTTACAAAACTTCACTGAGAGAGGATGACCCTTCACAAACTCCTGTCCTGACAACTTTTTAAACATTGTATAGAAGTGAATCACACTTTGTTCATTGTTGTCGTTCTTGTTTAGAAAGATATCACTATGGGAAATGCACACGATTCAAAGACTATTAAAAAAAATTACCCTAAAGCCAGGTTTGGTGGCACACATCTTTAATCCCAGCACTAGGGAGGCAGAGGCAGGCCAGCCTGATCTACATAGTGAATTCCAGGACAGCCAGAGCTACATAGTGAGATACTGTCTTAAAAGGGGGAGAGGAGGAGGTTGTCTAAACAACACCTATACGGTTGGAGATTCCCAGCACCCACACAGTAGCTTCCAGCCTCCTGTAAGCCCTGTTACAAGGGATCTGATGTCCTCCTCTGCCTAAACAGAGATCAGGCACACACTAGACAAACAGACACATGTGTAGGCAAACATAAAATGAAAACAGATAAAGATATAAAATTAAAAAAAAATAAAGTCATCCTAATCCTTACTATACAAATAGCCACCAAATGCCTTCGCAAACATGCCAAGTACATACATGACATAGACACAGTCTTAAATTAATGGTGTCACACACGCCCTGAAGTGCTGCCCTAACTGCTTTTTAGCCCTCACCCCAGTCTCTCCACATTTTTCTTTAATGGCTAGTATTAATACTGAAGCTACCAGGGACCCATCATCTCTTATCCAACAAGTACATATCGCAACAGACATGACTCGAGAGTCTGAGCACAGCCCTCCCGTGGAAGCTAGGCTTCTCTTGCCTAGAATCTGTTTCTCTCTTTTACTTGAAGCTTAGGGACTCGTTCCACCCCCACCTCAGCCTCCAACCCCAGGTTGGTCTTCCTTCCTCACACACAAAAAAGATTCTTACACAAACAAAGTATCCAACCCAAATCTTTTCCAGATAAACATGTGTTTCCTGCCCCTTCGTTTGGCTTATTCCATTTCCCTTTCATTCCCCCCCCCCCGCCCCCCACCCCTCTCCTTTTCCACTGGTGGCTTCCTAAAGTCCTTTCCGAGCTCCTAAGTTCTGGGCAGAGGATTTAGAGAACCCTACTGGGCATGAGCCATGGAGACAGCTGCCAAGTCACTTCCTTCTCCAGTTCCACTGCTGGAAATTCCACTTCTCCAACTTCACTGCCTCCCATGGCTGACCCACCATGACTAAAAAAACAAAAAAAAACAAACAAAAACAAAAAAACAAAAAAAACAACCTACCCTGTTCACTGGAGTCAAACTGATGCAAAGCCTTACATTGAAAGTAGGGAGATCACAGTCAACTCCCTGCAACACTCGTGAGAGATTTAAACATGAGTTACTTTTCTTCTTCTTCTTCTTCTTCTTCTTCTTCTTCTTCTTCTTCTTCTTCTTCTTCTTCTTCTTCTTCTTCTTCTTCTTCTTTATCATCATCATCATCATTAAAAAAAAAAGAACAGGCAAATAGATGCTTCCTTTAATCCAATGTCATTTATATTATTTGGTCACTCCCTCTGAGAGGCTAAAAAAATTAAAAGCATACATCTTGGTTGCCGAACTGGGGCTTTTGCTGTCGCTTAACAATTAGATTATTCCTTGAATGAAACAATAACCAGATTAAGTTTAAAAGATTTTAAGAATTAAGCATGCTTGTATCTTGGGTTTGTGGTATAAATAAAGGTTTGATGGGGGCTTTTAACTTCTAATGAAAATAGGTGTTTGGATGAAACTCCCTCCTCTGTGACCCAGTGTTCTTTATTCAGTGCTACCAGAAATGGATCCAACTAAAGTTAATTGAAAAGGGTCTTTCTCTATTATTACCTTAACTTAATCTATGGCACTGAGTAGGAGCTTTGAGAACTTCAGCTCTCGTGGCATCTGAAGGGGCTGCACAAGCTGACAAAGGAGAAAAGCAGTCAGTAGTCCTACTTACCTGTAAAGCCTATGACAGTGCAGCAAGATAGGCCCGGAGGTGCAATAGTAGCACCTTGGACGCAAGCAACAGCTGTCTAAATTGAACTTAAGTAAGGTCCAAGGGAACTCATGTCTAGTCCTCAACCTAGCCAGCTACCCAAGGCTGGAGAGGTCATTGACCCCAGAGCAGAGCAGGGATATACTACTTCCTATTTGGAAAAACAAACTATGCAAGAGACATGAAGCACCTTACATGCTCAAAGCTCAGGACCACTTACAAGTGTAAGAAGAGATTAGTGTGGGTGGGCCCAACTCACTGGCAGCAGAGCTAGCCTTGGGAAGGCTGTACAGGATAGTATAAGAAAGCAGGCTGGACAAGCCTTGAGGACCAAGCCAGTAAGCAACACTCCTCCATGGCCTCTGCTTCAGTCCGTCTCTGGGTTACTGCTTTGAGTTCCTGCCCTGACTTCCCTGGATGAAATAATCCTTTCCTCCCCAAGTTGCTTTTGGTCATGGTGTTTTATCATAGCAAGAGAAACCCTAATCCCATTGGATAAAAGGACAAACGTTGAGAGTCCTGGTATGAAGTTACAACGTTGAACAGAGGCAATACTCTGGACGAAGCTATCTTGTGGGCATAAGGAACCCTATACCAGTTACTTGTTGCCTCTGAGCTGAGTTACCACTAGAGTTCCCTAGAAACAGAAAAGGCTGAGCTAAGTGATTGGGGGGGGGGGGTTGGTGTTCTTTTTTTTCCTCATTCCTAAGAGTCTTTGTAACTAGCGAAACTAGCTTCAAAGAATGAGGGTGAAGTCAAGATGACCTTTACTCTGTAAACACTTCAAAATGAGGAAGAAGGTCCTCAGAGATCCATGTGCCTTAAAAATGGTGATCTAAAATGATAAATATGTAGGTAGATATAAACAAAGATAGAGAAAGGTAGCAATGATAGCTAACAAGACTTCAAAAGACAAAAATTTACAACCAAACACTTGCATATAAGTCAGGAGAAAGAGGCAGACTAACTAAGCCCATTCCACTGCTCTAAGTGGGGCCTGCAGTACTGAACCTTAGAATTCATTGCAGACATGTCAGGATTCCATGCATAACCTTTCACAGAGAGCTTCTCTTCTACAAACCAGCAGAGACAAGGGGAATGGAATTAGTAAAATATACTGGTAGGAAGATTCTTGATCTAATTCAAAGCAAAACACTAAGCACAAGAAATGCAGAGCACCTGAATACCTGAAAATACTACTACGATGGACCAGATGTGACCGCATAATGGAAACAGGCCGGTTTCACCAGAAGAATATATTGGTATGGTATCTGTATTTATTGCATAGCAGGGGACAACATTTGCTTATCATGTAAATAGTGTTTAGTGCAGAGGGTCTGAGAAGAGAAGGGCCGAGTACTGTCTCAGCGCCCACCTGGAACTCCCTGAAGAAGATGCTACGGATGCTGAGCTCACACTCATTCTAGTTCCGAAGCGCACCACGGCTTGGCAGTTTCTAATTCAAGGAGATTTGCTTTCATTCCTCTAAGACAAGAATTGCCAGTTCATGGGGCAGATCTCTGCTTGCTCCTGGAGAAACCATGGCTGTACCGGTTTTTTTGATTTGTTTTGTTTTGTTTTTGTTTTTGTTTTTGTTTTATTGCAACCTCGCTGTGAAAAAGTCTAGCACGTCCCAGTCTCAGGAAGATTTGGTGTTGTGAGTATCGTCATCGTCTTGTGTTATGGCACTGTCATAGCATGTTCTTAATTAGTACTTCCCTAATTCCTAGGCACATTGAGCATGTATTTAGTAGTTCTTCATCAGACAAAAATGTCTATTCAAATCTAAAGAAGCAGTTCTCTTTCATTTGAACAATAACTTCCGTGGGAACTTTTTTTTTTTCTTAAAGAATCTAGTGGGTTTTTTTTTTCCTATTGAGAGAAGAAATATGTCATTACATTGGTTCCATAGAATTCAACTGAATACTGCCTGGCTAAGACACACAGACTGAACGTAAAGGTAGCAGAAAAGTAAGAGAGTGTGTCTACTCTTCGTTTATGCATGGAAAGGAAGCAATAAAACCTATACTGAGTTTTAAATTCCCACAAATATAAGATTATTTGAGCCAAAATATATAGAATAAGGTTGTTGGTTTTTTTTTATAAAACTTCTCATTAAACAAGAAAGCACAGCATAAGATGTAACATTTCAATGTCTTAAAAAATAATCCAAATGACACCGATTCTTTCTCTATTCATAGTTCCAGCACACAAGCACAGCCTTTTCATTTTCCTGGCCTCTTTCGGATGAATCTTGTTAGCCTCATTATCAAGTTCCTAATTAACGGACATAGCCCTGACTGTAGCAACTGTCACTGTAGCTAGTCAACTGTGGCAGAGTCCAGGGGACACACATTCCAGGACCCCAGAGGCTCTGCAAGGAGCAACTCTGGGTGTGACCACTTGCCTTTGTTCTGGAAGGAGGCACTAAGCTATTGTACAGACTGCCTTGAAAAAATATTCAACTTCATCTTTGATGACAGAGATCAAAAACAACAGAGGAACTCGGGCCCTCTGAATGTCAAGCATTTACAAACAGCTACCATGTGCCGTGAGAAACAGAGTTGACTCGGTTCTCCAAGCTCCTATCTGAGCTGTCACTCAAAGCTTACAGACTTAATGTAAACAGAGTTACCCGATGCAAGGACACAGAGACGACGGTGCTCTTCCTGGCCCTCACGCTTGCCTTCAGTCTAGTATTTGTACTGAACAAGAAAATAGGAGCGGCTTCATGTGACCCACAAGGAATATGGCTTTCTGTGTTTCCATCAATCCCCCAGACTAACTGGAAACTCCTGTAAAACTGGAGGGGTGGGTTCTAAAATAATTAAGAGATAATTCCATCTTGCTTTAGCTCTGCTCCCTTTAAGAACCTTGTTTTAGTCAAATTTGGTGGCACAGACCTCCTTGAACCCCAAGGGTTCCTAGGGCTGCTGGGGCAGGCAACCATGCCCCCCCCCCTCAAACTCTTGCACACATTCAGCTGCCTGTGTATTTTGTGTGCCTTTTGTTCTTAAAGATTTTTTTTTTAATGTCTTGCAGGTCAGAACTAAATTTTATGGTTTTGTGTCCTCTCAATCTGTTATAATGAGCAAAAGTTCAAGGCCTGCCTGAGCAGTAGAAGGAGTTCAAGGCCAGCAGAGGCAGTTTAGCCAGACCTTATGTCCAAAAAGGTAAAAAGAAGGCTGGGAACACAGCTCGGTGGGAGAGAGCTCGCTTAGCTGACATGAGACCCTGTGTTTAAAAGTAAAAAGAGAACAGTTTTAACCTTTGGCCTTGAATACCACAATGGGACATGAACCACCCCATTCAGGGTCTCTTAAAATATCTAAGCAATAAAAGGATGAAACCATAGCTTCTGAAAGCTGGTCTGCCTCCTTCTCCAAAGAGGTTTAAAGGCACATAGAAAAAGCAAGGTAGAAAAGGGGAAAAAAAAAGAAAGACATTTTTAACAACAATTTAGTCATGTAGGTAACCACTGACTCCCAGAACCACACCAGTAGGGACTGGACTATCTTCCGTGCCTCACAGACACCGAAATGTCTCCCTTATCCAAACTGAGACCTGCCTCTGAAAGACTTAGTGTGTCAGGGCCAACTTAGAGATGAACACAGATGTCAAAATTGCACTGATCATGTATCAATCGACCTTTGGGAAGAGTCCGTCATAAACAGCACTGTCTGCTCACATCAGAGCAAAGGTGGGTTCTGAGGTCCGGCCATAAAATGAGACTTCCAGAGGGAAGCTGCCTCTGCTCTCCACAAGGACCCGCACGTCCCCAACAAGGGCCTGCACGTCCCCACTTCCTCATCCACTTCCATCAGGATCATGCCCTGACTCACCAGAAGGGAAAGAGTCCAATACTGTCACACAAAAACTTTCCATGTTTTCTTCTGATAAAATTCCTCTGTTGACAAAGGTATGGATTGCTTCACACGGCCACTGAAGAGAAGACATTCTGAACAGAAACTACTTTAAAATAAGCTACAGACTCTCCACCTAACAGGATGAGCGACAGGGGACTGTCACCCTTCCCTATCTGCAGCAAACACAAAACACAACTGGGCTCCACACAGAATAAACTGCTATGTGAAACAAAAGAGGCTTTCCCCCAGTTGAAGGGCTATTCAGAGGAGACCCCCTCATGCAAGGCAGTGTGGGTGGAGGGATCTGTCCAGTCTTGCTTCTACAGCTTCGGGTGGGTGCAATCTGTAAGCTTTATCTCAGCCATGCGCCTGGCAGCTTGAGAACTGTCATCAGAATCAGTAACTAAGATGATCACAGTTTCGTCTGTTTGGATGTTTTCATGGAAGGGGCTGGCACAGACCAGCACAACAGGGACTGTGTCAGAGTGGCAGTGTGGGTGCATGCAGAGGCAGGGATATGTAAACCTTCCCTGAACAACAACTACAACAACACACAAATGAAACTATCCCAGTTGCTCCATGGGCTGCTTTCTATTGGCCTGGGGGTCAAGGGTAGCCTCTCCAGAAAGAGGACGACATGGGGACTGCCTTAGATGAAAAAAAAAAAAAATCACTCAGTTTTGCTAAGTTCCTGGACCTGGGATCAAGGATAATAGGCTTAAATTCCTAAATGTGGCACGTGTGGCCTTTCATTTAGGACCTGTGCTGGCTCAAAGGAGAAAGCAAGGGGCTCAATGACTATTTGGTCCCCAGATGATAGCGCTGTTTGGGAAGGATTAGGGGGTGTGTCCTTGTTGAAAGAGGTATGTCAGTGGGTGTGGGCTTTGATATCTCACTCTCCCATGCACGTGTGCTCTCTCTCTCTCTCTCTCTCTCTCTCTCTCTCTCTCTCTGCCTCATGGTCATGTCTCAACTCTCCCAGCTACTGCTCCAGCACCATGCCTACCTGCCTGCTGCCATGCTCCCCACCATAATGATCAAGGACTCTGTCATGGTTTATATATGCTTGGCCCAGGGAGTGGCACTATTAGAAGACGTGGCCTTGTTGGAATAGGTATGTCACCATGGGCATGGAATTGAAGACCCTCATCCTAGCTGCCCAGAAGCCAGTATTCTGCTATTAGCCTTCATATGAAGATGTAGATCTCTCAGCTCCTTCTGCACCATGCCTGCCGGTATACTGCCACATTGCTGCCTAACTAAGACAGACTCTAAGCCTCTGAAGCTGTAAGCCCCAAATAAACTGTTCTCTAAGTTGCTTCAATAACAGCATCTTATCACAGCAATAGAAAATTAACTAAGACAAGGAAGCTGTTTAGTTTCCAAACCTAGCCCAGCATCCCCTTCTAAAAGACAGTCTCAAACTTGTGGTGTGCTCATTGCTTAATGCCCATCTCCTGCTGGGCTTCTACTTACCACACACTCACCTGCCATGGCTTCTCACCTTCCCAAAACTAAACCTCACAAAGTACTTCCTCACCCTCAGGCCTCTGCAGAGCTTCACAGCCCATCACACTCTTTCCAGTTCTTCCTGTGTCTCTCCTCAGTTCTAATGCTCTCCCGTGCTGAGGGAGTGCTCTGTGCAGCCTTTACACTCTGTGTGTGTGCATTCAGTTACCTGTGTATTTTTGCCTTTAGCCCTGCAAGATGACAACACTCTTGCAGGCAAGACCTAAATGTTATGGGTTTGCATCCTCCCGACGACATCTGTATCAGAGACTGTCTGACTACCATGAATAGTGTCTCTGTGGATTATACTTAAGTGCTATTAAAAACTATAAAATGCAATTTCAAGAGCTCTTATCTCATTCCTGTGTCCCTGGATGCTATACTCCAAAGGGACTTCTTGTTTCCTAAGGGCCATCCTGACAGCACAATGATGCTGAGAAGGAGCCTGCCACTGGAGCCATCTGTGAACCTTACACTCTAACACATTTTCACCCAGAGATGTAGGCAGCTTCACACCAACACCCTTTGTAGCCTGGAAAACAAATGCTTGGTGCATACACACCTTGTCCATCAGAAATGTGTATGGAGTGTGAATAAGAGAAAGCACAGGAGCTCCTGTGTGTGTGTGTGCACATGCTCATGTGTGTACACACTTGTAAAGAGCAGGGCCTTCAATAAGCTCCCAGCTTACTGTAATGTGTCTGCCAGTGACCAGAGATCCTGAGACTCAACCTCTCAGTGAGCCCATTCGAGGTGTGACCAAGAATCTGCATGTTACGTGCTGAGAACCAGAGGTCCAGCAGGAAGGACACACAAGTCAGTAAACAGAAAAAGTATAAAAGCAATTGTCGTCTTATCTCCGGTCTATGTGGCCAGTGTGCTAGGAGACATGAGAAGAAGCACAAGAACTGTCCAGGAATCCTCAACATATTTGGAGTAGGTGATGCCTGAATTGGATCTAAAGTTTTGGGGTGTCAGTAGGAACAGGGTTTTTCAGCAACCTGCATCCCGCCAAACTCCTACAGCAAATGACTGCTTTTCAGGCCTTGGACAAAAATCTTCAAAACTGTGTATCTGCAGCAGGCCGTGTTATAATCAGACCTTATTGCTCACCCAGCCTGGCCAGCCCTGTAGTCCATATCAGCTCTGACCACTGCCATCCTTACTTCTCCTTACTCTCCCACCCTGCTTGCTAATTCAAGTGACCAACTTCAGAGAGGCCTCGGGGTTTGAGAACTTTCAGTCTGAGTGTGACTGCCCTCCTCACAGCTCCCACAGAAGCAAGGCCACCACCCTCCTTAAGCAGCAGCAGCACACTGCTCAGCCTAGAAGTGGGGGGAGGGGCAGAGAGATGCATGCCTGGTGTCCACAGTACACTCAGGCGGGAGTGAATGGGTGAGTGAATGAATCCATGCTTGCGTGAGGCAGTCAATGGGAGTGAGAGTGTAAAAGAGCCTAACACAGTTAGGTCCTTACACGCCTTGTGCTCTGACCAGACTGGAGCATGTATGATAGACATGTAAGTATGAGAGTTTTACAAGGAGCCAGCTTCAGGTTGGGACCAGAGAGAGAAGTGTAAGGCTTCCCAGGTCACAGGGAGGCCTGACAGATCTCTACAGCAAACTCCCCTATTGTCCAAGTGCTGGCAAGGTGAGGCCAAGGAAAGGCCATTGTGAAAAGGCTGATTAGAAATGAGTAGGCAAGATCATGTGTAATTGTTTTCGTGTGTATTAGGTTAAGGAAAAAAAATGTAGGAATACTCTCTGCAACTACAACCAAATGCATTCAATCCCTGCTGCATTTTTGTTTGTGTGTTTGTGTTGTTCTGTTTTGCTGTCTTTTAAGGTTTTACTATGTGGCACACTCGCTGTCCTGGAACTTACAGTAAAGACCAGGCTGGTCTCAAACACAAAGATCTACCTGCTTCCCCAGGGGTGGGATTAAAGGTGTGTGCCACCAAACCCAGCTGGGTCTTTGATTTTTATACAAAGCCTCATTATGTAGCCTAGGCTGGCTTTAGACTTCCAGTCCTTCTGCCAAAGCCTCTCAAATTACGGGGTTAGCCCACTACGCTCAGCTTCCAATTAACTTAGTAATATTAGTCCAACTGTTGTGCTTCTATCAGTATCACCTAAAACTAACTACACATTTTGATAAGAAGTGACCGGTATGCAAAACTCAGGAAATGGCATCCCTTACAGGGAACCATGGGAGAGAGATGTACCCTCAGAACGCTACTCCTTACACGGAAGACAGAGCTTAGAGTTCCCCCTGGAACTCCACTCTTTCAACCGCTAGATGATGACTACTAAAAACTAACAGGAGCAGCGATAACCTTTGCTGAGTCTCGTTCAGTCCTCCTGGTTAGGTAACTCATCTCATAGCAACGATCCACACTGGAGATGTAAGCCAATCAAATGCCTTCAAAACTCAGATCAGGTTTGGTTTTATACCTGCAACCTTCTCCCTCCATCAAGTGCCAGAGGGAACTGCAGTTGAAGGTGAGAGAGGTCAGGTCTTTTGCTTGTGTTCCAACCTAAGCTATGCATGTGAGCTTCTTTCTGGCAATCTAAGACAGCAGGAAGGGACTGCCAACACCGGCAGCATGCTATCTCTGGCTCTTCCAGGAATGGGAAGCCTGCCTCTGCGGGACCCAAGGGAGTGGGTTTCTCAGTAGAGCCACAGATGGCCACACAGAGTCAGTTCTTGGTTCTCCCATCTGCAGGCTAACTGCTGTGGTCATGTGGTCTTTCAGAAAACTGAAACGCTGCCAGCCGAACACGAGACCTTCACCTGCAGCCGGACCAATCATTAGCATGAGGGGCACATCCTTAAGACCCGCAGCAGCTGGCCACTGATTTAAGGTTGAGTTCATGCTGCCAAGTAGGGTTGGACTGAGTTTGCTTGGGAGACAGATTGACAGAGATGCTCTAAGCAGCCAATCCCCTCTCCCTTCCTCCTGTTCCCAGCCTGTCTTTTCCCAGTGACAAGTGGCTCACTTAGTGGAATTGGTTTTGGACTTTGCAAGGTCCAGTTTCTGTCTGGAGAAGAGACCATGACAATGCTTTCTCGGCCTTAGTTTGCATAGCAGGGGTGGAGAGGTGTGTGCCAAATTCCCAGAGTTCCCCCTGAGACCCATGCTCAAAGGGGCTGGGAGAAAACAGCACCTAGCTTCAGGAGCCGCAAGCAGTTCTCAACCTGTGGGTCACAACCCTCATGGGGGCTGCACATCAGATACCCCGCATATCAGATATTTACACCATGATTCATAACACTACCAAAATTACAGTTATGAAGCAGCAATGAAATCATTTTATGGTTGGGAGTCACCACAACTTGAGGAACTGTATTAAAGGGTTGAGAACCACTGCTCTAGACCTAGCCCATACACACAAGGATGTGTTACTTGGTACAAAAACCCATGTTATGACTTTGGAACAACTCTGGTCCGATCTGAAATCTGGTGAGACTAATCAAAAGAGGCCACAAAAGACAGACCATCCATGAAACCCCGGGAGCAGAACTAGTCCTGCTAAGCCTCATAGGAGCTGGAGTTTGATGCCTCTAAGGGCCAACTGTATTCACACGTGCTGGGAGCCATGTGTTTGAGGCTGGCATGCCTGGCAAACTGGGGGCTGGGAAGGGGATTCGATGGACAAGAGCACTAGCTGAGCAAGTACAAGGACCTGAATTTAAATACCTGGTACCCATTTAGTGACAAAAAGCAAGGTAGGGCCATGAACACCTGGAAGCCCAGGGGAGGAGGGGGAGACGGAAGGCTCTCTGGAGCTTGCTGGCTGACAGCGTAACAGGAAAGCAGTAAGTTCCAGGTTCAGCAAAAGACAGGGTCTCAAGGGAATAAGGGCAGAAGCCCAAAGTCTTCATCTGGCCTCTGAAGTGCACACGAGCTCACACAAATACCAAATACACACACACACACACACACACACACACACACACTGCATGCACAAGATGGGAAGGCAGGGTCAAGGCAAACTGTGGTAGCTAAACCATAATGCTATGGAGCCTGGCAGACATCACCCAGCCACCTCCTTTTCCTTTATTAAGTCCCCCCAGGTACACATGTAGAGTATACACACACAAGCGTCTCATGTACAGAGGTTCAAGACACCTATGCATCTGCCTAGTTCAGTTGTTTTGCTTTGTTAGCAATAGGCTCTCTGGGCCCAGGTTTTAACAGTTGTAATCTGCCCTGCTCTGGAACACCCAGAGATCTCTAAACCATCCGTCAGGGGACCCTGGGCAGAGCTCTCAGATGGGGGCCTAATCCCACCACTAGTACCTGGATTCCTTCCTTTTGAAAACCAGTCTCATGAACCATATTGTATTGGGCCTCAAGCAAGAAGGACTTTGTAATTCCTCTGGGGACTTTTATCATATTTAGAGACATTTTTCTGATTGCCACAATAATAGCAGAGCATGCATGTGGCTGGCATCAAGTGGGCACAGGCCAGGGAAGCTGGCAGGCAGCCCACTGTGCAGAGCACAGTCCCACCGGCAGTGAGCATAGAGAACGCGAGAAACCCCACAGCACTTGTGCTCTGGAGACCTTCCTTTGAGGGAAAAGGTATTTGTTGCTTAAAAATAAATGAAAACTTCTGCTCTAGGACACCTGCATGAACTCCAAACTATTCAACAAAGGGTTGGTCCTTTGTGAGGGGCTTTAAAGTGCAGAAATAGCACGGATTTTCACATCAGACGCTTGCTTTTAAAGGCGAATCAAAAGCTGTTATAAAGAGCTAAGAGTCTGTCTTTTGTCCCGCTCAATTCACCACTGGTTGGGAGAATCAAGGGCCCTGCAGCCACCATGGAGCACACAGCAGCAAACCTCCAGCTGAGACCCCTTGAAAATCAGCAGAGAAAGCAGACAGGGGCAGCCTGTTTGTGCGGGTGGGAAGCCATGGGTGTGGCCTTCACAGAGCTTAGTTCTCTGTCAGTCTGGCAGAGAGTCAGAAGTTAAATATATTGCTTCTTTTAGGAAGGAAGGTGAACAATGGCTTCTTCATTTGAAACCACAATGGGAAGTTAGGAAGGGGTGGAGCCTAATGCTCAAGATGGAACACTGCCTGAGCTGCAGTGTTAATGTCCTTGCTCTTCGGTCTCCAAGACACTTTTCCAGTCACTGCTATTTACTGTTTACTGGTTCTAGTTAATCCCAGGGGTTAACCGGCACCTTTTGGTACCAAAAATAAACACACAAGAGGAATTCTGATTCTGGGGTCAAGGGGAGGGAATACAGCCAGCCTTCTCCTTCACAAATGCTTCTTGCTATCCTGAGGTTCTCTGAGGTACATTTTTGGCACAAGGAAGTAACACTCAGCCATGGATAGGCTGGCCCTTACAGAATGCACAGCTCCACAGCACATTCCTGTAAGCCCCCTTCATCTTCCATCCCTGGATTCTTCCATGGATCTCCAAGATCAGCATGTACCATCATTACCCATCACACTGAAACGTATTTAATGAACTCCCTCTGGAGACTGTGAGCGTTTGTGAGACAGGCATGCTGACACATCTGACTCTCTGTCATGAGGATATAAGCTCATGCCCAGATCATGGGGAATAAAAGCCTGATCTGTCAGACACAAAATATGCTTCAGAGTATGATCTACTAAATCTATACTGCAGCCCGAGTCCTCTCTCACACTGTACGTGAAGGCTGCATTGTAAGAACACAAGCCCAGAAGTCACTTCAGTAAACACAGTCAAAGAACAGGACAGACCTGTGCGGCTGTTAGGTCTTCCTCCAGGAAGCTTTCCATACTCAAAACAATCACAGGGTGGAGAAATTCAATAAACAGCTGCCTTTGAGGTGGCAGAAGGCACACTCTCCCTTTTCAAGTTTAATCAGCCCATCAAACGGCCTTGACTTTACACATCCAGCCAAGAAGCACGGCTTCCACATCAGTCCTTAGAGGCGTGTATATGAAACTCACATACACACACTGCAGCCTCAAAGCCCTTCCGACTAGATGCCAGTCACTGTGTCTGTCAAAGCTGTGGTACCTCTCCAGGCAGAGTAAGCATCACATGGCACGCACAGAAGTAATTCACATGGCTTTCTGCTTGAGTCTGTGAACTGTCTGAAAATACAAATACTGTCCCATTCATTGTTTTATTACCAGGACACAGCTGGTGCCATAACATTGGCATATGGGAGTAGAATATTGAGTGGATGCATGGTCTTGGCCTATAAGACACAAGATAACTGTTCACTTCCTCCTCGGCCTTTTTCCCCACTGGCCCCACTTTTTTTCCTTCCCTCCTCCCCTCCTCCAGAACTTCTGAGGCAGAGGGAGACCTTCTTATAAAAGTATCTGACTATCCCAGTCAATCAAGCATCAACACATCTATTGCTTACACACTTTTCCTAATTTTACAAAACAACAACCACCACCACCACCACCATAATGTGCATGAGTGTTTTGCTTGCATGCATTATCTGTGCACCGTATGCATGCCTGGCACACATGGAGACTAAAAGATGGCACCAGAACACCTAGAGCTAGAGTTACAGATGATTGTGAGCTATGGCGTGGGTGCTGGGAATCAACCCCAAGTTCTCTGGAAGAGCAGCCAGAGCTCTTATTCACTGAACCACCTCTCCAGCCTCACTTGGACCTCATTAATTTCCTTCCTCAATTCTCTGAATTCTGTTACTAGGTTGGGTATATTATTGGTAACCAAGAAAGATGTTTCTGCGGGGCTCTGGGGAATTTAGTGGTGGTTCTCCTAATCAAAGGGTTCAAAGCAGCGAAGCCACTTTGTGTGGATTTGTTCCCTCGGCCTTAGGAATGAAGCACTTCCCATCCACTGAGAATGAGACATCAGGGAAGGCTGCCCAAGGGGGGAGTAATAAAGATTCTATTTGCTAAAGCACTGTGGGGTTCAGATAGCCTGACAAAAACCCTTTCAAAGAAGCCCATGTATAAGGAAGAGGCTGGCTCCTATAGAGGGTGAAGCCACCTGCAGAGATTAATAAAGGGTTTAAAATCCCAACACCTCATGTCCAAGTATGGTAGACATGAGAAGGGGAAAATGGAAGAATTTCTGGGCAAACCCTAAACAGGGCATAGGAAGCTACTAGGTCCTTTTTAGTTTAAACGTAGCAGGATATTTCTTGCGCGCGCTCGACTCGACCAGCAAGAACGACGCTGCAACAGGATCCTTCTGCACACGTTTATTGGGAGAGCTTGATTGTAGAGGCGAAAAGACTTTTTGCCCAGAGCTGGTGCTGCTTTTATAGGCCTAGGAGAGGCGTGTCTCATACCCTGATTGGTTATGCACTAAGCCTCATTTGCATGTTCCTCATCTGATTGGCTACTCTCTCTCAGTACCTCACTGAGCCTCATTATCATACCTCATTTGCATGTCTCACATCCGATTGGTTATACTCTCAGTACCTTACAGAACCTCATTATCATGCCTGGGCCAGGCAGTGTTTTTGCAAAAAACTTTACTGCATATGTACACATTGGTTGTTTGTCCAATCTTATGCATGGTGGCCAGCAGTAGTCAGTGCCACTCAGCAACGGCACATGTGGCTTCCCACAGATATTGGGTGGACTTTTCCTCTTGTCCCAGAATCTTAGGGCCCAGTACCCCACTATAAAGCTCTCAGAGCCTTCTCTTCTGGGAACTTCTTGGAGATGAGAACACTTCCATTTCTGCTCCATGTCTTCAGAGTCAGAATACGCCAGAGGAAAGAAGGGCTGTCAGTCCTGGAGGCAGGCAGAGCTTTGGAGGAGAAATGACTCCAAGAGGGAAACTCTAAGAGAATTCTTCCGGGGCAAGTGGGGAGGGAACAGAAGAAAGAAAATGTGGAGAGATGGTAAGGGGAACCAGATCTCAGGACGAGACCTCGGCCTCTTCTTCACTCCAAGCAGCTGAGCCAAGTTAGAGGTGGTGAGCTAAGAAAGTGTCCACTTAGTCTGAGGCAAATTTTCAAAATGCACAAGGTTCAAGCTTAATAGTACGAACACATTTTAAAACTAAAGGTGAGTAACAGTGTGTGCTGGCAGAAGACTAGGTAAGCAAAATTATGGAGAGATAGTGGATATCTTTGGGTAAAGTCACAATTCTGGCACATAATACAATGTGGCTGACTTTGGGGTATACTATGTGGTGGGAAAAGAAGGCTAGAAAGAATGGAAAGATACTGTAAGATGGCGCGTATGTGAGGTGCTTAGCATAGTGAAAGCCTAAGACAGAAGGTTACATGGTGGCTGTCAGGGGACAGAGGAACTGGTGTTGAGCTGACACTCAGGTTCAATTTTGCAGTAGGACAAGGTCTCAGAATATGGACAGAGTGGTTGCACGCAGAGCGAATGAACTCAATACCACTGAGCCCTACATTTATGAGGTGGTACCTTTCATGTTATGTGCATCCTACTGCAATCAGAATCATTTTTATTTTAAAGGAGGGTGATAGGAAAGTTATAAAGCTGACCCAGTATGGCGTTAAGGGATCTGGTAGCCAAAGAGAAAGAAAGAATTTGCACAGCACAGTCTAAAGCAAGTACTGTCAATAGAGCCATACAAACATGCTGAGTCTTTCCTGACTGATTGGAGATTACACACCCTCACTCAAGACCAACTCTCTTCCTCAGCATTTATCTGGCTGAATAAAATCCCCAAATACATAACCTCTGAGAGGACAATACAGCATGAGCAGGGAGGAGAGCAGCCACTGCAGCAGCTTGTTAAAGGGGAAATGACAAGAGCCATTGCTCCCTCGCCTCCTCTTGGTCTTCTTTAGACACATATCACCATGTTAGGGAGGGGAGGGGTACAGGGCACTCAACCAGCTATTAACTTAGCTGAGAATACAAAACATTGGGTGGGGAAATACTTGTGTTCACTGTTGAAGCTTTGGCATCCCGGAAGGAAGCAATGACAGAAACAGGGCGACTAGGCGGAGTCTGAGGTGATGAAACCAAGGGTCACGGGGAGAACAGAATTGGAATGTGGTACCACAGACGTTCCCTGAGCAAGGAGGCGGGGCAAGTCATAAGACAGAGAGATGGGCAGAAATTGGGGAAGGAAACAGAAAAACTAGTCAAGGACACAAAACTGTTTTGGGGGGGCAGAAGAGGGAGGAGGTTGGTAGAAGAGGGGTCTGGGAGTGTGGAGGGATACTTTCCTCCACCACATGCTGCATGTTATACTCAAATAAACATAGGGATGGGAGATGTGTGCTTGCTAAGTGAAAGGATGAATGCAGGTAGGAGTGCGCAGTACCTGACTAGAGCTAGGACTCAGGAGACCCAGGCCACAGACACAGATGAAGGAATGGAGAATAGAGTACAATCCATGGCCAGAGGAGAGCCGGTGGACTCTGAATGACAGGGACGGGAGCTGAGATCTGACCCTTGAAGAACACTGACCAAAGGCGTAGACACCCGGAGATCTAAGCAAGAGAGAGCTACAGGGCTCCAGAAGGACCCTCAAAATTCAGAGTGTAGATGTCAGAGGGCAGGACTCTGAGAGAGCAGGCATGACGAGCATCAGTGTCGTAAGATGGTGGGTGACGAGTGCTTCCTGGACCAGGCAGTGTCACTCTCCTCAGTGACCTCTTCAAGAGCTCCCAAGGGGATGGTTTGAGATGCAACTGGGGACTTTTAAAAAAATCTTCCACATTTGCAATTAACATTTTAAACATGGGGAATACAGTTATCAATGCATTAACCATCCTGTCTGTCAATTCTATGGTCTGCATTCTGAGTCAGTTTCAAATTAATTGCTCTCGGTGTGGGTAATACCTTCTTGCTTCTTGGCCTGTTGAATTTTGATTGAATGCCAGACAATGTGAATTTTTGCCAACTGAGTGCTAGATGGCTTCACCGTACATTTTCAGTTTCATCTGTGACCCAGTTAAGGTACTTGGAAATAGCTTGATACCATCAGATCTTGCTTTTAAGATTTGCTAGGTAGACTGGTGCAGATTCACTCAGGGCTAGTTATCCTCCACCAGGAAGACAAGACCTGTCTACTTTCTGCATGCCCAGCCCTGTGCCCCAAAGCCTCTTTCCTCTGGTTTACAGGTCTTAGTGGTAGGTATAGGTTTTATTTCTGGTCCTGTGTGGGCACCAGACAAAATCATTTCTGATCCTTTTAGATGAGTCCCCTGCCCCCTCCTACCCCCACCCCTTGTCTCTGGCAGTTCTTCACTCTGCTCAATACTCAGAAACTCCAGGGGATACTTCGTGAATCTCCACCTTCTGTGCAGAGATGTAGCTCAGCCCAGAAAGCGATGTCTAGCATGCTCCAAGCTCAGCTTCAATGCCTAGTATTGCAAAAAGCTAGGTGTGGTGGCATACTCTGGTAATCCCAGCACTCAGGTGGTAGAAGTAATTGATTCTCATACTAAGCTGCATAGTGAATTAGAGGTCAGCTGTGGCTATGTGTGGGAATCTCTCAATAGATGGGAGTGGAGGGAGGGAAAGAAGGAGAGGGGATGGGTGGGAAGAGAAGAGGAGAGGTCTCTGGCATTCTCTCTCTCTCTCCCTCCCTCCCTCCCTCTCCCCATCCCCCTCCCTCTCCCTCATCCCTCTCTCTCTCTCCCTCCCTCCCTACCCCGAAGTCTTATCCTTGTGACCCTGAACAGAGGCACCCAGGTGCCTCACCTTTCTTCTTCCTACAATCTGAAACTCTCAGTGCAGGTTCATGACCCCCGCTGGATAATGAATCAAGGCCCTACATCTGAATTTCTTTCCTTTTGTTCTGTTTGTGCTTCTGGGGAATCAAACCTACACCTAACACATTCCAGGCAAGCTGTGTGTCAACACCAACACAACTGCACACCTAGCTCAGGGAGCTTTCTTGGTTCTGTTTTCAGTTTTTCCAAACAGGGTTTTTCTCTATGTAGCCCTGGCTATGCTGGAACTCACTCTGTAGACCAGGCTGGCCTCAAACTCAGAGATCCACCTGCCTCTGCCTCCTGAATACTGGGATTAAAGGCCTGTCTCACCATCACCCAGTTCAAGGCATTTTTAATACATAAATTTTATATGTTTCCCATTTCTCTTGTCGGGTAGCTAGTGTATTAAAAACCCATTTTTCATTTATTTTATCCATATTTTGTTATGTTCGAGCTGAGTAAATTCTATCCTTGTTACAAAATCTTGAGTAACTGTAAAAGCCCCCTTGAGTATTCCGAGGACTACCTATCCCACCAGCTTTAAAGGCCTGATAAATCCATGTTTTATTAGCTGGGAGTGGCCTCCTGAATTGATAACTCTCTAGTTTTACCCACTGATCATTCTGAAGTAAGAGATTCCACAAGATGTCTGTCTGTCTGTCTGTCTGTCTGTCTCTGTCTCTCTGTTTCTCTGTGTGTGTCGGGGGGGAGAAAGAGAGAGAAAATAATTACTCTATTTCCTACTACACAACCATTGACACCTGCAATGTTAGTCACTTGAGGTGGCACCAGATATGAGCAGAGCAATGCGTAAACCATGGGCATGAGGAAGGCAGCCCCAAGGGTGGCTCAGCCCCCTGCCCAGGAATGATACCCTCTGTCACGTGGTTCTACATGTGTCTAAGAGGTCACTAGGATGCTGTCCCTGGTGGGCTCTGCTGCTCTTTGCTCCAGGAGAGTTAGCTACCCAACTGACAGTAGATCGGAGAGATGGCACCCATCACATCCCATTCTCTTCCCTGTATCTTTGCTATCACTCTCCACTAAAATGTATCTATGTGGTCATGCAAGCTTCAGGACGCCATGTGGGTTAGAATTAGCCAAGTATACCAGTCATTGTCACAAGTGCAAGCTGACAGAAGTAGTGAGGGTGAGGGTGACCACTAAGAGAGCCGGCCCTGATGGCTGCCCTCATCTGTGTCTTCCACAGCCAGAAGAAAAAGTCAGGCACACGGGCCACAGATGACTCTTTTCTTTGAACTAGCAAACAGAAACTCTTGGACAAAGAAAACATGGCTCCCAAGAATCCAATGGAGAGATGAAAGTCAACCTCCCCATACTCCACAAGCCAGAAATACCAAGAAACAAATACCCTGAGATAGACTCCATTCTCTCCTGGCAGCAGGACTTCCCAGCAGCCCTCAATGAAAAGGGCCTTGAATACACATTTATGAGATTTGTACACTGCAGCAAACGAGCCTCCATAGTCCCACATATATGACCCCACACCCACATACCCACAAAGCACAGAGCAGATTAGAAAGAAACAGGCATCTTTCCCCTTTTGCATGTAATAAAATTAACATTTTGCCTACAAAATTTGCATAGTGTATATTAATCAATTATGCAAGTTCCGGATTCCTCAATGCATTTTCTCTGGAGCTTGTTACCACCTTTAATTTACAAAGGACCTGGGTGGTGGTTAAGCCCTAAACAAAACAAGCCAGCAAGCAAACAAAACCAGCTTGAGGACTCAAGCTAAAGATGTTATCTGGTAACTTGAGGACAACAAAGCCTGTCAGGTTAAAACCACAAACACTCGGCATATTTTACCTTAAAAATGAGAATTAATTTAATAAAAGAGGACAAATATTTGGGGGAAAGACCAAAGGCCATAAAAAAAAATAAGTACAAAGAATGAGTCAATCCCATCTACTTGTGACCTAATAACCAAGTCAGTGGCCACTCCCTTGGTCAGGTCTTATTCAATCTCTTAAATCTTGTTTCTGGGACTTAGAAATGTCCTGTAAATATTGATGAATGTATTCATCTTAAGAGAGCAGGGAGAAGGTACACACTGTATTCCTTTATACTGAAGAATGCAGCTAGTGTGGGAATGCTTTGCAAAGAGACCCCAGACAGCAACTCCCTGAGATGACAACTCTCTGGTTCTCTGATCACCTTAAAGCTCAAGTCTAAACACTCCCTCAGAACAGCACTAGGGATACTTACAGCTAGGGTTTGTCTATACCATTCAAAGTAGAGCTGCTCCCCAGAAGCCAGTCAGCAGCCCCTGGCATTAGCCAGACCTTAGGGCAGTGCCTCGGGGAAGGAGAGACTCAAGTCTAATGGGTGGATCTAGAGGCAATATACATTCCAGCTGTAGGGCTGAAAGCTGGTGAGGCAGCTGGAGAATGAACCTTCCTGCACCTTCCCCACCCCGCTCTGACATACATCCTGTGACATTCAGTTGCTGCCTAGAATTTGAAACAATGGCTGAGAAACAGGGTTTATGTCATCATATTATTTTCCAGTGCCTTTTTCATGATTCACCAAGAACCTAGAAGTAAATGGGTTATGGATTTCCTTACAAGTGGGTGGGGTCCACACGCTGCATCAGACCCTAATGTAACACTGTGGGTGTGTGCTCCTGTGCATAATCTCCCGAAACCTTCGCAGCAATCCTAGGGGTGGGGATCATTAGGCCCCTGGTCCATACACAAGGCAACCATTGCTCAAAGTCACTCAGCTACCTGCGTGTGGCAGAACTGGTTTATCTGATCTAAAGCTAATGGCTTCTAGCCACCCACCCCACATATCCAGCGTAGTAGAGACACCCCCCACAACAGCCATCCATGGGTAGGGGGTTGTCACCATTATTAAGTAAAAGGCTGGTAATTAGCTCGTTTGACCTGTTATACGGTTATACTGGATCGTTAATATGTCTAAAAGCAAACCCATTTTAAAAGGTCCACCTGAAAGCAGGACTTATTTTCTGGGGTCAAACAAAAGAATGAAAGAGATTCCTTTATCACTTCTTCCCACCCAAAGCCCCTCAGAAGAGTAAAACTATATTATCCCGAGCTGTATGGGAGGCCACTTCTGTGCATCAAGCCAGCAAAGAGCAAGAATGTAGAAATGGAACGTTTCAAGGAACACGTGGGAGAGAGGTGTAGAAAAGATTGACAAACCAGATACTCCTGACTGTGACCCTTCTACAACACAGGCTGGGTGTCCCCTCAGCTCTCCCTAAAGAGGGGAAGCTATCATCCCTACTAAGTTGTTTACAAAATATTTTTGTTAAATAGTATGGCTCCCTTCCAGTGTAAACTGCAGTCTTTATGAATCCTTCAAAAAGCCCACGATGAGAGAGGATATTATCTGCTCTAGGAACTGCTGTATGCTCCTTTGGCTCAAGTATCCAGGAGACGAGATGAGGGTACCTAGCCAGTTATTTCCTCCCACAGAATAGACACTATCCACTACATCTTAGTTAAGAGCCAGTATGTTGTCATAGACACCTAAACTCATGATCTAAGTACTCATTACCAAAATGTCTCCAACAGGGAGATTTAAATATGCAAATTACACAATCAGAGCCTAAAAAGGGGTCACTGAAGAACATGCTCTCAGTCTCCCTATCCTGGCCCACCATGCAAACCTCACCATTCCCCCTTTCTCAGTATGAGAGATATACCATAACAGTCTCTACCCAATAGGTGAGATCTTGTACTCGGTGCAGGAGGTCAGAAAACTGACAGAAAAGCACTCAGATCATAGCCAAGCCTAGACATGGCAAATCTGGGGCACTGGGCCCATCAACATGAAGGAAAAGATCAACACTGGAGTCAGAAACACTGACCTCCTGAGACAATCTTGCAAACCTAACCTTCCCCAGGACAGTGACATTATCATGCTTTCAGATCAGGCCGGGAGGTACACGCTGAGATATTTGATCCATTCTGGCTTCTAAGAATTAGTACCTGGGTGCCATTGTAAACAGATCACTGACAAATACAGGGTGGAAAAAAAACACTGTTGTTTTCAAGACAGAGTACCAATCGAGCCTGTTTTTAGAGGACGTACTATAAAAAGTGTGGGAGCAATTTTAACTGGAATCACGTAACGTTACCTTTTCCTGCCTGTTTCTGTTCCTTGTAGACTGCCTCTGGTCTAACCTTGGATAGCATCTGAGCCAGAACTCATACTCACATTTGGATCGTATCACTTTCAAGGCTGGACTGAGTCCCCACACCAGCACTGAGAGCTTGCAGGCATTTCCAGGGCTGTTAGCCAGCACAGTCAGCTCTTTCCCTCCACCATACGGGTCTCGGGGGTTGAACTCAGGTCTTCAGGTTTTACCCACAGAACCATCTGGCTGGTCCGTGGTCAACTCTTAAAGGACGACACCAAAGCAATCCACTCCTCTATGCATTTTCTCCTATGTGGTTTTCCAACTGGCAACTCTTCCCATCGTCAACACCTTCCTTTGATCAAATGAGATGATTTAGTATACAATGGAGGCAGACAAAAAAGGCCAAGAATCAGCCAAGCAGATGCCTTGTTCGAACTGGCTGCTTCTGCGTCGTATTCAAAGATTTGGATTCAGTCTGAGGCCTATTTCCCCCCGAAAATTTAAATGGAACCCATCACTTTGGAACAAGTTTTCCTCTTGCCACTTCATATTTTGGAAGTTCCTGTTTTCACTACTTGGTAAACTCTAAATTCTGTGCCAGAGGACTCAGAGGGCGATGGATACATTCATAGGTAAACTGTAAGCTTCATCAGAATGCAGGAAGAATTAAGCTTCTCAAAGGTACTGAGTCTCCCCACACCAGGCTCCTGCCTGTTTACAGCTGCAGAGCTTCAGGGGAAAGATGCGCCACCGACATCTATTAAAGCTACACAACAAATGACGGCTCGCTCGGAGATAAGAACGGAGGCTCCAGCCTCAATCTTCTGACCCGTGTTTTCGAACAGTGGGGTGCATAAATAAGTCATTTTTAATGAGCCATAACTCAAAACTAAATTACAGCTAATTACCCTGGGCAGTGCACAGACTTGTTACCTATCAGATTCAAGCTCCATGCAAAGTGAACTTTGAGGGGTTAGGAAGCTGTAATAAAGTTAGTAGCTCGGAATGGTTAGACGGCTTCCGGGGTAGCTTGGAACAATGAAAAACCAGTACAGAATTTTCAGAACTTGAGAAAACTCTTGTTTTAGCCGAGTACATGAAATCACGGTAAGAGGGGACACGTTCTGCCCTCTGGGCCTCTACCCAAAGTTACAAGTGGATATTCACGTGGCCCAGTGGGAAGCTGCACCAACCATGCTGTAGTGAGCTACATTTAAGTGATATGGGAATTTTCTGGAAGATGGAAGTAGGCATTAACAGAGTGCTGATCGTGTGCCAACAACCAGGACACCCAAAGCATTGCAGGCCTCAGGCCTCTCTACATCCCCTCCCTACTGCAAGTCCCACTCAGTCGCCATATCCCTTCTAAGGACTTACACTTCTCATTCTCTGGCTCCCGTTTCCCAGACCACTCCCTTCCTCCTTCCTTCAGTGGCTCAAATGATGCTCTATGCCCTCCCTAGCCACCTGAACAGAGAACCACATACACACAATCCCATCGCTGCTTCCAATGCCTTTCCACAGAGTAAGGAAATTGCAGTATCTTAAAAAGTCTAATTGCTAGAGTCTGCCCACACACCAAAGTCTGAATGCTCTGAGAACAAAACAGGGCTATTATAAAGTATATTATGTATGTAAACACATATATCAATTACATAATTTTTTATGTAAGTACTCTGTGTATGGATGGATAGGTGGGGAGGTGGGTGGACAGATGAACAGACCTCCTCTTGATGAGCGGGATGGAGTAGTAGTCATTGAGAAGTATTGCTCAATCCCATGTGCTGTGCAGCCAGCCAAATATAAATTCACACAGACACACACACACACAGAGAAAGAGAGAAAGAGAGAGAGAAAGAGAGAGAGAGAGAGAGAGAGAGAGAGAGAGAGAGAGAGAGAGAGAGAGTTTTACAACCCTAGGCCACTACACCAATGTCCTGCTAGAGTCATCCAGCACGCAGTTGAGTCCCAGAACACAAGCCTCAGAACCCATGAGGAAGTTATGATGCTGACGATCAGGATTAGAGGAGGAGGGGAGAGAGGGACATGGAATGTGTCCTTCTGCCCTCTGCCTGCCACTTGACACAAGGTGTTGCTTGGGAAACCTCAGAAAGAGAACATCGCATCCACACAACGAGCAGAGAAAAATGAAGAGCCTTCTGTTACATCTCGTTCCTTTGAACAAAATGAACAGAAAGCAAAGAACTGCTGGAGAGAACACTGAAATAGAATTAGAAAAAACGTTGAAGAAATAATTTTTTCTATCAAAAAAATTAAATAACTTCTGTTCTACTCAACTCTTTTTTTTTTCCACTGGAAGAATCTGACATCGGTGTAATTTCAGTTTAGAAAGATTAGCCTGAAAACCCTCCTGAAACTAGCTGGACCGGTTTTTTGTTTGTTTGTTTGTTTGTTTGTTTTTCAAAGAGCTCTGTTTTCAAAGCAGTGTGCAGTTAACAGGCGAGTGGCCCATGCACACACAGAGCAGGGTTCCGAGGTTTCACAGGGCAGCTTGTTGCACTCACAGCCCTGACCACCTGCTCAGAAGTAACCAGGCTGTCTCCATCAGCCCTAGCTAGACAGTCAGCACTCTCCTTGTGACCGACCACCTGAAGCTTGGCATTGTTTTGGTATCATCTCTTCCTGAGCTTATTTTTCTGAGAGCAGGCTTGTAAGGAACAACTGGTTGAAAATATGTATCTTATAGTAATAACAATAACAAAATGTTATAGTTTTAAAAAAACGCAACAAGTTCGAGCCCACTCAAGGACACTGAAAGCAAACAAACAAACAAACAAACAAACATGACTAAATTAGCTTGTTGCTTACAGCATCTAAAATTTTAATAGTCCTCAATTGAACCTAAATGAACATCTGCCAGTGTCTTCTCCCACTAAATGGTGAGCTTTGGGGACAATAACCTAGAAATTATAAAAAGTTTTTCTCTTTTCCGTTTGAGGACTCGTTTATACACTTTAAAGCTACTGGTGCTCTGAGAGTTTTGGGTTGTATAGATTTTACTAATATGGTCACATTGGGGATTGAAACGTCAAAGTGTAAGCATTTCTTCCTTGACTCAAGACTGTAAGGAAGAAGCCATTCCATAGTAACATGGCATTTCAAAAGGCAACTATGTACTGCAAAATGAAACAATCGTTAAACGATCACATTGTTTTATAATTTAAAAATTTAAATGATGACTGACTTGAAAGCAGCAGCTTCCTTCTTCCCTCTCTTCCTGTACTTTATCCACGACAGCGTTTTTTCTAGTTAAAGAGTAAGCGAAATCCAGCCTCACACAGAGAGGAGTTTAAAGGGGAAGCACTTTAACAGCCCTCCCACCAACTACGGCTATTCTTCTTTGATCCATCAAAACTCAACAAATGCTCCAATGTGGGAGATAAAGCCCTGGATACTTTTACACTGGTCAGTCTAACAATTTCAGCATGATTATGGTATTGGAATATCTTGTATTGGTCATTTTGAAAAATATGTGTTTACTGAGTCCTGTAACTCTTCCAAAAGTTGATATATTTCATTACACAATTTCAAAAATTCATGATTTTGAATTACTATAAACAACACATTCACACACAGAAAAAAAGGCAGAGATAAATTTTTTTCTGAAAGCCTAATTGTGGTGTAAAGGTTTTGTTTTGATGGCGGGCACCAAACATCTGCAATAGTCTCTTTGAAGTAACTGACTCAATCCACTCTTCTTTTTATTTTTTTTTAGGAAAATATCTCACAAATTGCCAAGTTCCATTACTACAGTTTGCCTGTCACTCTTCCAAGGTAGAAAAGCTGTTCCAGGCACAAAATGGCATGTTCATTAGGCCCCCAAGGGAGTGCTGATCTTCATGTCAAAGGAGGAGCCCATAAGAAACCTTGCAAAAAAAGTATCACAAGATGGGAGACTCTGCAGAAGGTGGCCCTATGCCACCACCAAAGTCAGTTCTCCTCGGGGTGGAGTAGAGAAAGAACACTAAGGAATGCTGTACTGGGGTGTTGATGTGCTCACTGAAGCTCATATGTGGAAAATGTAACCCTTGATGCAAGTGTTGGCATGGGGAGCTCAATAATAAGGTAACAGGAGCTCTGTCTTTCAATCAACTGTCATTATCAAGGCTGTTAAGTAAGTCTCCCACCTCCTTGTATGATAACACTACCCTATTACAAAGCAGCAAGATGGCCCATTAGATGGAACCCCTCAACCTAGGCTTCCCTGTTCCGGACAGATAGATATTCTGAAAAGATCTTGGACTTGCTCTGACTGGAGTTCAGCTCTGTCATTTATCTTACATTGGGTCAGAGGAAATCACTGTCCCCAGACTGCCTCACCTTTTGCACACTGAGAACCACACTGGCCACACAAGTTTGTTGGAAGCAAATGGGCTAATGTTCAGGATGGCAGGGACTCCATGATTAAGAGGCCATCCTGACAGCAGAAGGAATGAGGCAGAGCTGTGTTCTAATGTGAGTGTGGCACTTCCCGGTCCCCAGAAGATGCTCCACAAATACGCTAGATGCCATGGAGAAGAGATGCAAGTATCATCTCTTCCTTCCCTAGTTCCTCTACCCTGTCTTCACTTGCCAGTCATTTCCAATGCCAATCACAAGGATTGCTCAGGCTTGGAAGAATTCTAAAGTATTCACTCATTCCCAAGACTAATGCAATAAACAAGATGAATAAATTTTAAAGCTGATTAAAAAAAAACAAACCTAAGCCAAGACATTCTCACAGGGCTTCAAAGGTGACAAAGAAACATCATAAATCAACTGCCAGCAGAGGTGACTGCTTTTCTTTTTAAAATGGCAGGTGCGAGAAGCATTAGCCAGAGTGTGAAACTGTGGGCTGCAGTTTTGCAACAGCCTCGTCTCGTCTGCTTCTCCGTCCATGTGGCCGTGGCCGCAGGGTCTGAGCCGAGCTTCACAATCATGCAGCCGTGGTCTGAGACAGGAAGCATGAGGGGAACACTGAGGCAAACGTGCAGAAAGAAACAGGTCAAACCCTTACCGTGCACTCTAACTCGCTGCCTGCTGCAGAGGTTAATAACACCCAGGGTCTTCTCTGCATTGCCCCGGAGACACACGACTCAAGATAAAACCACCACCCACCACCCGTTTCCCTAAGCAAGCTTCAAACTCACAGCTAACGAGTGTGTGTGTGTGTGTGTGTGTGTGTGTGTGTGTATACACTCGTAGAGTTTAGAGGTTAGTGTTGAGTGTCTTCCTTTATTGCTTTCTTTTTTGAGTTAGAGTCTCACCAAACCTAGAGCTCACCAATTCAGTGAGACTATACGTATGCAGTGAACACCCGTGTTCTTGTTTCTACCTCTTCCTGATGATTGGTGTGTGCATCACCACACCTGGCTTTGTGGGTTGGAGCCTGGGATCTGAACTCAGGGCTTCATCGTGACCTATGAGCACTTTATCAACAGAGCCAACTCCCCAGTCTCCATGAATTGACTACTGAATTTACATAATAATTATATGTTGGACATGGGTTTCTTAGGCTGCCTTGTCTGATTTTGCATGTTCTTGGTGTTGTCTTTAATAAGAAAGCTAAAAGAAAAATGAAATGAAAAAAAAGAAAGTATTTATCTTTTAAACAAAAAGCCAGAATCTGAGTTGCTTTTATGACACCAAGATCATGCTGTAACTCTGAATACATGTACTATTCTTGCTTTAAAAATTGAAGCTAGGGAATGGTATTTTGGGGGAGGCTATTTTATTCTTAATTCTCGATTTTATGTATTCTAAGGAGGTATATTAAAATTTTAAATGTCTAAAGGACTCAAGAAAGATTTTTTAATATGCCCACGTAAGTTGTGAGTCAAAAGCTGCAGGTAGGACAGAGTGAGGAAGATAATTCCTTTCTGTCAGGAAGCTCTCATACATCATGAGTGATGGGTGGATCAGCTCCTAACACTTACATAACATTCTGTGGTTGTGAAGTTCCTTGTTAAGAGAGTTTTCTGAGCTAATCAAGTCAATAAGAAGAAATAATAATAATAATAGTTCTTTGTAAAGACAGAATGTCTCCAGAAGACAACACACACACACACACACACACACAAACACACACAGAAACACACATACACATGCACACACACACTCACACTCACACACACACACACACACACACTCACACAAAAATCAATCATTCGGCCAACCAATTCATGGTTAACCCTATCCATAAAGCACAGATGTTATATCATTTTGTTGGTAAATAGATGCTCACTTTATCTTAAACAGCCACAATCACACCTAAATAATGTTACAATTCCATATAATCACCACCTATAAGAATGATCTATACCTTATACCTGGTTAAAATGTCTATTTTCTTGGCTCTTCTTTTCCTTCAAATCGGTCAAAGGATTCAAACCTCTCTTCCTATAAAACGTCTCCCCTATGGATTTTGCTGATGGCATTACCTGGTGGCATTTGAGATATTCTCCCATCCTCTGATCCCCATGGTTGGCTCTGGAAGCCTGGCTAGATGCAGACAAGCCTCCCTCCTCACTGGGCTTCCATTAGGTGACATGCCGAGTGAAATGTTCATGCTATGGGCCAAACACCTGAGCTTGAGGAACCGTGAGTCAGACAAATCCACATTCTCTCCAAATCGTGTGACATCACTCTGTATTTTCCAATAACATTATAATATAGCAACATCTGCTTGACTTGTTCTCAAGTGAAAGGATATCATACTTTATTTCTGTTGGTTCCCTTCCAAATCAAGTGAGTATGCTTTTAATTTGATACCTTTCTGACCCTTCAACTTTTTTTTTCCTTGTCTCTGAGTGAGACTCAGCCCAACACAGTGATAACAACTAAAGTAGCCACAATGCCAGTGTCTAAGTCTATTAAGATCCAGGTCTGTTTCACCGCTGTCATAAATCCCAACTGGATTAGACCATGGACCCCAGGAATACTTGGTCAAAGAGGAGCAGAATGACATAAAACAGTCTTTTCAAAATAACCATGGGCCAGCCATGTCCCTGCCTCAGCACTTGGGAGTTCTGCTCCTGACCTTTCTCAATCATAAGCTGTTTCTGTCCCAGGCCTGGGCTAGTGACTTTCCACAAAGCAATGGTTTCTAGAGCTTTTCTGAATCTATCTTAATGAAGATATCACTTTTACACCTCAATGCAAACACTGCTTTATAAAGTCTTTTATGCTGCGTTCTTTGTTCAATCTTCACTATCAAACATTCTCACGCCAGCCTGGAGTATGTTAGATGCTCTTTGGGAAGCTCCCTAACATACAGTAAGCATTCCAATATTGGTATTTCAGTAATGAGTATGTTAGTAAGACAAGTGCTCAGTAGGTAAATCTACAAGGGAGTTTAAGTTGATTTGACATACTCTAAGCTAAACATTAAGTGTTGGTAGTAGCTGTAGTTGGTGGTAGTTGGTTATAGTCACACAGAGCTACAACATTGGTCAGGTCTGCCTCTCTACAGCTTCTCACTGGTCCCTCCAGCCATGTGTCTGACTTCTACCTGGCACTTAGAGCTTGGAATATTTGACCAGAGTCTGGACTTTCATTTCAGGGTCAACTTGGACATCTCTTCCCAGACTTCTCACAAATACCTCAAATTCTCCTGTCCGAGCCTAAAGTCATTATCGTCCATGCAGTGTTTTGACCCTAGCCATAAGCCCACAATACCATCCGAGCAACCCTCGAGAGTCCTCCTTCCCCCTGGTACTGAGTGGATCTCCAAGTTCTATTGATTGTGCTTCCATGTATCTGTCAGCGCTACCATCCTTGTCTGGTCCTTCAGATTCCACCTTTGCTCGAGCCCAGCAGTTTCCCCTTATAGTCTCCTAATGGCTCGCCACACTCTGAGCTCTTACGATCTAACACTCTCCTCCCAAGCCTTAAAACCAACTGACACCAAGTCAGATCACACTTCTCTCTGCTTAAGTTCCTCCCCAGGGGCTGGGAAGGTGGCTTCGTTGGCAACGTGCTTGATGCACAAACACGAAGAACTGCAAGTTCCATCCCCTTCGCCCATGTTGTCTTTTGTTTGTTTGTTTGTTTGTTTTGTTTTGTTTTGTTTTGTTTTGTTTTTAAAAAGCCTGACACAGTGGTGCATGCTGGGAATCCCTGATCTGGAGAAGCAGACAGAAGGATCCTTGGGCTTGCTGGCCAGCCAGTCTAGCTGAATAAGTGAGGTCCAGCTTCAGTAAGAGACTGTCTCACAAAAATAAGGTGGGGAGTGTTTGAAAAAGACACCCTACGTCGACCTCTGGCCTCCCCTTGCCTGTGCACATACCCACACATGCATGCACATGCACATTATACTGCACACACACAAGCAGAATCTTCCGTGGTCCCTCATCATCAACTCCAATTCTAGAAGTAGTGTGTACTCTGCAATTTACTAACTTGGCTGCCCTTCAGAGACTAAAAGACTGTGCTGTTTAACAGCTACGAATGGCACTGTCCAGTCCCAAGTCTCTTCTTATATCCTCCATTGGCATGCCTCCAGCCTCAGCTCCTCCACACTACCTGTGTCAAGCAACCCCTGTGGTAACATGAGGGGGGTGGCTGGGAGCAAGCCCAAGCCAGACACATTCTCTAAGAGGCAGTCAGGCTCTTGCCACAGCTGTGGCTGGTGTCTCGGCTGGGAAAGGGGCAGAGGTGGGGGCAGGGGGGAGAAGAAGATTAGAGGAAGAGAGGAAGGGATGGAGAGAGGGAGAGAGAGGGAGAATGTGAATTCCATCCTCTGCATTGACAAGAGAACATCATTTAGACTAAAGCCACAAGTGAGCTGAAGCTGAGTCCCAGTCTAGAATCCCAACTGAAAAGACAATGCTCCCATAGACACCACAGCGCTAAAGGTTCCTACATATAAGTCCCACACTTAGATGCCTCTGCTCCCAACATCCCAACATTAAAGTCTAGTTCTTGTGTGCAAAATAGATTATATATCATCTTTTAAAATATGCAAATGCACCTAGGGTGGAGCGCTAGGACCACGAGCACTGTTGGCACAGTGTTGTTAGCCAATGAGCTCATTGTCTTCCTCAGCAGCAGCTAGCTGGATTCTTACCGGAGTCAGAAAGAAGGACTGGCTTAGAGGGAGATAGAGTTGTCAAAGGTAAACTCGGCCTGTCACAAAGGGCCAGCTCCAAACAGAATAGAGTTGCTGTGACCTAAGAGAACTCACCCCCAAATAATCTGTCATTTCTCCCTTCTAATCACTAAGACTGAGAAATAAATACCAAGGCAAGATCCACGTGTTTTCCCACATCAGCACAATTAAGGAAGATACATCTTAGAAACTCCTAGTGCAAGAGAGCTAGCGCTCCCACAATGTCGGCAGCATAGTCAGATATGCCATAGCACAACAAACTGTACGTGTCCCTGCAGCATTGCAAGAAGGCGAGAACCTCACCCACTCCTCTTCTGGCTTCTTTTCCAACTTCTGGGTTTCCCTGTACCACGGCCGGTACGTAGAATATCACATTAATTTTATTCCACTGAGCAAAGAGTAAATTCATCTGTCCCGGATTCTCCATGTCCAAGATAACAAGCAAAAGAAAGGTTTCTGCTCTCAAAGGAACTGTAACCAATTTGCAAGACATCAATGCTGAATATGCAAACAGACTACATGCTTTGAAATCTCCTGAACTGTAGCTGCGCAAGGGAGACCCAAGATGTCCTGAAAATATGGAGCAAAATACTAAAAAAGTTAAAAAGACTTAAAATCCTCAGGATTTTCGATGAATCACCAGATTGCCTTTGCTTGTTGAGTACGTATTGTGCCCCAGGACTGTGGAATTTGTCCTGAACGAAGCAGAACAGTCCCATTCTTGAAAAGTTCCATGACTTTGGGTTTGTGTGTGTGTGGAGGGGGGGGGGATCAGCTAGTGACGTAAGTACTTGCTAGAAAGATGAAGAGGAATACAAGAAGACTTGTACGGGATACTCTCAGAAAGAAATAGCACTTGCCAGAATGTAACAGCCTCTCCTACCATTTTTTTGTTGTTGTTGTTTTTTTTGTTTTTTGGAGACAGGGTTTCTCTTTATAGCCCTGGCTGGCCTGGAACTCACTTTGTAGACCAGGCTGGCCTGAAACTCACTTTGTAGACCAGGCTGGCCTCGAACTCAGAAATCCGCCAGCCTCTGCCTCCCGAGTGCTGGGATTAAAGGCGTGTACCACCACGCCCGACTAAAAATTGGCTTCAAACTTTCTGGGGTTTTTTTCTCCTACCATTTTTTAAGAGCTGAGAGATGCCAGAACTAGAAAAAGCTTCATTTGATAAAGTCAACCAGTCAAATATCTGCAGCTAAAGAGCCTCGTGCTTAAAGATTTACCATGTTAAGAAAAGAAAAATATGATAATGATGGTGCATGCCTGTAACTCCAACTACTCCACAGGCTGAAGCAGGAGGATGGCAAGGTCTTCCTCCTTAGAAAGGGTAGGTATGAGACCATGATTTAGGTCACAGTAGCCTCGGGATACCATGAGGGCATTTAAAGGGGCATAAGTGTATAAAATTGTCTATTCACAGACGATATGGTTACTATACAAGCATATGCAAACATTTATTGGAAATAGTAGTGAATTTAGTAATTAAGCCATGGCATATAAAGCTAATGTACAAAACATAATTTCCATACACTAATTTTAAAATGAAATTCTTAAAATTCCATTTCCAACATCACAAACCTTAAAGTAGTTAGCAATAAAAAAAAATTAAAGCACAAGCAAGCTCTATATTGAAAATTATACAATACCAATAATACTAATTATTCAAAGCCATTGTGTGGAGAGATGTGCCATGTGGAAGACACTTATGAATAAGCTGCCAATTCTGCTAAAACTGATCTAGACAGCCATCATCTCAAATTCAATTTAATATCCAGAAGGTTCCTGTATGGAAATGATAAGCCGATGCTGAAACAGAAATCAAAATTCAAAATACTATGACCAGCTAATTATAACCTTAAATTCTAAGGAAGCACTAGCAAAGGTGACTTACATCTTACTGCAAATGGACAGTGGGCACAGCGTGTGCCACTACCCAAACACGCCCAAACATCAACATCCAGACTAGATAAGAGAGATGGGCCCACTCACGGGATCAACTGACTTCCAACAAAAGTTCTGTGGCGGGCCAACGACAATGGGGAGCTTTTACTAGTGTCTGTGAATATATTCTGAATTCCTGCTATATCACAGACGTTAAGGTCACACACTGGCTTCAACATAAAGTTGCAACATTAAAAAAACAAAAACAAGCAAACAAACAAACAAAACAAAACAAATCTCTGTGACCCTCCATGATAGACCTCATAAAGAAGACACAAAATGCTCAAAGTATGGAAGATGATGCTGACACACTGGGCTTTATTGTAAATAAAATCTCCTAAATTAAAAAAAATGGCTAAATTAAAAGCTCGGCAGGTTGAGGCAGAAAGGAAGATAAGTTTAAAGGTTTACCTGGACACTCAGTAAGATCCCATCTCAAAAAGAGAAGATGGGGAAGGGGCTATGCAAGAGCTGGGTGTAGAACACTTGCAGAGTACACACAAGACCCCAACGTCACTTCAGTTTCCAGGAGGAAGGAAAAGGGGGCAAGCAGAGAGGAAACTGAGACAAACAGTTGTCGTTTGCATTTTCACAAAGGCCCTCCATTCATAAGGCATAAGAACTTCCGTAAGCTGTATTAAAGGCAATTCCATCTAACTGGGGGGTTTGCGGTTGTCTCCATGGCAGAGTGACATGGAATACGATTGACAATAAAGATGAAATACTGAGATACAATGATGAATGAATCCATAAGAAATGATGCTAAGAAAAAGACACTAGACCCCCCAAAAAAACACACTATAAAATTCCATTTACACAAACTTCTAGAATGGGCAGAAATACTTCATGGGAATGAGACTGTATTATACGTCTTGCCTTGGGCCACAGGGGTGACCAACAGGAAGCACAGACAGAGAACCTTCTGAAGAACTGGACTGCAGAGCTGAGTCATTGGCTTATTTGCTGAAATTCAAGTTATTCACATTTGATCTTTCGTTTCACCATGTATAATTTTTTGCCTCGATTTTTTTAAAAAATGGCTTTTGGTTTGTGGGGGACAGTTTAGTAGCTGTCTGCCGAATACTAAAGCACAGAATTGGTTAAAGGATAAGAATAAAGTGGAGATTATGAAAAAGAGAACGCGAATCGCAAATTTCTTTTGGGGGCAAACCAAAAGCCTAGCACAAGACGCTAGAGTACAATACAACAAGTGTGACTCCAAAGAAAGAAAACGATCCAGCAGTTTAGCTAGGATGACAACGGGTAAGAACCGAGCCGCAGTGGACATGATAACAAAATTAACCGATCCACAATAGACGCTAACTTGTGGATCTGAACCAGTAGCCTGCCGGGCCACAGAGCTCACTCAGCTCAATTTACACTGTGGTTTTAAAGCATCTTTCAGGAAATGCTCCTGTTATAATTTCCATCGATAGACATTCCTCTTAATCATGTGCCAAAACTACACACACACACACACACACACACCAGAAACCACTCACAACTTGCTCTTACCTTCAGTGAAACTCCCTGTTAGGGTTATTACCACAAACACTTTCCCCTCAGGCTCCAGATCCACCTAGAAAGAGAGAGAAGCACATTATATTTTAATATTGAATTACTTTTTGTGACTCTTGAATAATTCTTTACGAGATGGCCTAAATGCATAAATCACAGCCACACAAATCCAAATGTGTTTCACTGTACAGTAGAGACAAAGAAATAAGCGAAATCTTGAGGAACAAACGGTCAAGCTTGGAAACTACGTACTCAGAACGCCCTTCCTCTTGAATTGCCTTCTCTCCCTCCTTTACCTTACTTGATGTGAGGCAAAAGCAAGCACATATTTGCTTCATGCTTTGGAGCCACCGTATTGCTTATCTAGTGGGAGCCTCACGTAACTAAACTACATGGCAAGTAAGTGGGCTGGAGGAGCAATGTCAATGCATTGGCCCATTCAACTTCAAAGGCCTAGTTTCATGGAGTCAATTGTACAGAGTCTCCGTCTTTTGATACCCGTCTAGTCCATGACAAGGATTAGTTACTCTTAACTGCTCAACAGCCATTGAAGTTAGCTATCAGCTGAGGCATCAAGACATGTACTCTAAAGACCCTCATACAGCAGGGTACCCAGAATGGAACTGCAGCATCCCCAGATACCTGAGCTGGCATATTCTAACCTCTCTGTCCACCCACATTTCAAAATCCTGCAACATGAGATGCTTGTGGATTTAAATGCATGCATTTATGAATGTCCTCAAATAGATCTTTCAGATTCAGCTCACGGCTCCATTCCTGACTCTGACCTTTCACCTACAGTAAGCCCATTTAAGTATAGACTAAGTGTAGCTAAGTATGACTTATGGGGCAGAATAGAACTTTAAATAAGCTGCAAATCTCATGCTACAACAGAGGACCCCTGCACTGAAGGACTGCATGACTCTACTGAAGGTGGCTCTGGAGTGGCCCCAGTCCTCCA
This sequence comes from Mus musculus, assembly GCF_000001635.26. NCBI lineage: Eukaryota > Metazoa > Chordata > Mammalia > Rodentia > Muridae > Mus > Mus musculus. The sequence goes on along the minus strand of NC_000078.6, from coordinate 73,648,391 downwards.
CCCCCAGAGCCTCCCTGTTCTCTGAGACTTTGGGGGGAACAGCATGAGGCATTTCTGGCCTGGCTGCCATCAGAGAACTTAACAGTGCTACCTATTGCTTTTACTGTACCTACAAGTAAACACAGATCCCTCAAGGTGGCCTGGTCTTTCTCTTACTTCACTACCATATATATTTTATTCTTAGATCACGCTCCAGTCAGACACCTTTCATAATGCAATGTGCTTTGTACTCTCTGAAGTCTTTACCTCTCTATTGTGGCAGCCAGTTCTTAAACTCTGCCTTTCTCTGCACAGAATCTGTGTCCAGTAAGAAGCCCACCTCATACATCACCCCCATGCTCAACTTAACCTGCTGGTGTCTCATGATGAACGCTAACTTACAATGTCATGTCACCTACCTTGACGGCACTTGTGAACCTCTATTGAGTGGTTCTGAAAATAGTCTCTCTGGAGAGATGACTAAACAGGATGTCAGTGTCTAATTGTCTCCTCTCTCTGCCTTGACTTGTTTCAAGTCAAAAAGATGTTATTTTTAAAAGCCACTCCCTCACTTTCAGCAAAGAGGCCTGACAAAGAACTCACACTCAACCTCACAGCACAAACTGCTGCTAGTGCTGCTACAGCCACTGATAGCCTGCAGACAGACAGACTACCAGGCTACCTCTGCCATCCTACACCCACAACCAGCAAGTGAGCCTTTGCCAACAATGCCCAGAGGGCCCACAAAGATGAGTACCTCATCTCAATGGGCTAGGAGCTCTCTGACAGATGTCAGGAAACCATACCACCCAGAATCAGGTGCTTACACACATTGAATAGGCTTGCCTCCTCCTCATTCTCTAGCATGATGGGCATCATGAGAGGCCAGATTCAAGCCCCATCTTCAAGCTTTGTCCGTGGGAAGCAGATGTGCTAAGACAGGGGACCTAAGTATGAGGTTTCAAATTGTTAAGCCAAGACTTAATCACAGGTATGGGAAAAACAAGTAAATGGATTGTATATTGCAAGGGACTTTTTAAATAAAATCAAACAGGACAGAAAGTATAAACACAAGTGTTAAAGAAGAGTACTGTTTTGTAAAACTTTGTGTATACATGTTCCTTTGTGTGCACGCATGTGCATATGGACACACATGCATACATGTAGATATGCAGGTCAGAGACCAACATGGGGAGCCTTCCTGCTCTCTACCTTATTATTTGAGACATGGAGCTCATACCTGAGCTCTAAGACCTACCTGTCTGCCCACTACAGATGCGCCAATTTTTATGGGGCGCTGAGGATCAAACTCAGGGCCTCATATTCGTGAGACAGGTAGGTACTTAACTGATTAAGCTACCCTCCCAAGCCCCAGTTTCATGATGTTTTGGTTTGCATTTTTATATGCATGTAAGATTTCAATGTAAAGGTGCATTCGTTTTAAATTAATTTACTGATTTACTTTGTATCTCAACCACAGTTCCCTCTCCCTCCTCCCCTCCCAGTCCTCCTCTCCCCACCCCCCTGTCCACTCCTCTTCTCTTTCTCTTCAGACAAGGGGAGGCCTCCCATGGGTATCAACCTGCCTTGGCAAATCAAACTGCAGTAAGACTAGATGCATTGTCTCCTACTGAGGCCAGAAGAGGCAACCCAGTAGGGAACGGATCCCAAAGGCAGACAGCAGATTCAGAGACAGCCCCGGCTCCTGCTGTGAGGAGTCCCACATGACGACCAATCTGCACAATTGTTAAGTATGTGCAAAGAGGCCTAGGTCAATCCCATGCATGCTCTCTGGGACCCTATGAGCCCAGGTTAGTTGATTCTATGGGTTTTCTTGTGGTGTCCTTAGCCCCTCTGTCTCCTACAGCCCTTTCCTCCCCCTCTTCTTCAGGATAAAGATGCTTTCTTTACTGTGTTATAGAGACATGTGAGATCATAGACCTGGAAAGACAAGATGGGCTGTTGTCACTTAATTCCTGGTGTTTGCTTTGATGTCCCCACTGCTAGCTGACTGCCTACATCAACAACAGGCCCGCTTTATTACACTACTCCACAGGAAGCTCTTTCTCTCAGAGCAGAGATGTACTGAGATCAATAATTTCCACTCACTGACTCTAGCTCTGTCCACCACAGCTTTAATGGAAACTGTCTCTCTAGACCATGATACATACTGCAACACCTAGAGCAGCTCTTGATCTTTGGTCCAAACATTCAGCTGGGACCCCCACCCAAATTACAGGTTGCACATATGACCAAGGATTAATCAATCAAAGCACAAGTCCCTACACCCGGATTGATGGACTGTGATGTTTAGCAATGCCACCTTGACAGAATTGAGAATCACTAAAGAGAACAAGCCTATGGAGCAATAAATATCTAGACTAAGTTAACTGAGCTGAGAAGAGCCACCATAAATGTGGGCAACACCATTAAGTTGGCTGATGTCCTGCACCAAAGAAAGAGGAGAAAGGAAATTGAGAACCAATGTTCAACACTTTCTACCTCATGACTGCAGATATGATGGAACAGGCTGCCTCAAGTTCTGGCTGTCGTGCCTTCCCCACCACCATGGGCTGCACCCCCAAACTCTGAACGTAAGAAACCCCTTCCTTCCTGAAGTTGCCTCTGTCAAGTATGTAACACAGCAACATGCAACTAATACATCAGCCTAGAACTGACACTGTCCCTGTATCCTGGCTATCAGCACAATGGAACTCTCTCCTCTTGGTCACTGCTAATTCAAGTTTAAGCATAAAGTCTAAGTAGATACAATTAGGAATTCTTAGATCTGCAAGAAAGAGACACGGTCTCACTTCTGCTTAGCTTCATGCTAGGATGTCAACTTGAAGTATCTGGCACCCTTGATGTCTCACAAAACTAAAGGATGAGGTAAAAAGCATGCGAAAGTGGACAAACAGAAAAGACCAAGATTTTATGATACCATTTCAACTTGCAACCCCTGCCATGCTCTAGCCTCGTGCTTTCAATTATTCAAGCTCATAAACTCCTCCTTCATTATTCAGCGATGCTGAACAGGATGTTCTATCACTCATACACAACACTCTGACGCATATAATAATAAAAAGAGAATAAACCAAAAATTCAACTACACATCCCTTGTGTATGCTATCTCCTATAATCTGATTTCTGCTTCAGATTCATCTCAGCCTCCCGTCAAATCCAAGGACTGGTCCATTTCCATCACCCAAAGACAAGTGTGTTCATCCCAGCTGATTTCTCTGTAGCATTTTTATCTTATTGGCAGTTTCCTTCCCCACCCCATCTCAGGACCACTGCTGCTGGACATCACTCTTCCATGGCCCTCCCCATTCTTCTCCAGCTTTCTCAGGCTCCTAGAATGCAGTCACTCATGCTCTCTGTCTCTGCTTGTCTCTGTTTCCCTGTTTATCTAGCTAGCTAGCATCCATCCTCTATCTGTCCACCTTGCTGTTCTTCAATCCTCTTTTCATTCCATTGGAAGATTCAGACCCATGATTTCCTGAGATGTTAAACTTTTGGGATGGAACAGAAAATGAGAAGATAATGCACCTCCAATAAGGGGTGGGCTGAAGATGAGATGCAGTGTCAGATTTAGTTCCTATGTCACAACACAGATCTTTCCCCCAAAACCTATAGATGCCTTTCTGTGAACATTTGCATTTCAGGATCCACTTTCTTCCATCCCTTACGCCGTCATTCATCCAGCAGCCCACAGGAAAACCCAACAACCCTCACCATGAAGTCACCCTTCTGATGTTCACCCTGTATCCAGCCCTTCCCCTCCCATCTCTCATTCTCTGATCTACTGATGAATAATACTTTAAGACAGGCCATCTGCAGCAGGAATAAACTTCTCTGGTGAGGGTTAATTGATGCAGTGATCTACTGGTATAGCAATGATTCACTGGGAGTCATTTATGGTTATGTCCATTTAGCAGGGTGACAATGGTAGGTTTTCTCTTAAAGCCCATGACTTATCTAGCCATGGATTATTGGCTTCATTGATAATGTCAAGTATGAGTTCCATTTCTTGAAGAGGGTCTTAAATCCAATTTTTAAAAAGCGATTGATTGCTCCTATAACAGTCATGTTATAATTATATCAATGTGGTTGTATATTGCTGCGAGGGTCATTACTGAAATTCTTCTAGGAGTTTTATGATTTTTATCTTTTAAATTTAGGTCTTGGTCCATTGTAAATTAGTATTTACACAACTTCTGATGAAGGAGTCCAACTTTACAGATTCGGGTGCCTTGGTACCATTTGTTAGAAAGAACGTGCTAGAATTTTTAATGGGTGGTTGAAATTGTATGTGTTTGGTGTTGTGGGCTGGCAAAGACTGAAAGCTGGAAGGAGGCATAGAGTCCATGGCTGTGTGCTATACCAAGGAATCTAGACCATAATCAAGGAAGGGGATGTAACCATTAAAGGGTTAGAAGTGTGGAAGGCATGTGGTACTTTTAACTTTTTTTTTAAACACATCCTCAGACAACAGTAAAAAGAGCTAAAAGTCCATTGACAGAGGCCAGACATGAGCTGTCAGTAGTGAGATGGATCATGAAAGCAGGAAACTAATTGTAAAAGACCACACATCTCTTATGATTCCATTCATACGAAACATTCAGATTGGGAAAACATATAATGACAAGAATCTCCCTTTTCTCCATAATCTCACCAGAATTTTTTTTTATCATAACCATTCTTACTATAGAGAGATGATGTTTATCAAGGCTGTAGCTTTGATTGGCATGTCCTCTGTAACAGCATTCTGCATTCTGGCCATTCACACAGTCTCCTTTGAAAAGACATACACAGGTCATGGGCCCCTTTTAGAGTCAGATAAAATCTTTGGGTTTCTTATAAATTCTGTATCTCATCTCCTAGTCTGTGGGCCCTCTTCATGATCTGTCTCCTTTGCAATTCACTGGCTTTTCAGTTTGGTGTAACCCTGTTTGTCAATTTCCACTTTTGTTGGATGTGATTTTGATATGTGTGTCTCCTACAAAACCTCTGCCCAGAAAATTGTCCTGAAGCATTCCCCCTCTTATATTCCTCTAGTAGTCTGGAGACTTAAGTCTCTGACCCAAGTCAGAGTCTTCACTTTTAAATGTAATAGTACTGATTAGTTCATATTGTTGTTCCACCTATAGGGTTGCAAACCCCTTAAGCTCCTTGGGTACTTTCTCTAGCTTCTCCATTAGGGGTCCTGTGTTCCATCCAATAGATGACTGTGAGCATCCACTTCTGTATTTGCCAGGCACTGGCATAGCCTCACAAGAGACAGATATATCAGGGTCCTGGCAGCAAAATCTTGCTGTCATATGCAATAGTGTCTGGACTAACTAGTACCCCCAGAGCTCGTGTCTCTAGCTGCATATGTAGCAGAAGATGGCCTAGTCAGCCATCATTAGGAGGAGAGGCTCTTGGTCTTACGAAGACTATATGCCCCAGTACAGGGGAATGCCAGGGTCAGGAAGCAGGAGTGGGTGGGTTGGGGAACAGGGCGTGGGGAGGGTACAGGGGACTTTTGGGATAGCATTTGAAATGTAAATGAAGAAAATACCTAATAATAAAAAAGAACATCTAAAATAGATAGATAGATAGATAGATAGATAGATAGATAGATAGATAGATAGATAGATAGATAGATGTAATAGTAGCATCTGTTTAGGTTTAGTCTGTTGCTATGCACTGTAATGCTAAATACTGGTCCCCAGGGTCTGATTGCTTCTAGGGGTGAGGAAATCCTCACTTACACCAAGTGATGCTATGTAACCTTGCTCTTTAATTTAAAACTGTTGGTTGAATAAAGATGCCTACAGTGTAGAGCTGGACATAAGAGAAGTAGGTGGGGCTTCAGTTCCTTGAGCTTGGGGCCTGAGGCAGGACCCTGAGGAGGAGGGAGAGAAGGTGCAGAGAGGAAGACACCATGGGGTAAGGGATCGTGAGAACTGGCCATGAAGCCTGGCCAGCTGGAGTAAGAGTGGCCCAGGAGGAACATAGCAAGTTATATCTTGGGGTTATTGACAAGGAAGTAGACAAAATAGCACAGAGGGTAGATATCTGCCCAGCTCTAGTGCTGTTGTGGCTTATTATAAACAGAAAGGTTTGTGTCTTTTATAGGGGAACTAAATGATCTAAGGTGGGGTAGAAACCCCCATTAATTATTACCACAACAAGCATCAAAAAGTTTCTTACTTGAGGGAGGAAGCATGTCTTCATCCTTTCCCTAACCAAAATGCCCTCCAAAGAGTCTTTGCCTCGGATCTTCTTCATCCTCTACCTATCACAAAGCGTCGATCTGTGTGCTTTCTACTCTCAACCCCTACCTCTTTATTTTCTCTACCTAATAGATAGCACTTTTAATCACTGAAGGTTGCCTTAGTACCTAGTGTGTAACGGTCCTTGGGTACAGTGTCAGGCAGCTCAAGAAGCCCCACTATGCACCCCCATAGTAATCTGAAGAATCACGAAGAAGGAAGTTCATGAAGTTGTACCTACAGGAATTCATGTTGCTTAAATACCTCACCTCCCTACCCAAACTTATCCTCTGAATCTGTTTGGTCGCAATGCCAGAAGAGACTTGGGCTCTAAAACTAGATATATCTTCTCTTGGCTGTGTTTCTGGGCATGCCATTTAATATCTCTGCACCAGAGATATAAGAGATAGAAGGAGAAGTGTTAAGTACACAGACACCAAGATCCTACCACACTCTGCATACTGTACTAAGCTGGGGGAAATGGGAAAGGGTGGGCTGGCGCTTTTCAAAACTTGGACACAATCAGACCTTGAAGCTACTACTATGAGTTAGTTGATCTCTTAGATCTCAGAGGAGTTTCTTGGTATAATCCTGGCTGTCCCGGAACTCACTTTGCAGACAAGGCTGGCCTTACACTCAGAGATCCACAGCACCAGCTTTCGCAAGTTATCTTCTCACCTCTGCATGTGCGACACCACACACGTGCACACTCTCGCGAGTGCACACACTAATAACAGTAACAGTACTTCAGACACATTAGGTTGCCCAGCCCACAGCTTTGTAATTACACTCAGCAGCATCCCCGTCCACGTCTGTGTCTCAATGACGTCACTTTGCAGAAGTGACACGAGTCACTTTCACCTCCAATGGGGTGTTTTCTCAGAACCCTTCGTCTAGCACTAATGTTCCGTGATTCTAAGCAGGCTTTAATAAAAGCCTGAGCACACGACTCCAGGGAAATGCTCATTTAATTAACTGATAATAACCTATAATCATTTCCTTTCACAAAAGGCATTAGAATTGATCACAGGCAGGAAACCGCCATCTCCGCAATCTTCATCCCGGCCTGAAGTAAGCAGAGGAACGTGGCCTGTTAAAAGGGAAAGGCTTTGATTTGAGCAAAAGGTGTAGGGTGCCTGTGGGCTGCACGAGAAACATCTATGAGAAAAGGGTCCACATACCTTAAATTACAAGTTAGGTGGCCCTTTTCTATTGCTTTCCGGAGTCTGCACTTAAAGACAAAGGAACGTGACGAAGTATATCTCATCATTCTTCAAAGACGAAGCTATCAAGCTTATGATGACCATGCAGGTCCTTACAGGATCCTATCAGGGACCCGAAAGGAGACGGGCACCTGCATTCTGTAATAAAATAGGACAACTTCCTCTTGGCCTCCATCAATGTGCTGCTAAATCCCTACCCCTCATTATCTCTCACCTTTACTGTCTGCAGGCTAAGCACCACCATGCCCATTAAACAGATGGAAAGATGGAGTCCCAGTGGGGTTTCTGAATGAGCCAAGGTCATAGAAGCATGGAAGGCTCAGTTAAGATTTCAATTCTGGGAAGATCCTCTGCTTTTGCCTTACCAGCCTCTCTCCATGGTACTCTAGCACGGGGCCCCACCGGTCTGTATGTTTGCTGGTCAACCCAATGCCAGCCTGTACATGAGGTCGCCACGTCACTGGCTCCCTGGAAGTCCTAGCAAGATTTATGTCATCATCACCTGAGGGTGCTTGTTACCCTCTTCCCACCCTGGTCTTGCCTCCTCAATGCCAAAAACGGTGGGAGAGGAGTCAACCTGACAGCCCGGTTCTGTGCTCCTGATGGGAGCAGGAGCTAGGGAGAAGGTAGATCCCTGCTGAGATTTGTGAGATGTGGGGAGCCGTTCAGGTACCGTGGTGCTTTCTTTCATCTTAAACCAGTCAGAGTTCTTACGGTTGATTTCAGGTAGCTTTTCAGCCTTGGGTCTCCGTGTGCTTTCGGCGCCTATGAGTCCAAGCACTGCAGAGACAACAGAAGTGCGCAGGCACATAGTGTTTGCCTGGTCTGCCCCTTTTCTCTCTGAAACTTTCTGCTGGGGGAATGTGTTGTGTGCTTGCCACATGTGGGGCTGACTCAGGCCCCCCTGCCGCTAAATAATGGTACCTGGACAGTCACTGCTTATGATGGAGCACCTCAAAGACTAGGTCAAGTTCTAAAGAATGCCATCTCCTCTCCTGAATCCAGAAATAGTGTCAGGTTGATACTCTGCTCCAGTTAGCCACCCTGAGAGCTCACTCCAGAGCACATGCTGAGGTGGGAGAGGGGAGCCCCACTTGCCTTATGCACTCTCCTCCATACTGCAGATCTCCTACAAAGAGCACTTCTGCAGGAGCCCATCACTTCTCCTTTCTGCTGGGTAGGGCCCTCCCAAATGAGATGAAAGAGGAAAGGGGCGTCTCTGTGGCCCTGGTGGAAGGGGGACTGTACCTATGATTCCTCCTATTCCAGGGACCCAGAGTGTACCCCTCTTTTATTAACCACCTTTATGGGTTCAGGACTGGACCTCTCGTTTTGTTTTGTTTTGTTTTACAGAACTTGCTTCAGGAAAGAAGAAATATTAGACTAGGAAGAATCTAGATACCTTTGCAGAACAGAAGTATCTTAGTCACCACGAAATAATTATTCTTTTGTTCCCTGGCCCACTCTAACAGTTTAAACTGACAAATTGGGTATTTTAAATTGATATAAATAATCCCAGAATTATTCTATACTATTGATTCTCATTGCCCATTTGAAATGGAGGAAGGAGGTGAAGGCCCAGCAAAATCAAGCAAGATTAAGTACAAACCATACAGAGAAAACTCTAAGCATTTCAAGGTATTTCACATGCCTCTCTGGTTAATGGCTCACCCACTGGACTATCTTTGGAAGACTTGATCCCAAGGCACATTACAAGCATCAAACCCAAGCATCTATCTCAATAGCCATTTTATGACATCTTTACTCCCTTTGATCTTCTAGAGGGAGAGATGAAAACCCTACAAGGGATGAGACCACGCCTAGAAATCCTGCCAGCTGTTTTCAAGGTGGATGGGGAAGAGCAGGCAGGAACAGTGCAGCGGTCAGGGTGCGGGGTGACACATGGTTAAATGCAGGTTGTTCACGTAAGGTCAGAAACACAGGCTGAGGACCAATATGGTCTGATGACATATTAGAGGCTGGCCCTGACCCTGGGGTGACAGGGAGTACTGGGGGGCTTCAACCAACAAAGCCACAGCATCATCCTTACGTGTCAGACCTTTATACAAAGAAGTCGGTATGGGAAGTAGACAGAAAGTGGTGGTGACGGGCACACATTAAAGAACTTTTCTAGTGTGCTAATCTGAATGAAGGAAGTCCGCAACAAAATGGGAGTTTAGGAAGAAATAATACCCAGGAGGGAGACTATCCAGCCACTTTGAAGTACCAGGTAAAGAGGGTGGCATGTCTGGGATCAAGGACCAATCTTAGTCCCAAACTGACTGAGTCACTGACTGAGCCAGAGGCTCCATGGGAACGAACGGGGCTAGAAAAAAAGAATTTGATTGCCTCTGTTGACTACGTATCCACTAGGCTAACCTAAGCCACTCTGGAAGCTCGGGTGAAAGAGGAGAGACACAGATCACAACTGAGCAGGTGGCATCCACATGACAAGTGCTGCTCAGACCAAGAGAATCGAGTGCTCTGAGCCACCAGAATGTCTCCCTGAGAAGTGGCATCTACACTGAGACCTGAAGGCACGTTACGAGTGGAAGGTGAGACCACTCTGAGTCGGTGGCCTGTGGAGAGAAGACAGAACCAGCTTGAGAGCAGGCAGTAGGGTGGGAGGCTGGAAGAGCATTCACAGAGAATCAGAAACAGCTGCATCCAGGTGACTTAGCCCACAATGAAGGCCAAGGAGAAACCTGGGGTTCTGCACCTGGTAAAATGATAGAGACCACTGGGCAGAGGGGCAGGTTGTCTACTAAACCAGGGAACAGCAACTTACAGTCTAGAAATATAGATAATTTTGGAATAATGTAATTAATGAAAACCATCTAACAAGAACAGCAAGAGAAAAAGGTCAAAAGGATGTCACCTTAGGTTGCGTGACCAAGTCGAAAAGTCACTAAACAGTACCCCAGAGCCAATTTCATCAGACCGTCATTTTTTTTTGTAAATAAAGTTTTATTAAAACACAGTCATGCCTTTGTAAGTCTCAGATCATCTAACCAGAGCCATCATTATAGTCAGGGACCATATACAGTCAGGGACCATATGATGACAATTCTCCAGGGATAGACTGCTGCTATGGCCATGGTCCTATCAGGTAATGTTGAAGCTAAGAGTTCCTATCAGTCAGTTATATCTTAGGGATGGTGATGTCTCTGCACATGGAATTATGGGGCTGTAGCAATACTGGGGTAAACAACCCCTCTGAGCTGTCAGGGACAGAAGAGTGCAGCATGTGCAATTACGTCCTACACATAACACTTGATAACAGACAATGAGTACTGGCTTATAAGTTCCTATAAGAATGCTTGTCATTATTTGAAAATACAGTCATACTTAGCAAAAACAACCTCACTGTACGGCAGCCTGCCATGTTACAGCTGCTGCATGGCTCACCCATTCTCAGGTCTCCTGATAGCATCAGGGCAGACTCAGTGAGGAACCTCACCACCAAGATCTGTGTTAAAATTGCCTTTTATGACCTTCTATGACAAAAATGCAGAATGAGGAATTCCTCAGGATGTAGCCCATCATTAGGTAACATGGGACTACAGTGATGACAAAGATGGTATGGTCCACCAAGCCAAAAATCTCTGCCCTTTACAGAAAACAAACAAACAAAATGGAAGAAGAAGAAGAAGAAAACACTTTTTGGAACACTTTCCATTAATCATGACGGAGCTCTGAGGGAAAGAGCAGGATTCAGAGGGAAGGAAATGAGTCTAAGTTTGGACACAGAACTCCTGAAATAGAAACAATTGGTAAGAAGTTAGAAATAAAGGCAAAATGTGGAGTGAAGATAAGGCTGGGCGACCACTTGGGAAAAGGTAACCCTTTACATACATCAAACCCCTCAGGAGGGGCGACAGGAAAGGAAGGGAAAACAGACCCAGAGAGAAGGAAGAAGAGAGAACCGGAGGAGACCCTCGGGAGGTGGGAAGTCTGTGATGAGCAACCTTGGAGAAAGTTCAATACTGGGAACCTCCAAGCGCCACAGTGGAGAGGGAAGATGACTTTAAAGGGACTGTTAGACGTGGGAAGTGGAGGCAAAAGGGAGACTTTATTCATAACGCCCACCTCATCTCCGGCAGGCCTGGGGAGGGAGAGGTTCCTTTATGCAGCAAGGAATATTAAACTGTGTAGTTTAATGATGTCAGAAGATAAATTTAGAAGTGTTGGGCTAAGGGTTTCTGACACCAGGTTAACAGATGAAAAGTCAATTTCAAAAAAAAAAAAAAAAGCCTAGCAAAAATCCTTAAGCAATAGTTTAAAGGCTAAGCCTGGGGGTGGGGGGAAAGGGCAGACTGGACTGTAGGAGACCAGAGTGAGTGCTGAATAGAAAACGAAGAGAACTGGGTGGCAAAGGGCAGGAGGCTTGAAAGGGCTCCAGTATCTGAAAGGTTAAAAGGTTTACCTGGAAGATTCTAAGAAGGGGAGCTAGTTTGGGGTGACTGGTTTTCAAATATACTGACTGTATTAGGAGGTTGTTTCAGCAGAAATGCTTGCCCGAGAGAGAAATGAGGGTTGAAACCTAAAAGTAAGCCAGGCCAAAGGGAGAAAGATGTTAGAGCGATCCACAGGACAGCTGGGCTGCAAAACTGTTGTTGAACTCAACAACAGACAAGGGATTCTACCAGTTTAAAGAACAATGGCTTGGGGACCATGAGAAAATGGGAGGGAGCAGGTCCCGCAGGAGAGAAAGAACAGTGTCTGCTGGGCTCTGTGTCTCCCATGGGCCACACACAATTCTTTCTCTTATCTTTACAGCCACCTTCAGACTGAAATCGTGTGTCATCTTTCGATGAGGCACAGCCATCCACAGGTGAGTGACTTAGTAGGTCAGTGGCAGGTTGAACTAGTTTGGATTTTAAGGCCTGGCTACCATCCCTACCACTCTGTGACTGGAACCCAAACATGCCTGTGACTTTTTAATAAACCTTGTCACTTAATGTTTTTCACACAGGAAGTTTCATCAAGTTTTCCTGTCTCGTTTATTTGCTTGTTAATATCGACGTCGACCTGTATTGATATAGCTAATGCTAGTACTCGTCAAAATCTGCACAACTTCACAGCACCGTGAAATGAATCGTAGTCGATTAAAACTAAATCTGGGAAGATCTGTGAGAGGAGTCAGTGAGTAAAGATGATTTCTACGCAAGCCTGATGACCCAATTTGATCCCCAGCACCTACGTAAAGGTGGAATGAGACCGCCAACTCCTCATGATTCTGGCCTCCACATGAGCACCATGGAAGACACATAACACACTCACATGCACACACATGACACACACACACACACTTATGCTTTTTTTATAATTAAATTCAGGACATCAAGAGTCCCTGGGTAGAATACAGAAGGCAGAGTCCAAATGAAAACCAATTACTAAAATGTATGAACAGTGTCACTGAAGCAAGAGAGGGGGGCAGCCTGGCCTAAGCAACTTTAGGACAATGTAGAGACTCGGAGAGAAACTGAGTGGGATGTAATGCAAGTTCTGAACAGTAGCTGGGGAGTTCTTTCTTGGGAAATACTTCTTGGCAGTTTAAGAAGTGAGCAGATGAAGGGTAATGAGAGCCAGGAAGAAGAGTCTCATCCAGACAAGGGGCAAAGGCTAGAAGGATCCATGAGGCACCACACTAGAGTTAGAGACATCAGTATGAACTCACATAGAACACAAATCAATTGCAGATAGACACACACAGAAATTCTTAATACATGAGCACATATACAAGAGTTAGAAGACATCAACTTCTTTAGTCTGTTAGTTGAGAAAACTTACAAGCAGGATCGCCCAATAACAAGAGGGCACTTAGCATCTGAAACTTGACTTCTTCCTTCCTTCCTTCCTTCCTTCCTTCCTTCCTTCCTTCCTTCCTTCCTTCCTCCTTCCTTCCTTCCTTCTTCCTTCCTTCCTTCCTTCCTTCCTTCCTTCCTTCCTCCCTCTCTTTCTCTCTCTCTCTCTCTTTCTTTCTTTCTTTCTTCCTTTTTTTCTTTCTTTCTTTCTTTCTTTCTTTCTTTCTTCCTCTTTCTTTCTTTCTTCCTTTCTTTCATTCTCTCTTCCTTCCTTCCTCTCTCTCTCTCTCTCTCTCTCTCTCTCTCTCTCTCTCTCTGGTTGGTTGGTTTGTTTTGAGACAGGGCTTCTCTGTGTAGCCCCAGCTGTCCTAGAACTAACTCTGTAGACTAGGCTGGTCTCGAACTCACAGAGCTCTACCTGCTTCTGCCTCCCGAGTGCTTGAATTAAAGGTGTGTGCCACCACTACCTGTGGACCTAACTTGGCTTTGAACACCATTCTCCAATAAAACAAAAAACAAAAAAACTAAGGTTCCTTGAAGAAATAGATGATTAAGATGGATCAAAAATATCAATGTCAACTTGAACCTGATAACCTGACTTCATCACCAGCACCTACACAAAGATGGAAGCAGAGAAAATAAACAAGTGCTTAAAAAAACAAACTACACTCCCACAGTGAGGACAGGCATGTCACTGAGAGTCAAGGAAGCTGACTGGGAAAGCTCCCCAGGTCAACACTGGCAACGTGTAAAACTAAAAGTCTATAATGGTACAAATGGCTGAATAGGGGCTTGAGAGATGGCCTGCCAAGCATGAAGACTGGAGTTCAGATCCCTAGCACCCACAAAAATGCCTGGTGGGCATGAAGCACACCTGTAACCCCAGCATTCAAGAGCCAGAGACAAGGGGATCCCCTGGAACCAGCTAGCTCAGTAGAACTATATGAACTGGTGAACTCAGGCCTTAAGGAGAGATCTGCCTCAATATACAAGGTGGATGGAGGAAGACATGGTACACCGGTCTCTAGGTTCCACATGCATGTGTATCCACATGCACACTCATGCTTGTACTCACAGGTGACAGCACACTCACACATGCACATACACATATATGCACACAAATACACACACACAAATGCTGACTGAATAAATAAGGGCACAAGATTAGAATTCTAAATAACTTATTTCTGAACACCCCCTCAAGGAAGTGAAACATAGTTTCCACAGCCTAAGTGTGGGCTGAGCATAGCGGCTTCCTTTCGAAGACTACAATATAGATGGGAGGGGTTAACTATAAGAAATGTCTGACAAACCTCAGCCAGGGGAGCAAGACTCCCATCAGTGACGACCTGTGTTCATTCACCATGTGTGTGTATGTATGTATATACAGGGCAATACATTAACTAGCACACACTAATGCCATCAGATCTGTCACTCAGCACCTTCAGTCTTCCTTCCCAAACTCTAGATCCAAGAGAAACACCAGACAAACCAAATCAAGTCACTGTACAAAACGCCTGGCTAGTATTTCCTAAGTTGGGAAGCACACCCAAACCAAGGAAAGTCTGAGAAACTGTAGTAACTCTCAGTTACTAGGGGGATTCTGACCCAGAAATAAGACATTAAAGTAAAATATAAGAAGGCAGAGAAACCATGGAATTTAATTAGCACAAGTGCCATTAATGGTTCATTGACTGTGAGGCACGCCACACAGGACACTAGTCCTCGAGGAAAGAGTTGGAGGGTATGGAACTCTGTGTGACCTCTGTAATTCCACATCTCTTTTAAAATGTGCATTTATGCAAGAGATGTGACTTTTAAAGGAAAACTGGCCTCGAGGAGTTCTAAACCCAAGTAAATCTCAGAGGGATGTAATCTCATACTCTCAGTCTCTTATCAATTACTACAGATGTTCCTTCAGTCTGGCTCCATCACCAGGTGGGTGAAAAGAAAGCCAGAGACAGCCATGCAAAGGGAAACCGGACCTTCCCAGACTGCAGGGCACACAGCTCCTGCTCCTGCCCAACTTCCCACAGCTGGCCAGGTGTCAGCACCCCAGGCTGAGCAAAGGTGCAAAGGTCACGGGAACTGCTAGCTACTTCACAGTCCTGAGGAGGGACGGCCTCAGGGAGAACCCAACACATTTTTCAAAATAACTTCCTTCTCAGAATTGTTCTCAGACAAGACTGGCGAAGTCCCCTCCCTAAGCTGAAAGCAGAAGAAAGGGCAAGACACAGAGGAGGGGGAGGAGGCAATGTGAAGGAGGAGGATGGGAGAGGGGTGGCCAAGGGACATGGGGAGTCAAAAGCACAGCTACAAACCGCCAAGGGATATCTAACATCGGGAGTAACGTTTTGCAGCTAAGGCTGAGTAATATGAATAACACCACCATGCACATGACACTATTTGATTTCTGCAAACTCGGTGGAAAACTCTAAACAAGAAAGTTTCCAACACAGCCTGGGCCTTTTATTCTTGTCCCCAACACTTAGGGATTAAGGACTGCCAAACTTTGCCCAAACCAGCGCCCCTCCTCCAGATTCTCCCAGGAGCGATTAAGGATGAGGACTCCCTCCACCCCTCACCCCACTCCCCATCCCACCCCCACATCAAGCCTCAGAAACCAGCATCCCAGTTGACAAACTCCTCAGCTGACTCCCATGCCTACGGAGTCTGGCAACCACTGTGGGTAGTTTCTTCTTCATGTTATCACCACCCTGCCCCTCTCTCCACCAACAGCCAAAGATGGTTCCTTGTATATATAGGACTGTCTGTTCAGGGAAATATTCAGGTCAAATATCTCCACTCAGAAAGGCTGAGGACCAAAAGTATTTTAAATGCCAGGAGAGGTTTTTAGATATTGGAATATTTAATATACTTAATATACTTAATGAGATGTTTTAGGTCTGGGACCCAAGTCTAAACATACATGTTCCAGGCATACCTTGAAACAGAGCCTGGGATAATTTTGTACAAAATTTTGAGCACACCTGTATTTCAACTACAGCCCATCACATGAAACCAGGTAGAATCTTTTCAACTTGTGGAATCATGTTAGCATTCGAAACACTTCAAATCTTAGACAATTTTTAATTGGGGAGGGAGGAGAGAGAAAAATATATATAGAAAAATATATAATGCTATATATGGAGAAATAGGTTTTTCTGCTATGATCTCTGTGACTTTTTAAAATAAGTTCTAGTCACAATTTTTTCTTCTCCATTCTTTCGCTAACTGCTTGCTATTAATAAACCAACACTTCAGAGGAAACCGCTGCCCGTAGTTAATCCAGCAATACAAAACATTCAAGAGTTTAGTGTTAAGGTAAAACCCAAATGCTCTGGGAAAGGATGCTGTCAGAAGTAATATTTCCTAATAACCACTAAATTCCACAAAATAGACTCAACATCCAGGAGTATATGTGATAAAATTACAATAAACATGTGGAAATCAGAATGGGGGTAATGAAACAGGAGAACGAGTTAAAACACGAACAGTGTAAGCTGTGTTAAACCTGAGCCACAGATGTGAATTCTGAGTTCTGAAGCAAAGGGAGGGGGGAAACCGGAGTTAGCAACACAATTAACGCCAATCATGCCGACACCACGCCCATTTCTCAGAAGAAATAATTCTAAGGCCCTTCAGTCAAGGAAGGTGTTTCTAGTGCCGTGGTTCTCAGTGTACGCTTTCAGGGCCAACAGCATCATGGTTGGCACCTCCTGCAACAGAGTCAGAGCTCGAGGTGAGACCCACCCACCTGTGTAACAGACCCTGCAGCTGACAGTCATGCCTTGCTGTGTCTCCACACACCTTACACCGAGGGTGGTTACACCCCTGTTCAGAAACATCCCAACATGCCACACCAGGGGTTTTCCCCAGGGCATGATGAAGGCAAAGCTGATCTGCACAGCCTGGAAACGTGGGGCCCGGCAGACCTGGCAGGCTGTGTGATCCACGTCTCCCAAGGTCACGTATCAGATTCAGTTCAGAACGTCTTCAGGATAATGGATAAACGTGTCCATGAATGGACATCTGCTCAACACTACCACCTGGGCAGTAAGTACCCATCAGCAAATACAGAGTGTCATTCTCAAAGGCTGCAAAACTGTTTCCATGAGTTTGTTGTAGTTGAAGGAAAACTACCAGTTATAATCAAACATCTTCCTGTCTTAAATTAAAAAAAAAAAAGATAAAATCTGCACAAAGCCTTCCACAGAAGCTCTGCGGTTTTAGCTCCACAGTCCAGTAAGAGGATGTAATTAGTACCAGCCCAGCTTTACAGATGAGAAACAACCACACGAGTGTACGGGTGCCAGAGGACTCATCTCCCTAAGTCCTCTGACCCTTGGCCCGGTTGTTCCTTTGACCTTAAGCGTCAGTGTCTGCTGACCCACAGTAGAGCAAAGGCAGCTCTGTCCTCTGTCGCTTCTCTTATAGTTCAGCCGGGAGGAGTGTGCCTGCGTCAGGCATGAGACAGGATCCCGCAGATATCACAGAGCAGGCCTCCGCTTGCTGAGAACACGCAAGCTCAAAGACCAGACCACCTTGGGATCCCGTTTCTCTCTTTCTAGAGGAAGTGCTGGTGATGGGTAAGAAGAGGTTAGGGGTGGGCTCCAGGGTCCAAGATCTGTAGCAGAAATTGCCTTAGAGATTGCTGTCATGCTCAGTGGCCCCAGGTAGCACGGGAAGACTGGGCCCAACCAAGGTAATACTTTTCATCTGACTTTTCTCCCTAGGCAATCCTGACTTGACAAACCATTTCATAAGATCCACACACACCTAGAAGCTCTTCCAAGCATCCCAGGTCAAGGGCCTGTTGTCTATCTGGGAAGACAATATTTATTGTCATTATAAGAAAGTTACAAACAGGCCATACATCATCTCTGGGATGTCACATCCTTTCTAGAATGATTCCAGGTCATAGGCCCTTCAACTAGGCCAGAGTTAAGGAGTTGGCATCTACACCCATTCATCCAACTATTCATCCCAGAAACATTTATCTGACGCCATTACGCTCCAGATACCATGCTGGGTGCCAAAAATAGGGAAAATCTGTGGAGGAGAGCAGAAGCAGGCTTGCACTGTGATCTCACCCATGTGACCTCACCCATGGTGAACCTTGGGGGTTGTTACACCATAGCAAACATCTAATGCATGGGGTCTCTACCTCTCCCTTTGGGGCAGCAGCAGCTCCTACTGATTTTTTGGATCCCGTGTCCCTTGAAGACATTGCCATCTGAATAGTTTAGACTGGGGTAGAGGTGGGCATTGGTCCTTTTGAGCATTAGCTACTGGCTGATTCTATGCTTCTCCACAGATACCATTCACACTGTCTTCATCTTTCTGTCACTCTCCTCTTACTGCCATATCTTCTGCTGACTCTTTAAAAAACAAACAAAAAAACAAACAAAAAAAACTCTTCTTTTTAAAGTTTTTTTTTATGTATATGAGAATACTGTAGCTGTCTTCATACACCCCAGAAGAGTGCATCAGATCCCATTACAGACGGTTATGAGTCACCACATGGTTGCTAGGAATTGAATTCAGGACCTCTGGAAGAGCAGATACCACTGAGCCATCTCTCCAGCCCCTTCTTCTATCTCTTAAGCTCTAGCTCCGTACTGAATGGAAGTGGAGGAAAGCCCTCACCATCCCAGAAAGGACATGGAAGTGGGAGAAAGCCCTCACTGTCCCAGAAGGGATGGGACCCATAGGAAAGCAGATATGTTCAAGAAAACAGGGTTCCTTACAGTCAGAAACATTGTTTCCCACACATCCCACACCACAGTAGAGTACCTTACTGCTATCTTAGAGCAGAGAGGATGCTAGGAGCAAAGTCCAGACAGGTATTCTCAGCAGAATCAAGGCTGGGGAGACCTAAGGACCTCTAGTCCAATTTCTGTCATCACTAAAGAGCTGCAGGAGCTAAAATTACCTCAGAGCCTTTGGCACCTGAGGCAAGTACACACACACACACACACACACACACACACACACACATATGCACAAAAGCACCATGAAACATGGGATGGAGAAGGGCATTGCTTGCATAAGGACTTGCATTGATTACCAAGTCTGGGTACAAGCTTCCTTGCCTGATGAACAGCATTCAGATTCTCAAAACAATTAATGTAAGGTTTCAATGACTAGCTCCTATTTCCTCATGTCTGGAAAACAGTGAACTCTGACCTATTACTTCCAAAGTTAGCTGATGCCAACCTGGGCTTCCCCTAAAGTGGTCATCTGTCAACCTACAATTAATCCCCACTGACCTTCCTGAAGGATGCCTTCGTCAAGAGGCAGAGTCACAGAATACTTTCCTCGAAGGTTTGGATTCTTTCTGTAGTGGCTCCTTACTCTCTGTGATCTTCTCTCAACAAAATAAAGAAATACAAGGGCTGGAGAGATGGCTCAGCGGTTAAGAGCACTGACTGCTCTCCCGAAGGTCCTGAGTTCAAATCCCAGCAACCACATGGTGGCTCACAACCATCCATAATGAGACCTGATGCCTTCTTCTGATGTGTCTGAAGACAGCTACAGTCTATTTACACACACTTAGGCCAGAGAGAGCGGGGTTGACCAGAGTGAGTAGGACCAGCCGGAGAGAGAGCTGGGATTCAGTTCCCAGCAACCACCAACCACATGATGGCTCATGATGAGTACAGCTACAGTGTACTCATATACATAAAATAAATAAATAAATCTTTAAAAAAAAAAGGAAATACAAAAGGACACAAAGTCATGGAAATGATATTCCTAATGTAAACTTTGCTTAAAGTTTCTTCATCTCTCATTAGGAAATGGGGGGTGCTAATATGTGCCCATGTGGTTGTTTTTAACATCTTACTTGATAAACCTAAACAAAAGAAATAAAACCTTATTAAACTAAAACTCCACACGCCTTCGAAGTGTGTGACTGTTACTCCCACACACGTCGGGAGGACCAGGCCTCATTTGCAAAGAGCTTTGCAATCAGTTTTGTCGGCTGACAGAACAGGCGGTAACACAGACCGCCTCCTCGAGGTTGAGAAATTGAGGCAAAAAGGCAAGACGGAAGGTGCAGAGCAAGGGTGTGGTGATGCCCAAGCTGTCGCCTGTTACTTTCCTCTCTACTGTTTTTATCCTTCAGACTTCACCGCTTTCTGTAAAGGCCTGCCCGCTGGCCCCTTGCATGTGTCTTCTGGTCCTATTACGCCTGCTTGCTTCAACCCTGTATGATCGATCCCCTCCATGGTTTTGTGCTTGCGTGCTGCTTCTGCAACTCAGTTGGAAGCTCTCTGAGAGCAAGAAACACGATTATTCTCTTATGTGTCCTCACTACTTGATACATCATAGAAAATGATGACTCCATCATTTGTTTTACTCTTCACTTAGCAGACGAAGGGTGCCTCCAGTTTAAAGTAAAAGGGGAAACATGGCATGTGGCAAATGAGACTTTAAGTGGAAATACATGGAAATGCACAGAATTCAAGCCCATTTCCACTGCTTTCCGCAGACTGGGAAATGCTCAAATCGGCTTTACAAGTTTTAGTTGTTTTTGTTACTACTCCATTATCTAGGGAAATGTATAACATGCACACCCCTTCCTACCCCTTTAAAGAAAGCAAAAGAGAGCTTTAAGTGCATTGCCCACCCAGCATGGTGGCCCATGCCTTTAATCCCAGCAGTGGGTAAACAGGGTCAGGTTGATCTCTGAGTTCAAGACCAGCCTGATCTACATAGAGAATCTGTCTTGAAAACCCCAAAAGATGATGATCTTCATGACAATGATGATGATGATGACGACGACAGTGATGATGACAATAAATACATTTCCCAGAGCCAATACACTAACTAAATTGCAAACAATGGAATGACTAAAAAGTAAAATACAAACAGATGAAATATTACCATAAATTATACCCACTGTCAAATCTCCTAAAAGAGTCAGGAACTCGGGCTTTTTTCCATCCTTAAGCAAATGGGCAGGAGTCTTCCACGATGCTGCCCTATACCTGCCTCTGCATCCCACAGGACAGCTAAAGCACTTAGGCCTTATGGAAACATACTAGCCTAAAACATAATGTTGTGAAGGAGAACAGAGGCCCTACTCCCGCCATTTTACCTGGTTCTGTCCTCCATCCATAGGCCTTCCCTGACAGGCCACTTCTGCCATCTACCCCTGGCCACACCCTGGAGCATCTCTGTCCAGAAATCTACATCAATTAACAGCCTCCTGCCCTTCTCCTATGACACCTGTTTGTCTGGGTTGAGGGACTGTGTTCTGTGCTTCAGCACAAATAACTGAATTACATGCTGTAGCCACTGTTTTTGTTAGCCCTTTGGTACATTTTCTTCTTTTTTTTTTTAACATCCCTCCCACACACCCACTCTGCCCTAACTTCTCTCTCTTGTCTTGTCTTTCAACCACATCTAACTGGTCAAATGCTACCAAGAGCCAATCTTATCATCTGTTGCCTCTGCTCAGATATACAAGCTCGAGCCACTGTGTGCGTGTGTGGTGTGTGTGTGTGTGTGTGTGTGTGTGTGTGTGTGTAAATATGTGCAAACATGTGTATGTGTGTTAGTGTGTCTGCATGCATGCAGATGTGTGTATATGTGTGCACATGCATGAATGAGTACACACATGTTCATGTGTGCATACAGTGTGGACAGGTATGTACACAGATGTGCACTTATACCCGCAGAGGCCAGATGTCAACCTCAGGTGTCTTTCTTAGTTGATCCTCACTGCTGTTGTGTTTTCTTTTTGAGACAGGGCACCTGGAGCTTGTTAATTTGGCCAGACTGCTAGCCAACAAGCCTCAGGTTTCACCTGTTTCTACCTCCCCAGCAGTGAGTTCCAAGCATGGACCACCACACCTGCTTTTTTTTTTTTTAATGTGGGTCCTTGGGATCAAACTCAAGTCCGCAATGTCCCCCATTCTGCTGGCTGTGCATGCCATCTTTCTAGCCCCAAACTCATAGTCCCAACTCTCCGTTGGGTCTTGGCATCTCTTCAGATCTCTTACACTTGGCTCATCTCTTCTTCCTCCTCCTTCCAGACTATCCGACTCCAGAAGTTGTCTTCAAGACCTCAACTCCGTTATACTCTGCTATGAAACACTAAAGCTGACTTGGGGGTGGCCTATCCCAGTGGTTTTGTCCTTGTTCGGGTCATGTTTAGGCAGCCATGATGGTAAGACTTACTGGTGTAGCTTCTCTGACACTTCTGGGAGACACAATCTCACCAACAACTTCCTGTTCCTCTGGCTCCCCTACAGTCTTCCTGCCTCCTTGTCTGCAATGATCCCTGAGCCTTAGGTGCAAGAGTTGTGTTGTCAGGTGGGACTTGACTCCACAACTCTGCATTTTTGTGGGCTGTCGTTTCCTGTAATGGTCTTTATTACTGAGGTAAGCATCCTTGATGTGGGTGGGGACTACACTTCTCTGGGGCATAAGGGTAAGTATTTAGAATGTTGTTAGAAATTGTGCTGGCGAGTAAAGGGACAGCTGTAGGTTCTCCTCCAAGATCCATGACTTCACTAGCCCTCATAGGATGCTTGGCTAAGTTATCCGTACCAGGCATGATTTCCTTCTTGTTGGGTGTGCCTTACATTTGACTAGATAGCTGTTGGTTACCTCCTGCACCATCTTAAGGTTATCATGCCATGCAGGTCATTGTTGTGGTGACACCACAGCTGAGCACTGGCTGCTTCCATCCTTTGGAAGGCTACACGGCACCTTCTGGCACCACGAAAGCCAGTCCTCAGGAAGGAGGCTTTCAGGTCAGATCCAGTTCAGGTCCTCTGGACCCTGTGTCTGAAATGCATAGTGTCTTGAGCAAAAGGGACTTACTGTCCACTTCTAGGGGGGACAACAAGGGCAATAGCAATAACTTATGTTTTGAAAGACTCTTGGACAACCCTAACAACAACACAAAGGAGGGCTCCTCATGGTGGCACATGCCTTTAATCCTAGTAGTTCAGAGGCAGTGGCAGATGGATCTCTGTGTGTTTGAGGCCAGCCTGTTTTACATCAGAAGCGCCAGGCTAGACAAGGCCAGGAAGTGAGACCATGTTTTAAATTAAAAGGAAAAAAAGGGGGGGGGGTGGCAGGTTTCCATGCCTCCTGCTTTTGAGGCAGCATTGTTAGCCCAGATGGGAAATTTTCACTTAAACTATGTAAATGTATATATCAACTTCTATGTGCTATAGATATTTTTAGGTGGTTAACAGTATGCTTCCTTGTGGGTTTTTAGATACCCTATCACTGTTTAACCCTCATTTCTTCTTATTCTGTATTTATCTCCCTCTGTTCCCACCAATTAGAGCTCCCTTCCCCCATTTTCCCATAATGGGCCTGTGATCCATACAGAGAGTTCTCAAAAGAAGAAACAAAAATGGTTACAAAATAATCAACAAAAAAATCACCATCCCTAGCATTTAGAGAAATGCAAATCAAAAGAACTTTGATATTTCATCTTAACTCGGTCAAAATGATAAAGATCAACAGAACAACCACCATCAAATGCTGGGGGATAAGGGTAGGGGTGGGGCACTCTCATTTGCTGTCAAAGGGATCCAAAACTGGTGCAGCCACTATGGAAATCACTGTGGGGAATTCTCAAAAAGCTAAAAACAAATCCACCAGACAACCCAGCTTGACCTACACCCCAAGGAGGTGGTCCCGGTCCACAGATGCTTGCTCAGTGTTGCTCTCCTCTCAAGAGCTAGAAAACGGGAACAAACTAACGAAATGCCCTCCCAATGATGACTGGATAGTGAAAAGCCTATCCACTAACCTATCCACTGCAGAGTACTATTCAGTTGTTAAATGAAGCCATGAACTCTGCAGGTAAATGGATGGAACTAGGAAAGATCATGTTAAGTGAGGTAACCCAGACTCTGGAAGACAAGGGTCTCCTGTTCTTTCTTGTGGAGGCTCCTATAGACGGGAGCATATATCCTGGAGAAACCACAGAAATCAAGAAAGCAAAATGGGACCATTGCTGGAAGGGGACGTGGTTTGCACTAGAGAGGGAAATGGCGGGGTACGAGTGGCTCTCTTCTTCTCCTCATCAGGACCAGCCATCCTCATTATCCAACACTCCAGCAAGCTGAGTAAGGACTATTCAGAGGGCAGCTTTGTTCTGATGCTCTTCTTTTCACAAGGGACAAGGGCTCTGTCTTGGCAATGTCCCTTAAGGACACTCTCACACTAAGGTGACACTGGCATCACCTGTGCAGAGGTTTTCACTCTAGGTGACCTGCTTCCCTGAAACTGACACTACTCCTCACTCATGCCCTCGCTCAGGGATTAGCCTAGTATCAGATGAAAGACGGCTATCAGTGGATTGTGGAGCTCCGACAAAACTTGTGTTCCGTGACACCGGCCCAAGCGGCATAGGCATTTAAGAGAAGAGAACCTCCCTTTTTCTTGTTAGGGTGGTTGCAAAGTGATCTAGAGAGGAATGCTTGACTATCCCACCTCCTCTGTGGCAGGGCCACTCCAAACATGAGGTGCACAAATATGTAATAATATGCATGAGCAACGAAAACCAAGCAGACAAACGAAAATGAATCTGTGATTTCTCACAGGCATGGATGAATTCAGTGGCTGACGTTACCAGAACAGTAAAAGCAATCAAGCAATCAAAGGTCTCGTTGTCTTGTGAGCAATCCTCCGAGGGACAGGAGAGATGGCTTCACAGGTGAGAGCATTACTGCCACAAGCCAGACACTGAGATTAATCCCAGGAGCACAAGGACAAAGCTGGACGTGGCAGTGGCATCTATAATCCTAGCACCCATGCAAAACAGAAGGCAGAGACAGGGACATGCAGCCAGCCTGGAGTATTCAGTAAAAGCAACAAGCAAGACCCAGCCTTAACCCTGTGCAAGGTGGGAAGCAACTCCTGAAAGTTGACCTCTGACCTCCATAGATCTGCCTGTATCAGGAACACACAGCAAGCAAGTCAGTGTGCATGAGTGTGCGTGCACAAAACAAACACACATGCACACACATACACACATAAATCTTTAAGTTAATCCTCTTAATACCCTAGTTTCCCCATTAACCTTGGCCTCTTTATTTTTTCCTAATTCAACAATTTGTTTCCAAAAAGGTTTTGGTACTACAGCAGAGCCTTTTGAGCACATTCCACTTTTTTCTAATTAATTCCCTAAGAATACCACTTCTGAGACTATCTCACCTGTTTCCTTGTATTTTTCTAACACTGGGAAACTACACACAGTGAAACTCAAATATATAACCAAATATACACATCAACGTGATCAATGAACTTGATAAGTCTGTTCATTTTTAAAGCTCTTTATGGAAATGAGTGAACCTGCTTTGAGTTTTTGTCCAAACCCTAACTGCACAATCCCCGGCTAGCCTGCTTCTTCTCAAAGGGCACAGGGGTTATAAACTGGGCACATGGGTTATAAACTGAGCCTAAGAACGATGTTGGAAGTTTTAGACATATCCTACAGAAAACTCCACCAATAACCGTCTGAAACTCTGCAGTTTTTTGATAAACTAAACATTTAATGGTGGTCAGTATTCCTCTTTGCCTATTATGAATATTATCTGGGATAAATACCTTTTTCACTCATTTATAAGCAGGTCATCTACCTACTCTGTTCCTCAATAAGGGGAACCCAACAACAGAACTTCTTACAGAAAGGTAACAAGTGGGAATTCTACACCTGCCACCTGCAAGCTCTGCCCCTTCCCTTCCAAGGACACAAACAGGATAAAGCTAGGGACGCGCCCAGGCGATGCTCTGAGTAGTCTGGGTAATGGGCCCACCAACTGGAGACGAAATAGCTCTCTATAATCTAAAGAAGAGACTACAGGCTTTATAGTCTGAAATGAGCTGGAGAAGCCATCTGGGTGGGGATCACTGTGGTCTCCCAGGGATGGTGATCCCGGAATCACACCCACGCTTCCCATGAGTGGCAATATAGGTATGCATGTGGGTGTGCGTGTGTGTGTGTGATGGGATGGATGGGTAGGTCTTCCATTCTTATGTTGAATGTTCCAATCCGTCCTGTCCCTCTCAGGCCCTGGGACCCAAGATACTTGGAGTGGGGGAAAAATGGCTGCCTACCAATGAAAGATTATGGTGTGTCCATGATACTTGGAGTGGGGGAAAAATGGCTGCCTACCAATGAAAGATTATGGTGTGTCCATGACGCTGTTCAATTGCTACAGCAAGAACTTCCTGGTTCCAGTTGCAATAAGCCTTTGCTGGCTTCCTGATCCTCAGGCCCTGGAAGCCACCTAAGGCAACTGGGCAGGAAAGGAAGTTGAAGATTTTGCCTTTCTTTTGGTGTTAATTTGTAAATAAATGTTTCAACAATACAAAATCATTTCATCCAAAGAAAACACACATGGATTTTTTCAAAAGAAACGTAAATGTTTACTTCCAGGCATCACGTTAGCCTCTAGGTTTTTTATGACAATGTAAAACAGAGAAAAACAATTCTATTGGCTAGACTTGTGTCCCTCTCTTTCCCCTCCAAGCTGTATAAGAAAGTGGATTCCAGGCAGAAAATGCTACACGATGAACGCCATGTTCATTACTCTCTGAACATTACAAAGACGTTCACAAGACATAGTGATACAATGCTATGCTCTATATACAATGATTTAGTAACTGTGTGGTGTTCCCAGGAAGAATTCTTATACCATGACTCCCTCTGTGGTACGGTGGTTGCAGAATTATCCATCAGGATTCTCACATCCTAAGCTGCTGCTAACTGAACACTCTGCACTGAAGGAAAGTTTTACCTCCGTGACATCCAGCTGGGCTCTCGCTACCCGGGAGCCGTTGAGGACTTTCGGTAGGGCTGCCCATTCGGAGGGACTGAGCTTCCATCTTGTTTCATTTTAATCCCATTCAAACTGAAATGGCTTCATGTGGTCACAGGACTGAGCAATGTGGGTCTAAAATGTTCACTGCACTTGGGGGAGTTCATTGTTTACCTTTTAAAAATACAAAGTTAGGGCTTGGGTAGCCTTTCACAGAAGCCAGTCTACTTCACATCTCACGTAAGTTCTGGGAAAGCGGTTCCTCCACAGTTTAACACCAGTTAGAAAAAAAATCTACCTATGGGACCTATCATGGAAGTCCTTATACAAATAGAACACGCTGACATTGCCAGAAGTTCTAAAATAGTGTCCTAAAGAAAAAAAATGCTAAAAAGTAGGCTTACAATATTAAATATTTTATTTTGCTTATGAATAACTCTCAGGGTCACACTGACATCACTGAATTGACAACTTCAGTGTCAGGCCTTAGAAGTGAAGAGGCAATAAGAGGAATATTAGAGTGACAACTTCAGTTATGGATGCCCTGAGCACAGCTCAAAACTCCTCAGACCCAGCCCTGCCTCAGAAACCAATGTCACCGAGAGGTTTGTCCATCACTGAACTCAGTAATCCACTTACTAAACATTTCATTGGTGCCTGCTTCATGTCAATCACGAAGCTGGACATACCAAGTTAAGGAACTCACTTACTGGTGTTTTGTTTTTTGTTTTTTGTTTTTTTTTTTTTTTTGACTGAATTTGGGGGGTAAAGACATTTAAACACATTATGATACAACGTGGTAAGTTTAAGCTGATCCCAGAGGGCAACAGATCTCCTCGGGAGGTGATCTGACCTCTCCTGGAGGGGTCAGAGAGGAAGGAGGTAGCATCTGGACTGAGAGCTCAGAATGAGGAATTCGTATGGCGAAAGCAGGAAGGGGCATTCCAAGCCCTGAGGCTCAGGAAGGTGGGAAGCAGGCAGGAGAGCCTGGTGGGAAATGGGAAACACAGGAAGTGTTGCTCAAGTACAAATCTGGAGTCAGGGAGTGGTAAGAAGAGAGGCTCAGATGGCACCACCTCAAGGAACTTGGTCTTTGGCGTCTGAAGGGAGACCTCAGAAATTTCCAGATCTAGGAGATAAACAGTCATTAGAATCTGCTAGCCCAGGAGACCGGATGGATGTGGGAGCTAAAGAAAACAAGTATTCGGGAGGACTCCCAGATTATTAGTTTTGATGAGTCCATGAATGGAGCTAACTGGGACTGGACACAGCCAGAAGCCACTCAGGAACATCACACTCTTCTGACTCTGCCCTGTGCGAATACTTTATGGCTACCCCCAGAAGGCTCTTGTGAGGTAGACATTGTTACCTCAAACTCAAAAAGAAGCTGAGGGCAGAACAATGGGTCAAGGCTGCTGCCCGCTGACCTGAGAGTTTGATTCCTGAACTCACATCAAAGTGGAAGGAGAGAATGTTCTCCACAGATTTGTCCCCTGACCTACACGCATGTCACACACGACACACATACAACCCCACAGGCACATGCCCTCCTACACAAATATCACACATAAGACACTAATAATAATTTAATTTTTTTTTATGTAAGATACTGAAGCTTGGAAAGTGAATGACTTGCTCAAGATCAAAACATCCAATAAGAGGGAGAAGCACAATTCAGACCCTTTTCTGATTCCAATGCTGTCTAAACACAGCAGACAAGGCAGGGCTGGGAGGAACGGTGGTACATCCAGACCTGGAGAGCATCAGAAACCTTTTCAGATATATACATGGTAACCAGCAGTGCCGAGGCACGGGACACATCAGCCTGGGCGTGGCAACGAAGACCAAGGGAGCACATGTAGGGAGGAGGAGAAAAGCAACTCTCCCTGAACTAAACACTTAAAATAAAAAGGATGGATGAGCAAAGAATGAAAAGCCCGCTAAGGCAATGTAAGACGGAGAAGCAACCAAAAAGAAGAAAACCACAGAGTGAGCCAAAGCCTCTTTAAAAGCCAGCGGGAGGCAGCCAGTGCTGAATGCTACCACAGCAGCCGATCACATCCACTGGGTTAGTTAGGCATCAGTGCTGGGCCTGAGAAATGCAGACATGGCAAACACAGGCCACGGCAGAAGAAGACACTCTGACTAATAGAGCGTGATCTAGGAGAAAGCAGAGCAGACGGGATAGGCCTGGCAAAGCAAGCAGCCGGTGACTGGGATTGTACTTAGGTTATAGGCACCAAACGGGCATGGGTGGCCATTCCACGCAACCATTCTTAAGTTTCTTAATAAAGTTGGATACAAAGTCATCTGTGAAGAGTCACTGAGGGAGAACAGTGGCCAAATGAAGAACAAAGAGGAGCAGAGAGCAGCAGTGCAGCCTGATAACCAGGTAAGGAGGGAGCAGTCTTGACTTCGGCATGCTGCTCGAGGATGGCGGGTGCGCTGGTGTGTCACAGTGACTCAGGTACTGACCATGGTCAAGGATTCTCCATTTTACAGACTGCTCACTGCTGGCTGCTCACCAATACCTCCACTCTCCTCTCCTCGGAGAAGGCTCCAGCCATAGAAACAAAGAATCCAGGAAGGTAACACCCTTCTCCACTGGAGATCTTCCTAGACGGCCCTAACAAGGGCTAGCCCGGCAATACTCTGACGTTTGCTATGGGAGCCTCTGAGACAAAAAAAAAAAAAAAAAAAAAAAAAAAAAAAAAAAAAAAAAAAAAAAAAAAAACAAAAAAAAAAAAAAACAACAACAAAAAAAAAACTGACCCTCAAAACAAGTCAGTGGTGGGCTGGTACGAAGGTTCAGAGAGCGAAGGCACGTGCCCGTGAGTGGGACAGTCTAAGCTCAAACCTATACTGCAGGTGACAGCAACTCCTGTCAGTTGTCCTCTGATCTCCACAGGTACACAATAAATACACAAATATAAATAAATAAATAAATAAATAAATAAATAAATAAATAAATGTGAGAGAGAAAGAGATAGACAGACAGACAGACAGAGACAGACAGACAGTCAGAGACAAAGACAGAGAGCATGAAATATGTCAGGATAAACCGACAAATGGCCTGTGAAAGCCTTTCATACTGTACAGAAATTCATCTTAGAAGAATCCTGGTTCCCAAAAGTGAGTCCAGCGCTAAGTGTGAGGGAAATGGCTATAATCACAAGCGATCTGGAACATGAATCGACACAAGGATAAAATGGGTACCAGTCCCTCCTCCTTGGAAGGTCAACGGGACATCCACGTGGAGACCAGCTAACGTGGAAATGCTTGACTGCAGACTCCGGTTTCTCCCAGCCCCCCTAACAACCCACCTCACAAGACTGCGGCCCACACAACAATGGAAATGTCAGGTCACACTCCTGTTCCATGCCCCTCAGCTGCCCTCCCGCTTCCTCTTTCACCCGGTATGAGCTGTCATCTTTCCATGAAGGAATGCCAAGCGCTCAGGCCCTGGGACTGGCACTTCCTGCTCTTCAGGTTCTCTGCATGCTTCAAAAGGGTGGCTAGCAATGCGCTACAGGAAAGACCGCCCTCCCCGCGGGCTTAGCTCCAGGTGTCCGCCCCTTGTGAGTCACCTGCCAGTTTCTATCCTATGGAACAAGATCTGTGATTTCAGGAGACTTCATCTAAGCACTATGGCTGTAGACAGCCTCTCTCACAAGCGGCCCTTCTAAACTCAGACTGAGTCAGGCAAGTGTTTTTGATGATGCTTACCTAGATTTCCAGTTAGCAAAAAAACACGAAGGCAAACAAAAATTAAAATTATGATGTAGCAATACATTATAGTCATGTTGATCCTGAACCAGCTGGTGGCAAGAAGTGTATGTTGAAGCCACTCAAGAAACAGTTCGTAAGTCAGAGGTTTTCAGCCTTAATTTTAAGTCCACAAAAATCTTCCCTGACAGTGTTAAAAAATAAAAGGACCAGTTTGCGTCAAATTGTTTAAACACCTAATTGATGATCACCTTTTAAAAGGGAAAGTTCTCCATTTGACTTAAGAAACTCAGTACATCATATATAAGAAAATGGATCTTCCACGTATCCTCCCTAGGTCTGAGCATCCCTCTTCCTTAGGAGTCGGTCGTAGACACACTACAGGACATCAGGACATTAATCTTTTCTTCTGAGTTAAGATTTTTAAAGGGTCATGAAGACCGGAATAGGTCTAGCAAGGACATAGAAGAAATGGATTTGTCTAGTAAAAGAAAAAACAACAACCCCAGATATCAAAAGGCAACAGCGGTGGGTGTTCACGGCACGTGGTGTGAGCTGGCCACTTGGAGTGACTCATAGATGATGGATTTACACAGAAATGCCACATCTACGGCACGAAAAGAATTAGCTTCAGGTGAGCCGTTCTTCCTGTCTGGTCACAAGGCATCTCACGGCAGGTTGGAGTGGAGTTTTCTAGGGACCTCACTGTAAAGCAGGAAATGGGATAGCTAGAAAGAAAAGTTTTCTTTTCTGCTTACTATAAATCACATATGCAAAATTGATATCGTCGATCCAGATCCAGGCCACTGTTTGCCTCTAACCTTCTCAGCTTCTCAAACCAGGAATCACATTCAAATGCTTGTTTATGTAATTCATGGCCTACTGTATGCTATGCATGACATGCTGGGCACTGCAGGGACAAGTCAGACACATGCCTCCTCTCAGCCTTGAGAGTCTGATGAGGAAGGCAGAGCTAGGACAAGGGATCCCAGAACATGTGAAGAAAATACTGTACTGCTCTGAAGGTCATGGTGGCTCCACTGGTAAAGTAGAAGTTAGGGGGGAATCAGGTGACTGGAGGGGAAAGGAGGGGGTACCAGGACACACAGACAGCTTGTGCATCTGGGTCCTAAAGTCCATCCCTGTATCTCCAGAACTCAGCACAAGGCAAATGCTCAATAGGTGCTCGTGGAAGAGGTGTAGAAGTGCTTAGCGGAGTCAGTCCATCTTTCTTAAGAAAACCACCCCAACTGCAAAAACCAAAGAGAACAGAAAAGGGAGAATTACAGGTTCGGCGAGGTGTTATTTGCAACACAGAGAAAGAATTAGAAGCAGCAGCGGAAAACACAGCAAGTTACATTAAAAAAAAAAAAAAAAAAAACGCTGTGTGAAATATGTACAGCCACCGTGCAAAACGGTGACATTAGTAACATAGCTAAGGAAACAGGTGGCTTCTATGAGAAGTATGGGAAAGTGTAAAAGCAGGTATGCTTCATATCCCTAAGTACCGACTTATAAAATTACACAACCAGCCAGCTCATTTATATTACAGACATAATGTGTTCAGAGCCTCCCGTCTTAAAATAATAAACCATTCAATTTCACAGAAAGCCCATCCAGCCCACCTTCACACACTGCAGACCCCTTTAGAAGTAGAGCACCGGGGCTGGAGAGATGGTTCAACAGCTAAGAGCCCTTGTTGCCCTTACAGAAAACCTGAGGTTGGTTCCCCCACTTACAACCACCTTTAACTCTAGTCCCAGAGGATCTGATGCCTTCTGCCCTCCAGAGGCATCAGGCACACACACACACACAGTACAGATACATACAAGCAGGCAAACATGCATACACATGAAATAAATAAATAATCTTTAAAATCATTTCTAAAAATAAGTGCAACCTTATTCCAACAGTTACTAATCTGACAGCAGTTGCAAGCTTCTTGCAGGCGACCCTGAATGGACCAGGTTATCCTAAGAACAAGCACAGAGAGGTTTCTAACAGCAGGAATCCCAAATGTGACAGGCTCGGCTAACAGTCAGCAAAGAGCGTCAAGAGGGAAGTAGCACATACATCAGAGAGAGGCTTTTCAGCCATTCTAGTTTACTGTCAGACCTTTTCTCTTAATACAATCAAGAAAAATAAAATCCAATAAAATATAATTGCATTACAAAATTCTAAAAGTTGAGGAAATGGTCTTGATATTCTAAAATAAACACTACTACAGATTTGGTAAATATAATTCTGCATAGTCTTTTTCTGTTTTTGTTTTGTTTGTTGTTGGTTTTTTTGGTTGTTTTGTTTTGGGCAGTGTCTTACTCTGTGACCCTGGTGGGTCTGGAACTCTCTATGTAGAGCAGCCTGGCCTTGAATTTGTAACGATGCTCCTGCTTTTGCTTCCTGGGTGCTAGGATAACAACAGGTTCCACCTCACCTGTTTTAAAAGGTCTCTGTTTATTTAGTCTGTCTGTGTCATACTGGAGAGTGAAGCTGTTACCCGGGCCAGACGCCAGGTAGGTAACCAGCTGAGCTGTGTCTCATCCCTCCAATACCTCTTATATGTCCACGTTAACCATTTTTTTGTTATTATGAAATTGCAGATTCTCATTGGAAAAAAATATGTAGCTTGAAAAACATTAATGTCTCCATAATCCCATTCCACTTGTACAGCTGGCCCCAGTGGTTAAGGGGACCCATCTTCCCATCTTTCCAGGCTGCATAGGGCCACACTCTCTTATCCACAGTGGTGAGATTCAATCCGTTCTAAAGCCAAAACAGAATTTAAAGTACTGGTCAAAATGTGCCCCCAAAGTGACAACTCATAACCTTTCTTCATGCCATTGAAAAGTGACATTCATCTGTCACTGCAGAGATGTTAATGTTTTCAATTACAGGTGCCACCCCACTCTCCACCAGAGATGCTGTTATTAACAGTCAGTGTAATTAATACCCGGCCAGATGCGAACCTAAGGCAGCTCTAGCGCTCAGACACAGGGCTGACCCCAACAGTTTCAAATAATTAAAAAAAAAAAAAAAAACCAACAACTTGGATTTGTACTAATGTTTCTCTTATTTTCATTTTTACTTTAGAAGTGGGTCAAAGCTTGCTTACTTCTCTTCAAGTATATCATTTATTAATGTATCAAGGGCATCTTTCCACATCAATTCACTATCTTCACAGCCACATGGGTTTAAGGGAACAAAAACAAAACAAAACCAGAAGAATAAGAAGCCTGACCTTAAGATGGAGATGAGAACATAATTTAAATAAAAGATTAGACTCACTGTAATGATTAAGAAGGAACAGATACCGCAGACCTCAGAGGTAGGAGAACCTTAGATGATGGTCTGCTTCATCTTGTTGGCGACAGATACCGTGACTCCCAGAGATCCCAGAACCTCTTGGCAGCTGACCTAAGACTGCAGGAGCCCCATCTCCCAACTCCTGCCTCCATTCTGCCGATGCTCTCGGACACTGTGGTCTGACAGCAAGGGCTACCGAGGGTGACTGTGAAAGATGCCACAACAGCTTTCTCTGTGAGGCAGCCATGTCTTACAGACCAACGGTCTCCCAGACTTCCACAGCTAAACTGAAAGTAGAAGGAGAGGCCATCATCTCATCATCATCACCAATCATCTCGACTTGTGTTTAGGATACCTGAGAGCTACCCTTACAGGAGTGAACACTTCCAATATTCATTATTCTGCCACCTGGCAAACAATCAATTCCAGAAGAGTGCCCCCCAGCGTCTCCCTACCCCTCACTACCTCCACGCCCAGTAAATTCACCCTAGTATGTCCCTCCCGTGAGCCAATGTGTTTTCATTCATGTACACTAAGTCCCATGTACATTCAGAACATGGAAAGTCAAAGGGGACTCAGTGATGAGAGTCTCTGTGCCTGCCGCTGTCCTGCCCAGGGCTGTGCTCTCCTCCCCAAAGCTTGCACACTCAGAAAAGAGATGCAAGCAAGGCAACTCTATAAGACCTTGGCCCAAACTGCCATCCAGCAAAAGAAAGATTTATAAACACGGTCCACCAGGATCCAGCCTTTCTCGTCCCCTCTCCAAGAGAGAGGGGGCAATCAGAGTGACACGCCTCTGTTTCCATGTAACTAGGTTAGTTATGGGGTGGGTGGGGACATCATCATTTAGTCAAGAATCATTTCCTGACAGCTCTGCCCCTTCCTAAACAAGCATGATGTAATGTGTGCAAACTGGCCGAAGGAGTAGACCCTACCACGCCAAGCAAAGTGGTGCTGCAGCAAGCAGCAGGAGGAGGAAGAAGTGGTTCATTTCCTCATCTCATGCCACGTGAGAGAGGCTGGCACAAGGAAGGCCAAAAATAACCTATAGCCCTCACAGAAACTCTTGCCAGGCTCAGATCCCAAAGGACAGATTCCAGACACTATGTGATTCAAAACCACGCCATTATTAGAGGTTACTAACATGTCTCTGGGGTAGCTGAGCACTGAAACAAGAGAAGGCATTTTAAAGGGTTACAACAACCCTTCTGATATCCATATGTCCCTATCTTGTCCCATGAGCAAGAAATGGAAAACCTCCTTCTTATCACTTTCTGAGGCTCACCCCAACATGGCCAAGCACCCTGAGCTCACAGGTGTAGACAGATACAGTGACATCACCTACTGTATCTGTAGGCACAAAAGATGGTGCATTTAGGGGGTGCCGGTGAGCCAGCAAGGGGAGTGGAATCAAGTTGCAGAAACGCTTTTTCCAGGGAATGAGATGCTCTGGGTTTCTTGAGCAGCATGGATTCAGGTACACCAGCCGACCTCTACGAGGCAATCGGGGCTCATCTGGACAAACGCCTGCACACCTAAGGACCTGTCAGTTCCTGCCTCTGCAGTTTTGTGTGTACAGAAAGACAGAGAGGCGAGACAGGCAGACACATATGCTGGTGTTCTTCCGGATGAGTGGCAGCGGGCTGGTGGCCTTCGGACAGGTTAGCATCTCACCCTGAGCCCTGGAGAGGCTGAAGAAGAAGGAAGGAGAGGAAGAATGTGAGAATGGGAAAGGACACCATAGATGGAGTGGATCTGAAAGTAACAAGCCAGCATGCATAAGCATGGCACAAGCGCTGCCTACTGCTCGGCCTATGCCTCCGCAGTGCCTGACACAAGCATTTGGGGCACATGTCAGTCGCAATATTGTGTACCCTACAAAAGCTCCACACATCCTCGTTTGTAAAACAGAGATAACAGTATCTACTGTAATAGGATTAGTGGGTGATAAAGATAACAAATGTTAAAGATGGGCACATAGTAGGTGCACAATGAGTACAGCAAGTAACATAAGACGGTGGAAAGGTCCCAGCTATGTACTTTTATTATATATATATTAAAAAATAAAAAAAAATATGTAAGTTCACTGTAGCTGTCTTCAGACACTCTAGAAGAGGGCATCAGATCTCATTACATATGGTTGTGATCAACCATATGGTTGCTGGGATTTGAACTCAGAACCTTCCAAAGAGCAGTAGATGCTCTTAACCACTGAGCCATCTCTCCAGCCCCCAGCTATGTTCTTACATTACCAGTTACCTTCACAAGATCATGCATCTCCAAGCACAGTTAGTGACGAACTTAGAGAAACACTAGAGGGCTCACAGCAGAAAACACACAGGAAATGGAATAAACATTCGAACTCTATAAAAGGCTGAGCAAACAAACGGTTTCTTAGGGAGCTGAAGTATACACTTTTTAAAGAGCACAAACTGATCTGACACCTCTCAGGAAGACTGCATTTAAACTGGGTCCCAGCTTCAGAAGGAAACACTGTCAGTCAGCAACAGAGGGTAACAGATACAAGAAATACTTAGTATCTGCTGTGGGCCAATACGTGTGCTGGAAACCCAGAGGCAGAGGCTACTGAGGGACTGCGTCCTAACAAAGCTGCCAGTCACAGGATGGGATGAGTAACTGGTTGTAAGATATCTCACCCAAATACTGCAAAGCGGCCAACGATCAACTTGCTGGAGAACCATACTCAGATGGAGGAAGCAGAGGGGCTGGTCCTAACTGAGCTGGAGGACGGTGAGCAAGAAGATGGAAAGGTCAAAAGTTGCATACCAGAGCTGGTGCCCAGCCCATCACCTCATTGGCCAACTACAATTAAAAAGCTGCCAATAAAACTTCTGCCCTTTTTACGGGGTCCATAAAGAACTGAAGAAGCTTCCCCCCATCTTAACCCAGTCTTCTGCATCCACGCCTGAGCATCCGAGACAGAGGCACTGTTGCTGTCCCCTCCTGACCGGATGTTATCAGGCCACCTCTCTTTCCAGACTCTGCATGGGGTTGAGATGCCCTGTTTCTCACCCATGCAACCCAATGTTTCTGGACATTCAGAATGTCCTTCCCGCAACAGACCCCAACAGGCAGCCAGGTGCCTTGCCTCTTCCTGACTGTGACACGTGGGAGCTATGCCCTCCCCTGAGGACACAGCCTTGTAGGAGGCTCTAAGAAGGGATGGTGCTGACAGAACCAGAGGGCTGCCCATCGAATGAACTGCAGTGGGGACCTTCTCTGAGGGAGGAACAGGAAGGACCTGGGCATTCCCCTGCGGGCTCCTTAGCTCTCTTGGCCTTAGATGAATCAGCTTGAGAAACAAGTGGAACACCCTCCTCCAAGGGCACACTAACTTCCTCCCCTCGGCCCACTGCCTCAGCCACGCTCATTAAAGAGGTCATTCACCTGTTCCCTGGAAACCTGGGTCCTCTCTTCCTTTCCATCCCAGCAAAAGTACCTGGCTCCTCCCTTGCTGACTGAATGAGCAACACTAGAGGCACAAAGCACTTGTCATGTCCGACACCTCAGATGTGCCAGTCTGTGCTGCTGCTGGAGAGGTCATTAGTAGTATTGTTAAGCTTCTGGTATATAAATCAAGAAAGTAGCAAGGAGGCCTGGCTATAATGACAGGGACCCATGTCAGGTATCTTCTCTCTCATCTGTGCTTGGCACTAACCATTACTTCCAGGTCATTGAGCCTAAGCCAGAGTACAGAGCTCCACATAAATGCGGGTTTGGGGATAAACTATACATGCTCTGACTGCATCGGCCCCAGAAATAGCAGAGGAAGCTGCCGTGAGGGCCACCGGGGGGTTCCAGGACAACCAAAGGAGCCACGGAAGCATGCACTGGCCGTGGCATCCTCCAGAGCCCTGAAGAGAATCATAAAAGCATCACCATACACTGACTGTTGAGAACCACAGCAGCCCATCCCCCGCCCACCCCCAAGGAAAGCAATGAAATAAAAATAAACCACATTTTGTTGTCACCCCAGGATTTATTTCCCCTTTCAGCCTGGCACAAAGGCAACGAGATGACATTTCCATCCACACTGCCAAACCAAAATCCCTCCCCCATGTTCGGGGTGTCCACCTTCAGTTCCTCTTCCCATCCGCCCCTGGTCCTCAGGTCCTCATCGTCCGCCATCCTCACAAAGACACAACCAATCATCTGTGAACAGATTTCAAAGAAAGGAGCAGCCACAGAAAAGAGGCAGCTAAATTCCCAAGCCACTCCCAGACAATGCTGAAGATGATTTGTGGACACACAGCATCTACACCTCCAGCTAAGCTTCGGAAGGGAAGGTGACCAATGCAAAAAAAAGTCACTTAAACATGCACCTTCATGGCGGCTGATCAGGTGACATCCGGGGCTGTGGGAAGGCTTGAATCAAGCCCATGTTAACAGAACAGGTTCATGAGCTACAGACAGACAGATGTAGAGTGTCTGCTTCTCACCACTGTTGTTGAGAAAGCCCTCCTCCCGCACGTGTTCAGCGTGGAGCTCTCGAATACACACAGATGTAAATCTCTGGACCACCAAAATGGGCATGCATCTGCTTCTGCTATAAGACAAGCTCCCTTGAACTTCTTCATGTCCTGGCTAGCTTAACACCAGATATATACCTGCTCCAGCCAAGTGCTGAACCTAGTCCAGGCTATATATAGTAAGGCAGAGCTGGGGTGTGGGTTTAGCATGTGCAAAACCCTAGTTTTGGTCTTTAGCACCAAACAACAGCAGAAGTGATGAGCCTCTTGGCAAAGTAACAGTTCATTTTGAAATACTTCCAAAGAGAATAAAACATCTCAGGACTGCAGGTGGGGAAATTCCACACCACATCAACTGTTTGTGGTGCTTCCTTCACGCTCCATACAATGGCCAGTGCCAATAGTCAATCACGCCTACTTCTTCACTGTTTGATTGAAAAGAATAAAATCAAGCCAGAAGTGGTAATGCATACCTGTAATCCCACACTTGAGAAGCTAAGACCTGAGGATGAACTAAGACAGAGTAGTTTGAAACGACTCAGGGCTACCAGTGAGCTCAAGGCCAGCCTACATTACACAGTGATACTTTGTCTCAAAAAAAAGTCTCCATAAATTAAAAATAGAAATATTGCTCAGAGTGGATGTGCATATCTTTAATCCCAGCACTGAGGAGGCAGAAGCAGGCAGATGGCTATGAGTTCAAGGCCAGCCTGATCTATATATGTCATTCTAGGCCATTCAAGGCTATATAATGAGACTCTGTCTCAAAATGGAAAAAAAAAGAAAACAGAAAAGGTAAGAGAAAATAAAAAAAGAACAGAAAAAAAGGGCAAGTAGGTCCAATGTGCTGTGGCACAGTGGTAGGAGGTAAATCTCAAGTCAATTTAATTTGCGTTATCCCTTCAATTACTGTTTTGAAATGTTAAGAAATCCTGGGTGCCACTATGCCAAGCTTTTCTTGAACAAAGCAGGCACATCAATCCCAGCACCTATCATCCTTGTAGAGGCATATACAGAACATATACAGAGCATATACGGAGCATATATGGTATCCTTCCTATCCAGGGAGCCATCCTACAAACTAACCCTGGGGTGTAACCTTAAAAGGCAAATATTCAGGCATCCCCGTCTCAAAGTTATTCATCCTGCCTTGGAGCCACACCTGGGGCAGGTAGAGCCAGCTCTGTCCTGGAGCAGGAATCTTTCCTTTTGTTTGTGTGGAGAGGGATTGAGAGAGAAGGGTGGAAAGCTGACATGCACTATAACCTGGAGTCCACTGGTTCTGCTAGACGAGTTAGCTAGTGAGCCTTCGCAATCTACTCGTCCCTGTCTCCAACTCAGGATTACAGACAGCAGCACACTTGGCTCTTAGGAGAGGACTGGGGACTCAAAACTTGAATCCTCATGCTCTCAGCAGGCATTTTATCCACCGAGCCATCTCTCCATGGGGCAAGAATCCTGCCCTCCCTGGGCCTCAGCTACCCTGTGAAGAGGGGGGTTATAATATGATCTATAGGTCTCCAAGGAACCATGAGGACCAGCTGAGTTCACGCATGTGAAGCACTTAGCCTGACACCTAATTAATCTTCCCCAAGAAGCTACCACAGTGGCCTCCCAACCCTCCCCCTCCATTCATCTCGTCCCTCCTCCCTCCTGACACCGCAGGCCTCCAAGGCAGAGGCAGCCACACTCCCAGGTGCTGCTGCTCTTCAATATGCACAGTTTGCAGTGATCTCTCCACCCTGGTCCATTAATCTGTGGCTTGTCCTTACCCAAGTACTGAAAGGTGTGCTTTCTGCACCGAGAAAGGCTACAATGATGCACTTCTTTCTCATCTCAGTCTAAGCGTACACAGCCCAGACAAACCAAGTACAACATGGCTGTGGAGATGCCTATAAGCGACTTAGGAAAAGTCACAGACAGCCCCCCTCCCCCCCAGGGGACTGTCACTGAACAAGACTCCTGGACGGATGTTTGAAGGGAGGCCATTTCTGTGTGAATAATGCAGCACATGCTACCCTAGAAATAGTGGACAGAGGGAAATGATTAGTTAGGAAACAGAATAGAAACGGGAACTGAGGGCACATGAGCAAAGGAGCTTCTCTGGTGACAGAAATAGAAAGAAGCCCTCTTCATAAGGCCCCTGAAGTCGGAAACTGAGAAACCAGCCTGTGGGGCTGGACACACGGGAGTCTAGCCTCAGCCACTCCCCCCCACCGTGAGCTCAGAGCTATCCTATATTTAAAACAACTTAGTCCTGCACGACCACCGAGGTTCCTTCAGTTTGTACAGCTAGCGATCTGGGCCTAGGAAAAGCAGACGGCCACGCAAGCAGGCCTTGGGAGAAAGAAGACTCAACCCAGCAAAGGCCAGCAAATCAGGTCAGGGGTTGTAGCCTGTGACCATCCTAGCCATCTCATTCACAAGCCCATGCTATGCAGACCCACCAGCTGCCCCAGCTGTACCTACAGCTATGGGATGGTCCCACAGCAGACTCGGTGGCCTGAAAGGAACAGATCTGCTCACAGACAGCCACCAAGCACACACTCCATGACACTCATTTGCTTTTTGTCTCTTAAATTATCACAATCATTAAGTACTTGAACAAATGAAGGGGGAGAGAGTGGGGATGGAATAGTCAGGGGAGATTAAATTTGTCGCTAAAATCTGTTTTCAGTATGTCACGCCAGTGGTCAGGGTCCTTTCATGGGAACACATGCCGCACAGTGAACCTCAAGCCTGCCTTCTGTACCAACATGGCTGAAAAAAGTACCAGGTATCATCTAGCTTAAATCTCATCCTGCTTCCAATGGGCTTGGTCACACTAGGTGACATTTATTTCTGTATCTTGCTACATATCCAGCCTCACACACAGTAACTGTGGCAGTGGCTGTGGATGTCATTAGATCTCTTAGCACCAAGAGAACTTAGGATCAGCCAGCTCACTGCCCGTGTGAGATCAAGCTGTTGCCCTTCTATCTTGAGCACCCAAGTCACCACCCTTCAATTACAGGTTCCACGGTATTGGAGTGGCATGTTCACCATTTCAGGATAGGGGTGGAGCTTGCTAGAAAACACCACTAGAAATCAACATCCAACAGAGCATGCACTACAGCATGCAAAACCTGTTTGGTATAATATCCAGGTTCTGGGAGCACAGGGCACACGCACACTTAACAACTGCCCATCAAGGTTCTGGACCTCAGAAAAGCCAACCGCCCCAACTACACTTTCTTACACAAGACTCACACCTAGAAAGCATTTGTTCTGAATATCCCAGATGAGTTTCTTGGTGTTAAAGACAATTCTACCCATTCCAGCTTGATCAAGTTATAGACAAAACTCTTCTCTGTACACATATTTATGCTTCCACACAAATTTTTTTACATTTTTGCAGTGTGTCATGGGATGTTCTATAACAAAACATTACTCAAAATATTGCCTAGTGACCAAAAGCGAGATTTTTACTTCTCGCATTAAGTTTGACGTAAGGCAAGGGTAGGAAGAAACCTGTTATCCACCCTGCAGTCTCTACTCCGCCTGTTAGCTTAGCCCAAGAACAAATGAAACTCTTTTCCTAACAGTTTAATCCCTTCATTGTTTGAGAGGATCAACTGGTAAGTCTCCTCTGTCCTGTCCAATGTCATATTTGTTGGTCATTGTCCTCG
This sequence comes from Mus musculus, assembly GCF_000001635.26. Lineage (NCBI taxonomy): Eukaryota > Metazoa > Chordata > Mammalia > Rodentia > Muridae > Mus > Mus musculus. Next base: position 73,606,136 of record NC_000078.6, on the reverse strand, counting down.
TTTGGTTCTTCCTGCTGTGGTAAACCCCCTGACAAAAACAACTGAGGGAGGGACCGGTGTGTCCCATCTGATGCTTCCCTGTCAGTCGGTCACTGAGGGAAGTCAGTGCAGGAACTAAGGCAGGAGCCTAGAGGCAGAACTGGAGGAACACTTCACTGGCTTGCTTCCCTGCTTGTTCAACTTGTTTTTTATTCAACCCAGGACCACCTATCCATTTCATTCACAAACAAACCTATACTAAACAGACCTGCCAGCTGTCCCAGATGTATCTACAGCTAATCAGATGGTCCCACAGCAGGCTTTGTGGCCTGAAAGGAACAGGTCTGCTCTCCAGAAGCCTGGGCCCTCCCACACCAATCATTAATCAAGAAAATGTCCCCACAGACTTGTCCACAGACAATCTGATAGAGGCATTTTCTAAACTGAGGTCTCCTCCTTTCTAGATGTACCCGTGTCAAGTTTACCAGACCAACACAGGCTCCATTACCCCACAAACTTAGCCATAGAAAGACCTGCTCTCTTGCTTGGGTTACATTTGTTTGAGACTCGTTCATTTCTTAATTGAAGTTGCATTAAGCACCTTCTCTTGGCAGTTACTCTAGGCTCCAAGCCAGACCTTTGATTAATCAACCCCCAAACCAGGTCCTCGTGGCAAGTGCTTCACCTCAGTTATTGATAAATAGGAAATCCAGGCACAGAGCCTCCGGCCTGCAGTGCCATCAGCTGGGAGGCTGAGACAGGATGATAACAAGTTGTAGGCCAGTCTGCACATGAGAGAACCTACCAGAAAATAACAACCACCACCACCACAACAAAGGGTTGACTAGAATCCAGGCCACCTCGTGAAGGCAGCAAGTGTATATAAAGAGGATAAGAGGGAAATAAAAAACTCACTGAGAACAATGTCTGATCCCCAAAGAAACAGGGACAAAAAATCACCTTCTCCATAGCTAACGATCCCTGGCTGGGTTGAAGATGATACCACAGGCTTCAGTGCCTTATGTGCCGTTTATATTCACTGAGCGGGAAACATGAAGCCATCTTTCCAGATGCCAACTTTCAACGAACCAGTAAGGATTGCTCGTTATCAGTTCTCGTGTAAACCCTGGGGTTCAAGACACCACAGTGGTCCCAGAAGCCACTGGAAAATTCACACCGAGGGATGGAAAGAACTGTTGCATTTTCAACGGGGATGGTGACACCTCCGCCCTGTGGGTTCTGTGCACAGCCACCACAGTGACACAGACAAAGGGCAGAGTTCCTGTGGAAACACTTACAGTGCGATGCTTCTGATCAAGTCGGGTCTTTGAAAAAAAAAACACAAAGGCTAGTTCGCCCCAACAGTAGGGGGTAATGAAGCCCAGTGGAAAGACGGGTCTGGAGCCAGTAAGTCGGATTCCAACTAAGTCAAACATTGACTGCCCTTAGGCAGAGATAAAAAGAAAATCTCTCATTAACTGAGAGATAAAGCCCGAAGATAGGTGGGACACATTCTGGCATCTTCAGACCTCTAGAGCGGTGCTTACTGATCAACTCATCATCAAGGGTACCTCTCCCAGCCGTATCTAACGCTAGAAAATGACAAACCACAACCATCAACATCCTTATGAATAAGGAGAGTACCATATGATTCTTAAAATGTGATCCACCATCTTTCTCTGTGCACTGAATTAGTAGCTTATTGTAAGCAGGGCCTTCTCTTGCAAATCAGTTTGGCAGTGCAGTTCACAACAAATGGATACCTAGAACTCTCTCTGCCCATCCCATAAAGTACCAGAGCTGGACCACAGAGATAGGTATCAGGGTTTTTACAAGGATATTCCCACAAGGGTACCCACATGTCTCCCAACTATCACAGAGACTTCTGCCAACTCCAGGGAAGGAAAAGAACCCTTTCTCATGGCTCCCTTCAAGGTGTCCAATCCAACTGACATTCCTTCAGCACAGTCTGTGGGGCAGCGGTGTCAGGGGCTTAAACATCTGCCTTCATCAGGAAGCCAGTTTCCACCAACAGTCTGACCTAGGCACATTTACTTGCTGAAAGCACTCAGCTAGTATCTGCCTGGTGAAAAGAAAGACAGGAACAGGGGAAACTCCAGGTGACAAATTTAGATCCTCAAGATGAAGAGGAGAGAAGGCGTGCACATCACCTTCAGCATGGTTAACACCGACCTACCCTGGAGACTGACTCCGGGACCCACTTCCTACAAGACGTGCCCGCTGCATACTCAGAGGTACAACTCTCTAGTTCCCTACTGACACTTCTATCCTGAACTCAGTCATCTCTGATGACATCATGAGTGGTTCTGCCCTCCAACCACAGGACAACAACCTCCAAAGAGCACCTGATCTGTTCTCCTGTCATAGGAAAGCCTAAAGCACGTGTTGAGATGTGTGTGCTCAGGCCTGTTTGTGGGTGTTACACAGACAGGGACATTTCTTCTACAGACCCTCCTTCACTCCATCAGACATTATTACCCAAGTCCTCTCCCTCCTCCTCCAACAGTTACTAATGACGAAGCAACTGAAACATGAGCAGAAGGAGGAACAGGAAAAGCTCATCCATGTATGAACTTGGAAGCCAGGCAAGCACGAGGAGGAAGAGACATGGTCGGAGCCAGCCTGTGAGGATCTTCCCCAGCAGCCTGAGGAAGGGAACAGGATTCATTTAGAAGCCCTCCAGCAGAAAAGCTGTTAGTGTTGAGTCTTAGGAAGCTCCTTGGGGCGGCCCTGAGGATTCATCTGAGACAATAAGTCTATTTTGTGAAGAAAGCTCTACAGCTATCTCAATAATCCATACAGGTGATAAGAATACCAAAAGGGATGATGCTGATGGAAAGGGGAAAAATCACACAGCAAACCATTTGCAATCCAATTCATCAGAATCCGACAATAAATGAACTTGGGGGCAGACGGAAGGAAACAGACACAATGGTACCCGGCTGACCGGAATGATGGTGAGCTCTGACAGGAAATGGGCAGAGGAGCAGGGTGATCATGAGATGTAAGTGAGTGTTTAATTGTGAACTTGTTGGCTTGGAGATGTGTAGAGGATGCCCAAGTGGTCGTGTGCAGAAGCACATTAGACCCTCAAGTGGTCCGCTCTTGCACGTGCCTCAGGTGGAAAAGGTGTGTGCCATAGTTTTCCCCTCTTCCTAATCCTGCTGTGGGAGGGGGAAGGCCAAAGGAGACAGAGTAGAAAGCCCTTTGCCCTCTTTGAATCTGCCTATTGCTTGAAGCAGAGGTCACAGTCAGCAGGAAAGATGGGACGTGGGGCTTTTGAGCCCCTGGCACAAGAACAATACAGTGAAGAGTATACAAGAAGGTAACGCCATCTGGAGTGTGATGTCTGATGCATGGTGGAAGAGGTACAAAAGAAATAAAGAGAAAAACATCCCTCAGTAAGCACTGAAGAAACACAGAACCCAAAGAGCCCAAAAGAGAAAGAAGTAGCCACCCAGATCAGTAACAAGCAACCTATGGGACACCATGGGTGCCCCTGGGTTCAGCTGGAGCCAAGACCTTGTGCCTCGGCTTCAGGAAGGCTGAGTCCTGTGGGAATGGACTGGAGAGAAGGCTCCTTAAAAGTAGTTTCTCTTTGGGAAAAAGGTGGAGAGACACCGTTGCCTACATCAGAAAGACAACAAGCCAGGTCTAGACAGGGCTGGGTCGCCTGGTCAGCTAAAGCCAGGGAGGCTACTTGGGAGGCCTGGGGATGTTTCAGATGACGGAAGAGGGAAGGCTCAGTCCAGAAAGAGGAGAGATCTCACAAAGCAGCATGGAGGAAGGTGGCCCACCCCAGGACTGGCAGCATCTGAAATCAGGGCCACAGCAGAGGACAGTCTGCAGGTCTGTGAAGGTGCTCACTCTGCGGACACCAGACTTCTCAGAACACTGGAGAATGTATTTGAGAGCTAGGGAACTAACACATTTCCCCCTATGTTGACTCTAGCTGTAACCTAGGACCTTCCTGAACGGCGGCCTGCCTAGGCAAGAGAAAGGTCAGGACGTGAAAAGTCCTGCCTAAGCCTGAGGAGAGCTCACTGGTAGGCAAGGAGCTTGAAATTGGGGAAGACTGAAGTGATTATCAGTTCCCTGGGATGGTTTCTTCCTTTCAACATGATCTCCACTGACATAGAGCTCTTCAAAACTATGTCGGAGGGCTACTGGTTACAATTCTCAGTGGGTAAGGACACCTGCCACCAGGCCTAACAACCTGGATTCAATACCTGAGACCCATAGGATGGAAGGAGAGAATGGATTCCCACGAGCTGTCATCTGCAGTGACACACAGGGCTCTACATGTGACCAACACACACATAGAAAATAAATACATGACTGTAAGTTTTAAAAAATTTTAAACAGTGACAACAGAAAGAATACTGATGAAAAGGGCCGTGTGATATCTTTACAGAAATGACTTTCCAGGATCATTATTCTTTTCTAATTTAAAACAAAATTGTGAGCCACAAGGAGTGAGGTACGGCTGTGCTCCCAGCACACGGGAGGCTAAGACAGGGCACTGGCTGTAAATGTGAGGCAAGTCTGGAAGTCACATAATCAGTACTGGGACAGCCAGTGCTATAGAGCAGGACTCTGCCTAAAAGAAGACTATGAAAAATTAATAAAAGTCAAAATGTTATAGGCATAAGTCCTACAGAGCCAAATTATAACAAATGGATTCAAAAGTGACCCCTGAAAACCTCAGATCTGAAGGGAACTGCAAACCAGAGGACCGAGGCAGCAACATCAGGCTATCTCCTGAGAAAGGGGTAGCTCGGGGACAATGAGTTAAATGGCAGCCATCCCTTCACAGCTGTACCTCTGTGGACTCTGTTCCTCTCACAGGTGCCTGTTCTCACGAGGCCTCTTAGAACATTCTGGACATCTGATGCAGTGGACACGGCTTAGCCTCTCAACTTGTCCTCATTTGAAATCTACAGCCTATCACCCAAACTAAGTTATTAAGTTTTTATTGGAGGACCAGGAGTTTGGCAAGTGATTCCTTGCACTTATTTACACAGCCAAGGGAACAAAATCCATCCCGGAATCATTCTCCATGAACTATTCCTCTGGGACCTCACACATGTCCCACCCACCCCCAAATGTACTGCTATCTCCATCAGAAAGATACATCTCTAAAGGAAACCTTTCAGCTCTCAGGGTCAAATCAATGGTGCTTAAGTCCCCATTCTGACTCAAGAACTGAGAGCCGTGAAGAATTTCTTCCCTCTACAACTCTCTGCAAAAACCTTACCACATAAGGGCAGGCACTTCACCAGATGCGGAGATGAGCCTGAGGGTCCCAGCATTGGCACAGAGAACACGGCTTGGGGCTGAAAATAGCAAGGTCATCATCAAAGCCAGGGCAAAGAGCCATACACACATTCTCATTCACTGCAGACATCTGCCCCAGCAGCGCCACAGCAAATCAATATATCCACCATCCAGGTACAGGGCCTGCATGACAAAGAGAAGAGGCCCAGCAGGAACTCAAACAACACAAGCTCCACTGGTGGAGACTTCTGAGCAACTCCAACCCAGTGCAAACCTTACTGTGCAGGACTGGGGAGCAAATGGACTTTTGTTCTGAAATTTTAAAGGAAGACAGCTCAGAAAATGCTAATGTAAAGCCAACTGAAGCCCGGAAGAACCAAAACAAGTGTCCAGACAGCAGACAAAAGTACAGATAATCCTATTCGGAATGAGGGCTAAAAGCATTTCAAGTTTTCTGAGAACCCAATCAGAACTCTTGGCGCCCTTGATTTCATCCATAAACCCACATGCAAATGGTCCATTTTTTAAATTGGAGTTTCCCTCCTTGAAAGCGTGGCTGAACAATGCAACTCAATAAATATTAATTAGACTTCAGGCCTGAATCAACAGAAACATCTTTTATTGTCAATTGGGAGGGGCTGTTTACCCCTTAGTTGCAACAATAAAATGTTCAGGTCAGCTTTTCAAAGGACCCCTTCAGTCTTCAGCGAAACATTGTAATTTTATTTCTTCCTGGTTTGTTGATTTTGCGCTAACTCTGAGCCTTCGAAAGTCCACTACCAAATAATTAAACCAAAAGATCCTGCTGACAACTTTCCATCAACTCACTTTGGCCAGCTTTGTAGCTATGTATACCATGGAAACTTTGTTTTCCGATCTTCCTTGAAAGATCTCTAAGTGGACAGTTGTGCAGAATTTACACCAAATCCCTAGGAACTCAGCTTTCTAGCTAGGGGCAGCTACAAGTAGCTAAGCAAAAGAAAAGCGCTGCACTCAAACTTTCCTTCTAACTCTAAAATTTTGTGTAAATAATGCCCTAGCATCACCTTGGGGAAAGGACCTCGCCCTTAGCTTTATATGCAAGCACTGAGGATGCTGGGGTAGCCATGGCTGTGGCTTTAACAATAAGCTTTGTTTTCTATGTTGGTGTCTATAACTGCAACAATGGTTTACATAAGTCCATCCTGAATGCTCCACGACCCTGTGAAGTAGGTACTGATAGGGATAGAAAGCTGAGGTTGGGGGCTGGGGAGAGGGCTCAGTGGGAAGGTTCCGGCCATAGATGCAAACATGAGGGGCTGAGTGTGGATCCAGCACACAGGTAAAAAAAAGGCTGGGGTGTGGCAGTGCACATATAATTCAAGGGCTGGGGGCCAGAAATTGAAGGCTCCATATCTCCCAGATCAACCCAGCCAATCAGTGAGTTCCAGCCTCAGTGAGAGACTATCTGAGAGAGAGAGAGAGAGAGAGAGAGAGAGAGAGAGAGATATTAAATTTTGGCCTCTTCTCTACAGAAAGGCCCACACATGCATGCACACACACACACACATACATACACACCACATACACACATATACATACAAACACCACATATATACAGATATATACAAAAACACACACACATACACCACATACAAACATAGAGACAAAAAAAAAAACACATCAAGAAAAAGAAAGGAAGAATGATGAACAAATGGGCAGACAGATGGACAGACAGGCAGACTAACTTGCAGGAGTTAGGCAGCTCTGCTAACAGGAGGCAGAACTAAGAGTGGACCTAGCATCTTGCTGAAATCCAACCGTCACACTATAATGAACATGGTACGGAAGGCAGCTCTCTGATTGACCCCTTGAAGCTGCATGTGTGTTATTAGTCCACAACTGCACACTCTGCACGCCAAATTGTGAGACTTAGGCAAGTGCTCAGGTGCCTTTTTATACTCGGCACAGGCTAAAGGAATGTTCGGGGGTGGGGAGGGTGTCAGAAACATAAAGGGAAAATTATTGCAAAATCAGCCTTATCTGAAACTATTTAAAATTGTCAAGAACTAACTCATAAAACTATAACCAACCAAGTAAGTGAATTTCCCAAAGTAAGCAAAAATAAACTGTATATAGTTTTCTTACTAAGAATCTTATTTATGTCAGTTGGTTCATTTTCACCTATAAGTTTATATTTTGATTTAAAACAACCACCTGAGCACCCTACCAACAGCGCCACTGCAATACAAGTGCCCCATCCCTTTAAATTATTAAAGCCTTCCCTTAATACTCATGAGTTTACAGAAACAAGTGAGGAACTGTGAAAGCTAAAACACAGTTCAGACTCTGGTTTCTCGCTCTGCCACCGCCACCGCTCTAGGCCTTCAGCCAGCAATCATGGGCCTGAAGCTGGCAGACAAAAGCAGATCCTCGGGTGTGATAAGCAGAAGTTTCTCTGATGTCATCTGAGGAGCAACCACAAGGCTGCCCCTCCCCCGCCCTGAGAAACTTTCCCATGGCCACCTTGAAGCACTGGTGCCCTAAACCCAATCTTCTGAGTGACTTTTGTTGGCCAGTGTGATTCTTCTCTGAATGTCACTGTCAACAAAGCATCCGCAGTTATTCTTTCTTGAGGGCCTACTGTGTGCTGGCCAGGTTTAAGGTATGACGTGACATCTGAGCCTGATTGGTCCCCCAGAGATGGAAGGGACTTGTTACTTGCCAGTGTTGAGATGGTAGCCCTGAGCTGGCTGGCTCCCATTCCCCTCTCTTCCCACCATCCTGACCTGGGTCCCACACACCAGGCTGCTCTGTCTCTGCCTGAGCACCTTGCTGCAACCTTCACGCAGCTGTGTGTTTCTTATCACTTGACTGAGATGCCACCTTCTCTGTACACTCCTCTGCAATTCTGGACAAAGCAGCTTTGACTCGCTTGCTTAATACCATCCTGTTTTAATCTCATTACAAATCTCTGTACAGTTTGTTATATTCTCTTCGTCACTTGCTTTCTTGCCTTTTAAGGTTTGAGTTTATTGCTTTGTTTTGTTTGTTTGTTTGTTTGTTTGTTTGTTTGTTTTTGGACACACCGTCTCCTGTAGCCCAGACTGGCCTTGTATTTGCTATACAGCTGAAGATGACTTTGAATTCCCAGCCCCTCCGCCTCTACTTCCTAAGGACTGGCATCACAGGCATGCACCACCATACCCAGTTTATACCTGTGTTTGGCATCCAATCTGGGGCTACTTGCTTGCTAGATAAGCTTCTGCCAACTGAGTTCCCTTCCTCATTCTTTCTTTTATTGATCTCTCTGTGAAGGCGAGAGCTCTGTGAGGTTGCAGTTCTAGGTTATATAGATGCTACTACATGGGCTCCTCTAGAACACACCTGGGCACACAGTAGTGCCGGACAAATACCTGTGAGTGACTGGGCATTTACACTACCCCAGATCGGGGTGCAATAGGGGAAAAATGTTGGCCTAAAGTGCAGATGGCCAGATTCTCATGTTATCCCCTACTAGCTAGGGGAACAGACAAACCCTATTCCATCTCACAGGGGAAAGTTTAGATCTTCAGAAGATACCAAACCAAGGTCACTCAATGGGGCCTAGTTTTGTTTTTTTCTTTCTTTTTGTCTGCTGCAAACCTCAAAGCTCCCATTCAAATACAGAGGCTTTTGAACATACCTAAATAACATGACCAAATGGTCCTAAAGCAAGCCAGGATCTACTATATTCCACCAGGAGCCAGAACTAAGAAAAAAACAAAAACAAAAAAACAGAGCTTTTAAAACACCATCTTAAAATGCATAGCTTCTCTCTGTTTGTAACTGGCCAAGTGTCTCCTAAGATTAACGGGAGGAAAGGTGTCTTCCAACACAAGGGACAAAGACTAAAACCATTGCTGTGTGAGTTGTTAGGATTAACAAAAGCCTGAGCTTCAGTATGTTTCAAGTTGGCTTTTTTACCTGACACTCTGTATTATCCAAAGTCAGGAGTCAGGGGACCACTAATCCCAGAATATGGTCAGAAAAAAAAAAACCACATGCATATTTTTCTAGAAACAGGTCCATAGTTCTTACCAGTCGGTACACTGAAATGGTTTCTGAGCCGTCTGCTTCACCTGAAGCCTGCTCTCAACAATTCCAGCCACCATGAAACACAGACAATCATGTCAACAGGTCCAGGAGACTCATAGCTGATGAATAAATGAATGCATCTCCATTTAGAATGCTAACACATACATGACTTGGAATCAGAGGCCACATCATACCACAGGTAAGTGCTGCAGACACGCAGAAGTGGTGCTGTGCCTGCACACTGGGTAAATATGACTTTAAAAAAAAAATGAAAATGCAGCCTGTGGTTTTAGCTTGTGCAGAGAATGAAGCCTAGGTCTGAAATCAGGTTCACAGGGCCAGATAGAACATGCTCACACTGGCCTTGGCTCACACTGGCCTTGGCTTATTAATGCAATTATGAGGGGCTCGTGTTGACTGTGGCTCTGTGCTCTGGCAAATTTCTTCAAGAACAAACCAAACACCACTGCTAACTCATTAAGTATTCCTCTACCTGTGAGGTCGAATGTGTACATGGGTAAAATGGAAAACCAAAGGACCTTTCCAAGAAGGCAGCAAACAGTAAACGTGCCTCTGATGAGTGGCCTGTGGGGGTCTTTCTACCACACTCTACCCTGGTGCCTTGATGGTCAGGGCTCTGATTCACTGGGTCCTACAGGAGCAGACTGGCATCCTAACTGTGCCGGAACCTTTTGGATGGTACTCAGCAAAACCTCCTGCTTTACAAGATTCTCCAGCACAGCCTTTCAGGGCTATGATGGCCAGTACCCTTGGGCTCCCTCCTCCATCTAATTAAAACATCTGTCCTGCAAGTGATTTACTGTGTTGTCACCACCTAGGGTGGAGATATAAACTGGTGGCTACAGACACTTCAAGACTACAAAGCTTTAATTACCCTGCTAATGAGAATCTATCAAAAGCTTAAACAGTGGGCTACTCTCTCTCTCTCTCTCTCTCTCTCTCTCTCTCTCTCTCTCTCTCTCTCTCTCTCTCTTTCTCTCTCTCTCTCTCTCTCTCTGGCATGAGGTAAGAGGGGCATAACTTAGAACTGCCCAATAGGATGAGAAGTGCATTAGTGTAAATTAAGAACTACAACCACCTGGCTTGAAATGAGGCTTCATCATAATTACTTCAGTCTGATTTGATTTTTTAAGCCAAGGAAATAACGCCAACATTCCTGTTGATGCCGGACAAGTCATTTGGACACAGGCTCAATCCTCTCCTAGCCTGAGCAATTTAGATTTGGGGCCAATTCAATTCGTAGGAGTCACTAACTCTAATGAGACATAACTCACACTGACTGCTTTACCAACCCAGCTACTCCCAAAGGGAGGAAATGACGGTCGCCTAAAGCAGGAAATGACATATAGAGTCGCCTACAGGATGGAGGCAGAGGCTATACAGATAGATGGAAGGGTCCTTAGGGATATCCTGCTGCAATACTTCCGGGATAAAGGCCAGAAAGCTGAAACTCTGATAAGTGGAGATTTGCCTGAGATCCCAGCTGATAGGGGACAAAGTCACCCGTTCTCCTGACAACACAGTCCTCACATACGATGTAAGCTGTGATCTACAAAGCAAAGCGGGGCTTACCTAATATATGCAAGTGCTGGGTCCAAACCTCAACACTATAATAAAAGAAGATCTAAAGGGTCTTCTTCTAATGGGATAGGTCATACAATACTAATAGGTCATACAATACTAATTTCCAGTAAAAGTTAAGTCCCCAACATAATTACTGAGACATCTGCTTCTCTGCGTAGGACACTACAGATCTAATCTGGAATCCAGACAAAGATCGATTAGTATATTTATAAATTAATGGATATCTTATATGTATACACAGTGTACAGATTTTTTTTTTTTAGTTTTGGTTTTTCGAGACAGGGTTTCTCTATGTAGCCCTAACTGTCCTGGAACTCACTTTGTAGATCAGACTGGCCTCAAACTCAGAAATCTGCCTGCCTCTGCCTCTGCCTCCCGAGTGCTAGGATTAAAGGCTCAGTATACAGACCTTAAATGTGCTCGTGTGTGTGTGTGTGTGTGTGTGTGTGTGTGTGTGTGTGTGTGTGTGTGTGTGACACTTCCTGTGAGCACAGCAACAATACTGCTTGGGCTGGAATTTTAGTTCCCACATCCTGAAAATGAAGGTATAGGCTATGGTGTCACCAGCTCCGACCCTCCTCCCAGGGTTGAGAAGGCCCTGAGTCAAAGGGTCTGCTTGTGTAACAGGGAGCGGTGGAGACCGTGGCAAACTGGAGTGTCACAACACTAACTGGCTCCTGGTTCAAGAAGATACAGAACTTGAGGTGCTGTGTGAGTCAAACACAGAGTTAACTGCTTTCTGCCCGTGGAAGTCACAAATATTCGCAGGCTATTTACAGATATCAAAACATAATTCCTTGCCATAGTTTCCAAAGCGTCTGGGGGCAGGGAGCTCAGAGACGCAGGAAGGCCTTTCACCTGTGATGTCTCCTGGAGAGCATCATCAGGTCAGAAGTTCCTGTTCCTCTTGAGGAGGGATCTTTCCGTCATTTAAGCAAAGCAGGTCACCCACGGTTATCTATGCAAGAGCATTATAAATCAGCTCCTCTTCTCTCCAGGAAAATGTCTGTATTTCCCCCAAACCAGTTGCTTACCAATACCTGACGACCGGCCTCCATGCTGTAATTTCCTGGCTAGTGTTGTTTATGGGTTTTCCATCCCCAATTTATCTCCTCACTGGAACTATGAGACCTACAAAGGAACAGGCTGCGTCTGTTTCACCCACGGACTCTCAAGGGTACACAACATCAAGCCTGGTCCATAGCTCACTCTTCCACGGTGGGCATGCTTAGCTGGGCATTTCAGATAGAGATGTGTCTATTACACCAGCTACCTCTAGACCGAAAAAGAAGAGGCTTAGTCACTTGGCTGCCGTATACTCTGAACTGCCACAGACCAGTTTCCCAGATGTCTGTGAGAGACAAGCCATTCACACTCCATTCCTTCAGGTTAGAGACGTTGTGGCCAAGAGGGATGGAAGGAGCAGCAAAGCAGAACTGGACAGGTCAGAGAAGGTTCTCTTGGCTGGCTATCGTCTGTCAGGAAGCCTGTAGGTAGGAATGAGCACTATGCTTGGGTCTGTGGGGGAACTGGAAGGTTCTCACTCTGCAGCGTGTGGGCTAGAGTGCGGGGAGACAGATGTCTCAAGAGGAAACCAGCAGCAAAACAAAGGAGAACACCCCGAACTGAACTAGAAATTGTGGGTTTCTCTGATCAGGCCCGAGAAACCGAGGAGGAGCTTGTGGTTTCTGGGTGGCAACTGAGAAAGGCCACTCTGGGTGTTACAGCAGTAAGAGTAGAAAGCAGTCACTACGCAGGCTCGATCTTTTATTACATCCTAATAAAAGAGAACTTAGCCATCGATACACAATGAGATATGCGATAGCCAGCTGTTGCATAAAATAGAAAAAAAAAAACTGTAGAAGAAAGACTTCAGGGACTTCCCTCCCTAACTGCTTGCTACTCACCTCCTAAAAATTCGTCCACTTCTGCCTCCACAAGGTACCTTTTCAGATGCTCTCAGATAACCACACTGCACAAGGCGAGATGATTCAGACTCCTCCCATGCAGCTCTTGCTTATGCCTCCAGACATAACCCAGGGCTCAAAAATTTCAACTGAAGGGAATTACCAGATACTACCAATACAAAACCCATAGACTTTTAGAATGGATAAAGCCAGGGATGTTGCATCTATGTTAGTTTGCTTGCTATTGCTGTGATAAAGACCATGACTAAAAGCAACCTGAGGAACAAAGGATTCATTTCGTCTGGCAGGTCACAGTCCTTTATTGAGGAAAACTCAAGGCAGGAATCTGGAGGCAGGAACTGAGGCAGAGGCCATGGAGGAACTCTGTTGGCCTATCTATGTTTTATACAACCCACAAGCACCTGCCCAGGGGTGGTTGGGACCTCCTGCCCCAGAAAACCAACAAGCCCACCACACAGAGCATTTTCCATCTACTAATATATTTAATGGACATAAACATCCAAGCCAATCTTTCAAGGTCACGTGGGTATGCCACTGATCAACAGATGCAACACTGACTGGCTTAGAAGATGAATGAAAGGTTTAAAGAAAAAGATATTCTCCAAATACATACACTTTATTTGCCCCAACATCACATAAAACTTCTTTCTCTTATTTATTTGTTGGGGTTGTTTGTTTGTTTGTTTGTTTTAACAGACATCTGGTGTCACATACCACAGACTGTTCACAGTGCTGGGGTCAGAAGAGTACCCTGTTCCCCAAGACCTTACACACTACAGAAGGGAGATGTGAGGGCTAGCAGTGTAGCCCAGTGACGGGAGAGACTGGCTAGCATGGGTGAAGGCCCTGGGTTCAATCGCCAACACTGAAAACATAGGAGAGGTATAATAAAGAAGTTGATTAGCAAAGTGATCGCAGAGAGTGATAAGAGCAGAGGTGGGAAGGATGCATCTGTGGAGGCAGCTATCCATCCCAGCCATAACCTACATGACAAAGCAACCAGCCCTCCCAGAGCAAAAGCCATCTCCCAATGAAACGGAAGGACTAGAGAGCTCATTCAGACGTCGGACCAGACCTCCCTAGAGAGTCTAAATCATATTCCCGTAAAACACTGCAAGCTAGTCAATGCTAGACGCTCCTTTGTTCCCTCAGGGGGAACAAAAACCAATCATGAGAATTAATAACCATTACAAAGTACAAAAGAGAAGAAAGAAGCCAAGTGATAGAAAATACAGAAGAAATTTGGTGTAAAAAAAAAATCTCATGCCCTTGTGTCCAGCAATCAGGTCAAGAGACAGTCACTGGCTGCCCACAGGGCACCAGGCAGCTCCACCTGACAGGACTATCAAAGGGGTATCTCAGAAGAGAAACTGAGAGAGCTGCTCTGCAGGGCCACACAGAACGGAATGTCTTCGGGAGGTTGAACAGGAAAAGAGCCTGGGATCCCGCCAAGCAGGTCCTTCCTTCCTGAGGGGCGCCAAGGTCTTTCCATGACGCAGCCTCCCCGCTCCTCTTGCCTCCTTCATGTCCTCTACACCCAGCCTCAAGTTTTAGACACCAGAGGAGTCAGAAAACAAGGGCAAATACCACGGGGGGTGGGGGGAACAGGGGGCGGGGGGGGGGGACGGGGGGGGGGGCGGGCGTGGGGCGGGGGTGGAAACAGTGCCTTCAGCGAACTCTGAATATTCTGGAGTCCAAGAAATTATACAAAACAAACAAGCTCCAGAAGAAGCAGAAAAAAGAATGATAATCTGGACAATGAAAGTGTCCAAAAATTAACTTAATACACTTCTTTATGGGGTTTTGGTTTTCTAGGATCCTGCTCTGAGGGAGCAATGCTGCTTCCCAGAGAGGGTGCCAGCTCAAATCTGTCATCGTTAGCACTCATTTTACACTTTCAGCAAAATAAAGATGATAAACCTTGACTGTTTTTCTACAGTCTTCTTGAAGCATGACTGAAATGTAACGTGAGGCACGTCTATAAAGTGAAGGCCTTGGTGAGCCCTTGGCGTGTCACTGTGAGCCCATCATCGCTGTAAAAATAATAAATAATTCACCTGTCCCCAGAATGCCCCTGAGCCTCCATTACGTTCTATCTATCCCTCACTCCCAGACACCCACAAATGTGCTTCTTGTCACCAAGGCTTAATTTCATTTTCCAGAACTTTGCATAAATTGAATCCTACAATAATGCCCTTTGGGGGTAGGGCCACATAGCTGTGGCCAACGCACAGGGCAGATTTCCCTTGAGATTTACCCACATTGCTGCATGCATCACTAATTCACGTGTTCTGACTGGTATGGCTACAACTCCATTTATTTACATATTCCTGTTTGTTGCACACGAGTTTCCGGATTGGAAGCTGTCACAGATGAAACCACTGTGGATGCTCTTGCGCAGGTCGCATTGTGAATGGTTCGATCTCTCTTGGTAAACACACGGGTAGATAAATCATACAATAAGCACATGTTCCGTTTTCCAAGCGGACTGCAGCACTTGGCTTTCCTAACGGCTGTGTGGGACAGCTACAGCTGCACCCTTCCTATCCTGCACTTGGGACGGGCAGGGCACTGACTCTGGCCTTTCCAAGGGGAATACAGTGATTTTGTTTTTAATCTGTATTTCCTTAGTGATTAGGATTATGGTATTTACCATAATATGCTATTTACCATAAAGGGATTTTATTCAAATGCTATGACCAGCTTTTAAATTGCACAAATAGGGTGTTTTCTCATTACTGTTGCGATTTTAGAGTTATTTTATTTATTTGTGTTGCCAGCACTCTGCCTAATTTACATTATGCAGTTATCTGCTCTTAGACATTGGCTTGTGTTTTCATAATGCTGGACATCTTTTAAGAAGTAATTTTTAAGGCTAGTGAGATGGCTCAGCAGTTAAGAACACTGACTGCTCCTCCAAAGGTCCTGAGTTCAAATCCCAGCAACCACATGGTGGCTCACAACCATCTGTAATCAACAGCTACAATGTACTTACATATAGTAATAAATAAATCTTTTTTAAAAAAAACAAGTAATTTTTAAATCTGAAAAAGCTCAATCCTAATAATATGGGCTTTGGGATAGCTGTTTTTTTCCTTTATTATTTATTTATTTATTGGCCGAGCTCAAAATTATTAAGATTTTCTGCTATAATTTCTTACAGAAATCTTACAGTTTCTTCTTGCATTTCGAATTAACTTTGTGCATGGTGTGGCGTAGAAGCCAAAGCCTCCGCTTCTCCACAGGGCTACACAGCCCGGCCACTTGTTGAGAAGACGGACATGTTCCCCCACCGAACTAACTTCTGGGCTCTTTCGTTAAAATCTAACTGATGGTTCATGTGCAGATCCGTTTCTGGATTCTTCTGTTCCACTGGCCTACAGTAACACTACAATAACCTCTAAAATCAGATAGTGCGCATCCTTCTATGTGCTCTTTTTAAAACTAATTCTCAGACCAATATAGGTCCTTTGTCTCTATCTCTATATAATTAGTATCTGTCTGTCAGTTTCTATGACTTCTGAACCTTCCTGAAATCCTGGCTGAGACGGTGCTAAATCTACTGAATATTTTGGAAGAGCAGGGTTCTTAATAATTCAAAATCCTTCCAGCCATGAATACATCATAGTCTCCATTTCCTTGGCTCTGTATTTCAGCAATGTTTTTATCACTTCCACTGGAAAAGTCTCACATCTATTTTGTCTAATTCATCCAATTTCATCTTCAATTTTCTTACAAGTGATATATTAAAAATAATTTCCGTTTTCAATAGTTCACTGCTAATGATTTAGAAACGCAGTTGATTTTTGTACACTAGATATTAGTTTGGATCCTGCAAACCAGCTAAACTTGATTGTTGGTCTTCCTTTTTTTTCTGTAAAGATGGTTTTACTTCTTCTTCTTCTATGGTCTACGAGCATTTTGTTTCCTGAAACTTCCTTATTGCACTCTTGGACAGTGTGGAAGTAGAGGGAGCAGCACGTTTGCCTTGTGCCTGATCACAGCAGAGTATCACTCACTCTGTCACCAAGATGTTCCTGCAGATTAGCATAGACGGCCTCTACGCTAAGAAGATTCTCTCTGTTTCCAGCTTGCTCAGAAACTTTATCCTGGGTGGATTGTTCATTTTCTCAAATGCTTTTGATTTATCTATTGAGGTGGTCATAGAAGCCTTTATTTTGACCCTATCCACAAGAAGTGTGCGCTAGCAGCTCTACAAACATTAAATCTGCCTTAGAGTCCCGGATACAGCCCTCACTTGGTTATGGGATACTCTCCACTTGCTAGGGTGTTGTATTTAACTGACTAAAATTCAAAGCTTTTTACATCATGAAGGATGATACCTGCCTACAGGTATTTTTGTCATGCTTTGTAATATCTTTGTTGTGTTTTGGTATTATTTTAAATAATGAAGTAATCTGTTTCGTTGCCTTCTATTTTCTGAAAGAATCTGTGCAAAGCAAGTAATAACTCATCTTTTAAGTATATAAGTCATCACTAAAGCCATCTGGGACAGTGAGTTGTATTGGTGAAGACTTCTAACTATAAACTCAATTAGTTTAACGATCATAAAACTACTTAAGTTACTTGAGGAGAATTGGGCAGCTTCTGTCTTTTCGAGCTATGTGTGCATTTTGTCTGAGACACAGAGCTCACTGGCATAACATCGTTTGTAACACACCCGCATCCCCTTTGTACTGTAGGTAGGCTTTACAGCCCTATTCTCGCTCTTATTACAAGCGTAGGTAACCTGCATCGAGTTCCCTCTTATGACCGGCATTCAAGTTTTGAGGCTTATCAATTGAAAAATGGAAAGACTTGGCTTTTCGTTTGTGTGGAGTTCCTGTTGTCTACTTGGCCAAGTTCTGGTATCTTTACAAACGTCCTTATTCTTGGCTCCATTTGCTCTTCAGGTTCAAGGTGAAAACACAAATCTTCAACTTGAGGTCTTACCAATTTCGGTGTCTGGTATGATCCGTTTCCATTAAAGAAAAAAAAATTTACCTGCATCCCATTCATTTATCTTGTATATACTGAATAAAGTGGGTGTACAATTAATAAAAATGTAAGATGCTGGATTTGGCACCAGATATACATTTTGCTAAAATAGCTCTTTGCCTTTCTCCCACCACAGAACACCAACAAACTCATATTAAATCCAGAATAACTGGTTACCATCTTCATACTTGGAAAGTATCTGGGGCAATGAAGCATAGAGAGGTTCAGAGTCTATTCTAATGAGAATAAAAAGGCTGCTTTATAATGAACTCATGGTTACATCCCTTTCTTAGGCTCCAGCAGTTGCTGGATTTTTTTTTTTTTTTAGGTCAGCAATTTGTAGTTCCACTACAACCAGAATAATCTTTACTCTTCCACTTGAACTGTGAACAAATTATGCATTTGAATTTGATACACAAATGCATTTCTACAGTCTGTAAAAGATAATTTTGAAGAGTATTCTTAACAAGAAAACATTCTAGTCATACTATCCTCGGTTTCAAAACACAGCCACACACACACACACACACACACACACACACACTGACAGACATACATACCATCTAAATGAATATACAAATTCATGAGGAATCACCGGCATCATTTAAATGCTGGTCCTATTCTACCATTAAATTTCCCAAAATGCCCCTAGTGGGCCCCATTAACATCTAGGCAGAATGTTAAGCAATATAGATCTTTGAACTTTAGTTCCCATTTAAATCTTCATTCATCTCCTGCAACAATAAACAGCTCCATGCCCTGCCTAGCTAACCCTACTCATAGCTCTCTTTTATCATAGCCTCACGTCTAGGTCTTCCTTTATGCTCATGTTCTCAAACCTAACTTTTTTCTGTCAGCTAGGAAGTCTCTAAGTACTGATGCTGGAGGCCCACGCCCAGAGGCTCCTCTCTAGTTTATTTAAAAGTAGAGGTGTTTAAAAGCTCCCACGGAATTCAAATCTTCAAGCTAATCTAGACTGTCTCCAGCAGGACATGTTTATCATGGCTGATGACCATCCTGTACCACCACACTCCAGTACCTAATTCCTCTAGAGATTTGCCCAGCCTAACTCCTAACCAAACACTAACTCAGAATTCACTTGCTCAGTTCAATTCCATGTCTGGAAATTCACAGACAGACATGTAAACTTATTCAGGGAAACTGAGGTAAAAGGTTTGTCCCAAGATCAAGTCAGCCTGGGCTACTGTGTGAGACTCTGTCTCAAACCAACAACAAAGTTAACTTTTAACTTTATTTAATCAGTTTCCATCTAGCCCATTACTAAATTCCAAAGAAGGAGAAGAAGAAGAAGAAGAAGAAGAAGAAGAAGAAGAAGAAGAAGAAGAAGAAGAAGAAGAAAGAAGAAGAAGAGGAGGAGGAGGAGGAGGAGGAGGAGGAGGAGGAGGAGGAGGAGGAGAAGAAGAAGAAGAAGAAGAAGAAGAAGAAGAAGAAGAAGAAGAAGAAGAAGAAGAAGAAGAAGAAGAAGAAGAAGAAGAAGAAGAAGAAGAAAGGCCAAGGTGAAATTAACCCCATAATTTGAGTCATGGGTTTGGTTTTTTTTTTTTAATTTCTATTTAAAAGGTGAATTTTTACAAGCCTTCTGTACTATTTCAGAAT
This sequence comes from Mus musculus, assembly GCF_000001635.26. Lineage (NCBI taxonomy): Eukaryota > Metazoa > Chordata > Mammalia > Rodentia > Muridae > Mus > Mus musculus. The sequence goes on along the minus strand of NC_000078.6, from coordinate 73,586,655 downwards.
ATATGGTGAAATTAACAACACTTCAAAGTATAAAATACATATATCCATGAATCTTTGTCACTGTCCATCTGGTTCTGCCACTTGTGAATTTCAAACAGATTCTGAATAGCGATTCACCTCGGGTTCCAAGCCCACTCCTGCCAGAACTGAGACCATTATTAAACTCTAGAGTCTTTACCACACACTACACTTTGCCAGACCACTTCGTTGTAATTATCATTTCAGTGTCTCAGAGTGAGCACAATAACCCCGGCATCACAAAGACAGCGTGAGGATTAAGACATATGGGCGTTCTGGCGCTGTGTGAGGCACTCGAGAAATTTACAGTAAAAATTCTATCTCCAGGGAACTATGGGAATGGCAGCAGCATATAAGAAGTTGCGGGCAGCTAAAGGTCAACGCAGAGGGAGGAGACCCAAACCTAAGGTGTCTTGGCCACCTCTTCTCAGAGGAATAGTTTGGAAGCACCCATACACCCAGGCTGACTGAACTTAAGAGCAAACAGAGAAGTTTTAAACCTCTCACCCCACCACTCCCGCCTCCACCCTCGCCCCCAATCCCCAAGGGAAAAGCTAAACAAAACTCTGCCAGGGTGCAAAGCCATGCACTCACTCTGATCCCTGCCAGTGTAGCTTTTGTACCTCTGGGATGTAATGGATGTGCATGCTGAAACACGTGTGCACGTCTGTGTGGCTGAACCAACATGCATCCATAAACACTATGAATAATACTCGCGAGAATGTATGGCTTTCTCCTAAGAAGTGTTTGAAGCACTTGATTCAAACCATATCCCTTTCATATCGCCCTTTCTCTGCTTTTCTTTATATGAGAGTTGTGATTCCCAAACCCCCTACCCCGGGAGGAGGGGGATGGAACTCTGTATCACTATTGGGCTTCCCCTAAGTGCAAAGTCCAGGTCCACAAAGAGGACGGATTCCCAGAGTCCCACCTGCGCCCGCATACACCCACGGCTGTCGCGTCAACAGTGCAGGCCACCTGGGAAAGGACCGAAGTCTAGAGGGAATTCCTTCCCCTGCAGGGCGATGAGGGAGCGGGACTCTGACGAGTTTCGAAAATTAAAAGGAGGGAAGGTCCAGCAGACATGGAGGAGTGAGGCGATCGCTACTTACCCAGCCCTCGAAGGTGTCCGAGGTACCAGCCGTGCGCAACAGCTCCTGGAACTGCAGCGTGCAGTTGGCCACAAAGTGGTCATAACCCAGGGGCGTCTCGTGGAAGACGGCTAGCTCCAGGTGGCCGCCGTCGGTGACATTGGCGCAGAACTCCTCGTTGTAGGTGGGTTTGTTGGTCTTCTGCTTTGTGCTGGTCTGGCCCACGCGTACCTGGTCTACGCTCACCGTCAGGTAGGGGTCCAGCAGCTGGTGGCCCTTTTTGAAGAGCGAGTGCCGCAGGGACCAGCGGGTGGGCTGCAGCCCTACAGCCTCTCCGATGCGGACCCTCAGATAGCCATTGAACTTCATCGTGCCGGACGACATGCCGGCGCTGCTGCCGGAGCCCCGAGGGGGCCGCGCTGGCTGGCACTGGGGAACCCGGAGCCCGGGCTCAGGGCAGTCCTCTCCGCTGCCACGGGCGTGGAGGCAGCTCTGGGAAGAAGCAGCGCCCGAGCCCCCTGCGACCGGCCATTCCGCCTCCTCGGAGGGATCTTCCCCTCCCCTCCTTCCCTCCCGCCCTTTCTCCTGAGGTGGAAAGGAGGGGAGCCGGGCTCCGAGCCCTCGGCGGGCTGCTGGGCTCCCGATCGTCCTTCTGGAGCGCGCGGGGCTCGCCCCTTCTCCGGGGCCGGCCAGATAGTCTCCCCGGAGAGCAGGAGCGACCCGTCCGGCTAGCTCCAGCTTTGGCGTCTCTGCCCCCGCCTCCGCCCGTTCCTCCTGCCCCCGCCTCCGCGGGCTCACGCTCTCCCCCACTCGGTGAGCTGAGAACCAGGAAGCAGCAGCAGCAGCAGCAACCGCAGCCGCATCCCGGCCAGAGCCGCGCGCCGCCGGGCTCCAAGTTCTCAGAAGCCCGGTGCGGGCTGCCACGCCTTCCGGACCCCGGGGGCGTGGCGCACCGCGGGCAGCACCGCCTTGAGGGGTGGGTGCCGGGGTTACGCGGTGAAGGGGGCCCGCACTCCCCACTCACCCCAGGGGCGGTTCCCGCCCTGAGTGCTCGCGGATCCCTGCTCCCGGTGGCCGGGTTGGCGGTGCGTTTCGGGCTGGAGGCTGCCCTAAGGGGCTGGACAAAAAGAAAGGATTCCAGGCCCACCGCCAGCAAACACCTGAGGCGTGGGAGACAGCCGGGGAGAGAATTGGCAGGACGGGTGGATGCGGAAAATCAGCAGCAGGGAGTTCCTACCTCCCACCCTAAGTAGTGGCCTGGAGACCCTGCCGGAGGGTGACAGAGCCCTAGCCAGAGGCGGGTGTTCTGTGGGGAAGGGGAGGTCCCTTTCCTAATCTTTACCGGAATGGGTCATCCCAGGTTCAGCTTAGACTCATCCTGTTTATGTGCCTTTTCGGCAGAGAGTAATTAGTTGTTTTGTTTGCGTATTTTTTTAATAGGGCAATGGTAATGATGGAAATCCTGTACTCCTTCCTGGGAGAGGTGTGTCACTGCACAAAGAGCAGGAAAGATTGGTTCTGCTGGAGACTGACAAGGCCAAGATGTAATAAGTCCCTTCCTCCGCAAGAGGCGGTTTGCTGGTCCACCTAGTCCTGCATTATAAGGGCAGCAAAGTGTTCACATGCGCCACCCTGACACACAGTGGCTTTCAGCTGCCTCTTCTAGGAACAAACACTCTAGGTTGTTATTGTCAGAGTGGGCAGACCCTAAGTTTACCCATCTCGTGACTTCTACAGGTTTTGTCTCCTAGGAACACCTTTTGGTCTAATCCATTCTACCATAAAGCTTGCTCCCTGAGGGCCAGCCGCAACCAATATGTCTCCTATAAAGTCCAGGCCATTCTTAAGACGCTTAAGGACGCTCACCATACTCGTTCTTACTGAACAGGCTGGTTGGTCGTCTGTCCCCTTTCTAGCACATGGTTTGGCTTGCTGAGAAGGTTCTGGGCAGTTTCTCATTAGGGAGTTGAGACCTCACCAGTAACAGCTTCACACTATAGGATGAGATGGAGAACAATGGGCTGGCCGGATGGGCCTCTCTTGGAAATACCAAGGCTTCCTGAAAGAGTGGGGCAAGGAAGTAGAGGGTCACTTCAGTTCAGGCAGAGCTCTCCAAAGTGTGCTAGCAACCCGTTTGTAGAGGTAGAGTCGGCTGGGTGAAAGCAACTCTGACTTCTTCCCTAAAGAGCTGGACCTGGCTCCTCCAGAGAGCTGCCGGTTCGCCTTAAGAACCACGAGGGCTCCAAACTTTGTCTCTGCAACTCCTTCCGTGGATATTTTATTCCCTATTCTAGGGAGGAATGAAGTATCCACGCGTTGGTCTTCCTTCTTGATTTTCTTGTGTTTTGGAAGTTGTATCTTGGGTATTCTAGGTTTCTGAGCTAATATCCACTTATCAGTGAGTGCATATCAAGTGACTTCTTTTGTGATTGGGTTACCTCACTCAGGATGATATCCTCCAGATACATCCATTTGCCCAAGAATTTCATAAATTCATTGTTTTTAATAGCTGAGTAGTACTCCATTGTGTAAATGTACCACATTTTCTGTATCCATTCCTCTGTTGAGGGACATCTGGGTTCTTTCCAGATTCTGGCTATTATAAATAAGGCTGCTAAGAACATAGTAGAGAATGTGTCCTTAACATGTTGGAGCATCTTCTGGGTATATGCCCAGGAGAGGTATTGCTGAGACAAAAGAATGGACCATCCAGAGACTGCCCCACCCAGGGGTCCATCCCATAATCAGCCACCAAACGCAGACACTATTCTATACACCAGCAAGATTTTGCTGAAAGGACCCTGATATGGCTGTCTCCTGTGAGGCTTTGCCAGTGCCTGGAAAATACAGAAGTGGATACTCACAGTCATCTATAGGATGGAACACAAGGCCCCCAATGTAGGAGTTAGAGAAAGTACCCAAGAGCTGAAGGGGTTTGCAACCCTATAGGTGGAACAACAATATGAACTAATCAGTACCCCAGAGCTCATGTCTCTAGCTGCATATGTAGCAGAAGATGGCCTACTCAACCATCATTGGGAAGAGAGGCCCCTTGGTCTAGCAAACTTTATATGCCCCAGTACAGGGGAATGCCAGGGCCAAGAAGTGGGAGTGGGTGGGTAGGGGAGCAGGGCGGGGGCAGGGTATAGGGAACTTTCAGGATAGCATTTGAAATGTAAATAAAGAAAATATCTAAAAAAATAACATAAAATAAATATGTGGAAAAAAAAAAGAACCATGAGGGCTGCTGTTCATCTTCTGCACTCTAAGAAGACTATCTCCAAATGAAGAGGAGCTACACAGCTGACCTGGGGTTGGGGTTGAAGGAACACCAGACATTTCACATTCACCCTACCAGGCACTGGGGTGGGCAGCGGCAGGACAGCCAAGTGTCTGATACTCCTGTAGGACCTAGAAACAACCAGCAGAAACATCACATGTGGCAAGTGTTGGAAAAGAAAGGGCCAGGGGTCCTGACACGTGTAATCCCTGTGGATAGATGATGTCCTCTGAAGAGGTAGGCAGCAGGGATGGGTCAGACTCTCGAAGAAGCAGCACAGTTTGACCTGTCTGGAGAAAAGACTGGGTAGCTGGAGACAGGAAAGATGAAAGTCAAGTGGGTAAGAGAATGCTGCATAGGTAGCCACACTGCCAGACTGAGGCTGGGGAGGAGACTCAAGAGAAAGGCTATGGACATTTCCTATGAGCAATCTCAGCAGCCCAGGAAGCTGTTAAGCAGAGCCAAGGCAGGGTGAGATTTATGGATTTAAAAATATTTCTTGGGCCATGTGGCCAGTCTATTGAAAAGAAGACGCCTGGGTGGAGAGGGTCCTGTGAGAAGGTTGCTGTTAACTGGGATTTTCCGGGCGGTTAATAGAGATGAAGAGAAATAGGTTGATTTGAGAACCGTTAAGGAGGTAAAACTGGCAGGTTTGGAGGCTGGATGGAAGGGAGGGAATGAGGAAGGCAAAGATGGAGCATGACTTGCAGAATACAGCTCAAGCAGCTGGGTCCATTGGGGAGCTGTTAAGGAGTTCCGAGACGGCGCTGGAGAAAAGATTTGTGGGAGGAGACGAAGAGTTCGATTTGAAACCTGTCGGGTTTGATGGATGCTTGATGCATTTAAGTGGAAATCTGAAATCCGGCAATTGGCTAGGTGATTGTGACAGTCCAAGGGACAGTCTGGGCTAAAGACATAAATTTAGGAGCCAAGGTATACAGATAGTAATGGAAGCCAGAATAGTGGGCGAAGCTCTGCTGTGGGAGAGGAAGAAAGAAAGAAAGAAAGAAAGAAAGAAAGAAAGAAAGAAAGAAAGAAAGAAAGAAAGAAAGAAAGAAAGAAAGAAAGAAAGGAAGGAAGGAAGGAAGGAAGGAAGGAAGGAAGACAGACAGACAAAGACGGTGCAGCATGAGATAAAAAGAACAAAGACAGAGCTACTCAGAAACCCTAGCATTTGTGGGTGGAGAGGGAGGCAGTGATGCCTAGAAGCAAGCATGAAAGGAAGAGAAAGGCCAAGAAGGCGCCGCGCACAGGTATTGTGGCAGCCAAAGGATAAAGAGTTCAGGCAGGAGGAGTGTTCAGCTAGGTCAGATGATGCTGAGGTTACATAAGCACAGAGCGAAGGCGCCCTGTGGTTTCGGCAGTGGACAAGGCTTTGGGGCAGTAGGTGACCATCCAGAGTGAGTTGAGCTGAAAAATGAAGAAGTAAAGAGTGTAACATAAAAACACAAGGTTTGGTCAGAACGAGGAGAATGTGCACTGAAGAAAAGGAGGCAACACTGGGAGAGGCTCTCAGAGAGTGGGTAGCAAGGCAAGACAGGAGAGGCGGCACCCAGCCCTGAAAATGCTGGAGCAATAAAGGGATGGGCCCTGCTTTAAAAGAAGTATCTAGCTGAGCTCATGTGGTCATCTGTGCCTCTAGACCCAGCTCCTGGGAAGTCTGAGGTAAAAGGATGACCTAAACCCAAATTCAAGTTCAGCCTGAGCAACACAGCCAGACACCAGCTCCAGGGTGAGAGAAATATCTATGTTTGTGTTTTAGTCTGCTTGCTAAAGCTGTCTGATTAAAGTCACACATGACAGTGAGATAGTTAGATTCCCCAAAAATGCCACAGGCAAAGTCCAGGTCACCTCTGATATCAGTCAAACTATTTCCTAGGGCACTCACATGCTCTCTTACCCTCTCTGCCCCTTTTGTCACATGCGGCCCCTTTTCTTCATCTCTTGCCCACATTTTTAGACAGGGTCTCTCTGTGTAGCTTGGAATGTCGCCATGCTGGTCTCAAACTTTCAGACATCCAGGGCTGTCTCAAAACAAAGAAATGATGATGAAAAAAAGGAGAAACCGGGAGCCGAAGGTACAGATCTGTAATCCCAGCACTCGTGTGGCAAGGTCTGGTGGATCTGTGTAGACATGGCTATCCGGGGACTCTACGTAGACCAGGCTGGCCTCAGACTCACAGGATCCACTTGCCTCTGCCTCCTGAGTGCTGAGATTAAAGGCATGAGCCACTTGGCAGGTTTTTTCTTCTCTCATTGTTTTCCTGGTTTTCTCCTCCAGGAGCTGTCTCCTTCTGGACAACCAGAGAAGAAAGCCACTGGCAGCTCCAGATTCCCAGCTTAGCAGCCCTGGCAGAGCAAAGATTTCCTTACCAGCATCTTCAAGCCAAAATCCAGGAAGATGAGTGACTTCCAGGAGACATTAGACAGGCCCAAGGTCTCCATGGGGGAGGGCTATCTGTTAGCCCAAGCCTCACCTGTGAATAGCTTTTATCCAGATCTGGGCCTGTTGTAGAAGAAAGGCAGATGACCAAGAAGTCCTTTATGTCTCTGCATCCTTCCCAGCTCACTACACGTATGTTATGCAATAAAGCAACCAATGATAGGGGCAGATCTGTGCCATCACTTTGAAATCTGTGCTACTGATACTTTGTAAACAAGTACCTTTTCCTAGTGCCTCTTAGCCACACACTAACTGAGCTTCTCTGTATGTGATTCCTAGCACATTTTTTGGGACATCATTATCTCCATCATCACCATCATCACCATCATCATCATCACCATCATCATCAGCGCACTGGGTTGACTGAATCACTGCCAATTTTCTGATTTCTTAAGGACCATGTCATGCAATGTTCATTCCACTTTTAAAATAGAATTGGAGGATGTAGCAAATGTCCCAGCCAGGTCAAAACTTACTTCTTGTTACTATGTCTCACACAGCCTTTGGGGAGCAATCTGACAGTGAACATCAAAGGACTCAGAGCTGGTCCTTACACTGGAAACATCTAGTAACACGTGGATGTGTAAGTAAATCCTAGAGTAACATCTCAAGGGACTACTATGCAGTTATTAAAAGTACATATCATTAACAACAAAAAAAACAGAGTAAATAACATTTAAAACTAGACTATTAAATTTAAATATGTTATAAAGTACACAAGATTCATATAATAAAATGTTATATTGCAAAATAAATAAAAACGGGTGTTAGATTGCTGTGCTTAGAAATAAATAATAGACTTACTTATCTCAAAAGGTTGTGGAGATAGACAAGTCACAAAAACCACGTGATCCATTGCTGGATGGAGGGTGCACTTTGGCCATGATATTGACTGCCATATTATAATATATTGAGCATCCACCATTGTAACGAGACGCTTGATAAACTTTGTTTGTTTGATCCCCATGACAACAGTACAAGTTTTATTAGACTCAGTGCTTTACAAATAAGGGAATCCAGGGTCAAAAGATTTGTACGAATTTGATCATAGTTAATACACAGTTAAGCTGGGTTTGGCTCATTTCTTTTTTTAAAGCACGCATACCTAAGCCCATGCTGGAGGGATTCCAGTCCTTAGTATGTTAGGAAAGTACTGCTGGTTCTGAGTAGAAGGCAAAGGAGGACACAGTGGCGTGCAGGGAGGGGTCAACGCGGTTCTGTTCCGTCTCCATCTCTAAGCATGCAGAGGAACATCTAAATAGGAGGGGCCGCCATGTCCTACTTCCGAGTGTTCCGAAAAGAACAGAGAATGCTCGATACTTCACAGAAACTAAGATTTCTCAGAATAGAAGAATGACACCCGTCTCATATGGAAAAGTGATACACATATTACAGGGACTGAGTAGAAAGACCCACAGTGTCACTGTAAAGCCTCTGAAGGGAACAGAGAATACAGGAAGTGCTTCAACCTCTTCAGAGGAAGAACTGAGGCAAAACAGAGACTGGGGAGAACAATAAGATCAGAGAGGTTTGTCAGCTCAGGATCCCGACACAACAACCAGCTAGGGTATCTGTTAGGACAAACAGCCCCTGAGGAAAGAGGAAAGAAGGAAAGGGTGTATAAAGGAAAAGCCCGACTGGCCATGTGTCCTCTGAAGACACAGGAAGAGGAGCCTTAAAACCCAAGTAAGACAGGTTCCCCAGACGGAGGACAGAACAGATCCTGAAAGCAATGTCCTTAAAGTACAGGCAAGTTAGTGACTCTATGTACTGTCTCCAGCCCAGTGATTAGGAGCAACAACCCCGTAAAATACTTCTGCCACTGCTTCCTAACAGGAAAATCAAGAGAGACTAAATATTCGATGTGCCTAAGAAAACAAATGCAAATCTCTCACACGATTAATTTACTTCTCTACATAACTCACCCAGCTGAATCTGCCCGGATCAGAGTGTCACAGTCAGGATCGCCTGCCTCCGAGGTTGGGTGTCACTCCTAGCAAACCACCACAGTCTGTTAACAAACAGACTCGTAAAGGCCTGATTATAGCTTCGTCAATTAAGAAAACACATTTCATATACAATAAAAAGATAAACTGTTTATGGGAGTCGAAACTAATTGCATGGAGTCACCCCAAACTTCTTGCCTTCACGTGTAATAATAACAACTGGAAATTAAACCAGGTCACGTGAGGCAAGAACCTTATTTCGGATTAAAATTTAAAACTTACTCTACGACTTCACTTTTAGCACTTTTTTCTTGGCACATAAAAAAGGCATTCAAGGAAGAAGCAAGGGAGCACAGCTTAGAAGAGTAATCATTTTTCTCTAAACCTATTATTAATACTGCCCATGGTCAGCTTCTCCCATTCATTTGTCTGGTTTGGTTCTGATCCATTAGCAAGTCAAGTGGTTATTAACTACAAGTATCAACCAAGTTATTAGCTGGTGTCACTTATGTGAGAAACTTGGGAAAGGAAAATGCCAGCCTGGGACCCTCACCCTTCAGGGGTTTTTCTCTGGTCCATTAAGTAACTGTCCATATATTCACTCATTCCATTCTGGATAATGCTATCATACTTGGATTATTAAGGTCTTCCACAATTACCTTTAGGTCATTTAAAAGAAACTTCACACAGAGATACAACACAGAGAGAGAGAGAGAGAGAGAGAGAGAGAGAGAGAGAGAGAGAGCGCCTTTGATTAAACCATTTATAGTGGTAAAATTTAATACACAAAATGCTTTTCATCAATTCAGATGATTGCGCCATCAAAGTCACCTGAGTGTGAATGGGGAGAGCATCTCTTGGATAAAGCCGCACCTGTTTGCTTACGATACTGAACATCTTACTTCTTTGGTGATACAGAGTGAACAAAACAGCAGAACAAATGGTTCAGTTGACCAGAATCCTGGTTGGCAGAAGACTTGTATAAGTGCTGGATTGCTGTAAATTTGGAAGGGTGTATCCCTGAATGTGAACAGCGGTTGTCACAGGTCATGAGTGGATTCAGAAGGCAGCCCATCCTAGCGGCAGGAGTTGATGCCCTACCAACCCTCACTGCCCTGCATGCTCCTTCTCCACTCTAGAGGTTATGAAGCCCACTCGGAGTAGTGCCTGATACGCAGAAAGCAACTTATAAAGTGTTGCTGTTGCTGTGGGCTCTTCTTATCTCTATTTTGTATTTTTTTCCATAGTGAAAACTTTACCAGTATAATAAAGGGTTTGAGGTCATATAAAAATTTCTAAAATTGGCTGGACATGGTGGCGCACGCCTTTAATCCCAGCACTCAGGAGGCAGAGGCAGGAGGATTTCTGAGTTCGAGGCAGGAGGATTTCTGAGTTCGAGGTCAGCCTGGTCTACAAAATGAGTTCCAGGACAGCCAGGGCTATACAGAGAAACCCTGTCTTGAAAAACAAAAAAAAAAAAAACAAAACAAAACAAAACAAAACAAAAAAAATCACACAAACCAGCTTTGATCATTTTAAATGTTAATCATTTCCTGTGTTCTCTCTGGTGAAACATGGACTGTTTGTTTGTTTGTTTGTTTGGTGGTTGAAAACCCAGCTGATCCCTGTTCCCAGAGCTTGTAGTTTGTAAGAATTTGTAACGGACTCCTGTCCTTGAAACCCTGCCTGAGACCCCAATCATCTTTGTCATGGAAGGAGGAGAAGGAAGAGGAGGAAGAAGAACAAGAGGAAGAGGAGGAGGAGGAGAACAACAGCAGCAGCAGCAGCAACAACAACAGCAACAACAGTCTATATAAGTGGCCAAGACATACTTCTACATTGAAATCTTCCAAATCCCTGCTTCTCCAGTCTCCTCCCTTAGAACTCTCTCTTGGGTAGCTGAAGGATGGCTCAGTAGTTAAGAACACCTGCCAGAGAGAAGTGTACCTACTTCCAGAGGACCACATGCTTCCAGTACCACACTGAATGGCTTCACCTCCAGAGAATCACACACACACACACACACACTAAAATAATCAAAGCCGGCCATAGTGACACAGGCTTTTAATCCCAGCACTCAGGAAGCAGAGGCAGTTGGATCTCTAGGAGTTCCTGACTAGCCTGGTCTAAGTAGTGAAATGTTGTCTAAAAAAAAAAAAAAAAAAACAAAAACAAAATAAGCAAACAAAAACCAACCAAAGAACCCTGAACAAACATAAATAAATAGATAAAATTCAGAATAGAGGCCTTTGTCCTTTAGGGTTTTGTGGGTAGTGACTCCCTTAGGGGTCACATATCAGACACTCTGCATATCAGATATTTACATTACAATTTATAACAGCAGCAAAATTATAGTTACGAATTATAAATGACATAATTTTATAATTGGGTTCACTACAACATGGGAAGCTGTCTTAAAGAGTGCTCCGAGGGCATTTCTGACAACACTTTCAGAGTTGGGGGGGGGGGGGAGTTAGATGACCCAGTAACTGGAGTCTCAGACAGTGTTTAAGAAGCCAACATGGTCCTTCGGAAGGCAATAGTGGTCGAGCACGTGGGTTCACATCCTACAAAGTTGTTGGCCATTGAACAAATCATACCTTTACGTATGTGAGGAACTGGAGTTAATTTAAAGGAGGCAGCCTGTGGAGGTGCCCCGTCAGAGCACTCTTTCCTTCAGCCCACCTCATCCTTGCCATTGCACGCTCCACACCACGTGCCCTTGGGTGAGAAAGACCAAGCCATAGTCCAAAAGCCGGTAAGAGACCCATCACCACGGCAGAGGGAGGCTCTGAAATCTCCTACTCTCTTAGTCCAAACACACCAACTGTGAGTCAAGGGCAAATTCCAGAAACAGCACACAGTACAGTACCGGGACACAAAGGGAAAAGGACTCTGGCAACTATCACCAGAAAGGGACGCAGCAAGCTCAAGGACGACACGGCATGGGAATACAGAAGCTCCAGCACGCTAAGACGAAACGCGGGCTTGATACTCAGAAAGGAAGCCCACAAAGGAATTCTACACGTTTCCCTGGGTTACTCTTTTTTTTTTTTTTTTTCGGAGTCTGAACAACTGAAATCAGGAAACACCTGGGGTTGTTAACATTAGTTAGGAAATGACTTTAAAAACTTGGGCTCCGTTTGAGATAACGGGTGGCAGGCAGTGATACGGCTCCAGCGTCTATGATTCCATTAAAACGCACAAGCTGTTTCTCTTTATTTGGACCCATATTCATAACAACTAATAACATAACAACACAGGTCAATGTGTTTTTTTTTTTTAAGTTTTATATTTGTCTGGCATTTAGCTGCATGCTGGTCCATATTTATAATTATATAAAGATGTTGCTATAACTGATGTGAAGATAAATGCATGGGATAATAGACTTAAGATAAAATATTTTTAATAACGGGGCTGGAGAGATGGCTTGGTGGTTCAGAGCACAGGGGGCCTAGGTTCCCAGAACGCACGTTAGCTCACAGCTCCAGGTGACCCGACACCCTCATTCCAATGCACATGAAATAAAAACAAATAATTTAAAATATATATTTATACAGTATTTAAGAGGAAGATGAGTTAGAAAGTAAAAATTAAGGGTACACAGAAAGGTGGATTGTGTGGGAAGGCTTGCTAACAGAACACCAGACAGAACCTGTTTTAGCGCTAGGAAGCTGGGATGGGAAGGTGAGCCCTTGTGGGGCTGTTGGTTAAGCTTTCTCTGAGTTCTTGGGACGTGGAGCCCAAGTCCAGGTTCCACTCTCAAGTAAACCACAGACTAGCAGTCCTCATCACCAACTGAATTATATGAGCAACATTATGGCTTACATTGCTTGCATATGCTTGGTTAAACAGTGAGGGGAAACACACACATTACAAGGCAATACTTTATATCAGTGTTCTTAGAAATTTCAGTGCCAGGCAAGTTTGTTTCTTGCATTTTCCTTTGATACATCATTTAAATTATTAATTGTGGAAAAAGGGTTCTTTTTTTTTGTTACCTTAAGGAAAGTAACAGATTGGTTTTTATGTTAGAAAATAAAGTTTACACAGAACATTTTGTCTTGAAATTTTATTGTGTTTCACTTTTTGAACGTGAATGTGTTCCTGTATGTGCAGGTTCATGTGCGTGTGCGCGTGTGTGTGTGCGTGTTCGTGTGTGTGTGTGTGTGTGTGTGTGTGTGTGTGTGACCAGAGGCTGACATTGGGTGTCTTCCCTCTATTGCTCTTCATGGTGGTTGGTTTGTCTGAGACAGGGCCTCTCACTGAACCAGGAATTTAAGGATTTAGCTCCACTGGCCAGCGAGCAAGCCCCAGGGACCCTCCTATCTCTTATTCCCACAGGGTGGTGGTTTGAATAAGAATGGTCTTCATAGGTTCCTAGGTTTGAATATTTGGTTCCTAGTTGGTGAATCTATTTGAGAAGGATTGGGGGTTGTGGCCTTGTTGGAAGAGGTGACACTGGGGGGAGAGGACTTTGACATTTCCAGTTGTCTCTCTCTCTGCCTCTGGATCACACGTAAGCTCTCAATCACTGCTCTAGCACCATGCCTGCCTACTGGTGGCTACACCACCCACCATCATGGACACGGCCTCTCACCCTGTAGAATGGTGAGCCCTCAGATTAGGTGCTTTCTTTTATAAGTTGACCTGATCGTGGTGTTTTGCCATAGCAACAGAAAAGTAACTAAGACATGTTATAGTTATGTACAGCAAAGCCTGGCTGTTTACACAGCTGCTGAAGGTCCAAATTCAGGGCATTATATTTCATAGCAAGCACTTTACTAACTGAGCTATCCCCCAGCCCCTGAACCTCAATTCTTAAATAGAATCATACTAGAATGCACACTGTTCCCCCCAAGTTCATGCTAAACTCTTGACAGATGTGTTCCAGTGTTTGGTTAAGTGATTTTTATTAATAATAATCATTTATACAAATTAGTTGCAGTCATTTAAGTGAACTCCAGTAAACTACATTTTTCAGTCCTAGAGTTGAACCCTAGGCCCACATATGCTAGGGAAACATTTGCCAGGGAGCTGATATTACTTCCTATATCGGAAGTAATGCTTGTTAATGTCAGATTAAGGGCACCAAGTGTGGGCTGGAGAGATGGCTCAGTGGTTAAGAGCACTGACTGCTCTTCCAGAGGTCCTGAGTTCAAATCCCAGCAACCACATGGTGGCTCCCAACCATCTGTGATGGGATCTGATGCCCTCTTCTGGTGTGTCTGAAGACAGCTACAGTGAACTCATATACATAAATTAAATAAATCTTTTAAAAAATATATATATATATATATTTAAAAGTGAGACAGGAGTGAAATAAAGGCCTGTCAGGTCAGGGTGTGGCTCAGTGGTAGAATGTGTCTTAAGCATGCACTGGGCCTTTTATTAAATCCCCAGAATATGTCAAATGGAGAGAAGGGAGCAAAAGAGGGTCAAGGGAGGGAAGGGCTAAGGGGAAAGTGATAATGAATGAGATAGAGGAAGATAAGAAGTAGATAAGGAGAAAAGAGAGACAGAAGTGGGGGGATAGGAAGGGGGGAGGAGAAGGAGGGGGGGAATTCCAGACTTCATGAGGTGAGGCAGAAGGATCTTAAGTTCAAAGCTAGCCTGGGAAACATATGAAACTTTGCCTTCAAAACAAAACAGGAACAAAAAACCTGAACTAGAGCTACTCAGACAGGTAATTTTTAAAAGCCTAGTAAATATTATGAGAATTTGACAGTAATTCAATAGCCTGGTAGAGTAAACTTTGACAAATTTTATAAGAAAATCCAGTCATTATAACTCTTTTACAGTAATATTCAGCAAATGGATTCTGGGCATGGTGGGAAGGGCCTGTAGAACCAATTACATGAGAAGCTGGAGCAAAATCCAGAAACTCCCAAGCAGAGTAAAAACAAACTACACAATAACACAGAAATGCCAACCTAATTACATCACTGTCGAAGACTAAACCCAAAGATGAAGTATAGTATTGAGATCAGAAAGAACTATTGCTTTCAGGGGAGGACAATATTATAAATGACAGTTTTCATCTCATTAGAAACGGGGAAAAGTGGATGGAAGGGAATGGCTGTTGGCCCAGAATTCCATTCAGAAGTAAAAACAGGACTGGGGAGATGCTCGGAAGTTAGGCCCCTAGATCACACACTGCTTTCAGAGGACCCACGTTCTGTTCCCAGCACCACATCAGGTGGCTCACAACGTCCCTAAACTCCTGAGTCAGGGGACTCAGGGGGTCTGCACCTCTTCTGAGGGCACCTGCACGCATGCATGAGTGCATGCATAACACACATACACACACACACACATACACACACACATGTGCACGCACACACACACATTATCACACACAGAGACTCATTACAAGTGATATGAAGTGAAAAACCATAAAAGATAACTTTGGATAAATGATTCATAGTGAAACAGAAGAAAAATGAGTATTGGAAGACTATTTAGCACGACAGGAAATGCTAGCAGGGAGAAATCCAAGCCACAGAAATAAACAGCACCACAAATAACATCTTTCATATAAACATTTATAAATATGTATATTTAATACAACCAATTGTTTAAAGATAGTACACTGTAGGGGTTTTTGCTCATGAAGAAGTAAAATGTATGACAATAACAAAAAGAACAGAGTTAATAAAATTGTATTGTTTTAAAGTTCTTTTCAATTTTTTACATTTATTTAGTGTTCATTTGTCTGTGTGTCTGTGTGTCTGTGTGTCTGTGTGTGCACATGCACACACACCATAGTGCACACATGGACAGGAGAGGACCCCCTGGAAGTTGGTTCTCTCGGTTCCAGGCATCAAACTTACACCTTTAGGCTTGGAGACAAGTGCTTTATCTGTTGAAACACCTCAGGAACCCCAGGTAAAATTCTCATATTTTACATAAAGCAGTCCAATTGGTCCAATATGCTATTAACTTAAATAGATTGACTAATTAAAATGGCTATCTAATTTAACACTCTAGCCAAACATGGCCACATTTATACTTAAATTGGTAGAAAATAAATGGAAATTTAAATTTCAGCTCTTTGGTGTTATTTGTTTCCAAGCTACTGAGATGAACTGTTATCTTGCAGTGTAAGATCAAGGAACTCCTTCTTTCCAAAGTTATCTTAGTCATGATGTTTAACCACAGCAACAGAAACCCTGACTAAAACACACCCTTACAGAAAACTCTCTCTCTCCTAGAATCTACCAAATGGCAATTGTTCCTCAGCTATGGTGGCACTTTGTGCCCATTGGCGCTGCCCTGCTGGTATCCTGTCTGTCTGTACATGTGGTAATATTTTTAGGATAAGAAAAGAGGAAATGGCCGGGCATGGTGGCACACGCCTTTAATCCCAGCACTCAGGAGGCAGAGGCAGGCAGATTTCTGAGTTCGAGGCCGGCCTGGTCTACAAAGTGAGTTCCAGGAAAGCCAGGGCTATACAGAAAAACCCTGCCTCGAAAAACAAAACAAAACAAAACAAAACAAAACAAAACAAAACAAAACAAAACGAGGAAATGAGAAAAGCAAAACATAAATGAAAACAAACAAAAAATGAATAGCAGGTGGTAAACAAGTCTAGCATAGTAATAATATATTAAATATAAATGAACTAAAATGAACTAAAGAAAAGGAAAAGATTACAAGGTTAGATAAAAATCAGGATTTGATTAAAAAACAAAAACAAAACAAACAAACAAAAAACATGTTCCAAAGACTCAAAAGTGTTGAGAGTAAAAGGAGAAGGCAGATTATGCTAGTCTAAGAAACTAAGTATTGATAACCTTATCATCACACAGGATATATTTCAAACCAAAGACAATTGTTGAATTTGAAAAATGACATTCTTTAATGAAAAATGGTTGTGGTGTCCTAAAGATATAAAAGGTATAAATTAGTGTGTCACTGAATGCCTTTGTGCTGGTCAACTTGACACACGTTGTAGTCATAAAACCTCAACTGAGAAAATGCCTCCATGAAATTGGGCCATAGGCAAGCCTGGCAGGCATTTTCTTAAATTGTGATTAATGGGCAGGGGCCAGCCCATGTGGGTGGGGCCATCCTGAGCTGGTGGTCCTGGCTTTTATAAGAAATAAGCTGAGAAAGCCATGAGGAGCAAGCTAGCAAGCAGCACTCCTCCATGGCCTCTGCATCAGCTCCTGCCTCCAGGTTCCTGCCCTATTTGAGTTCCGGTCCTGACTTCCTCCAATTATCAATAGCGATAGGAAAGCGTAAGCCAAATAAAACCTTCTCTTCTCAAGTTACTTCAGTTGTGGTGTTTCATCACAGAAACAGTGACTCTAAGACAACAATCCTGAAGCAAAAAGAGAAAAATGGAAACAAACAAAAGAAAAAGAAACTTAGACACAAGTACCAAAGTCCATATGATAGCTGAGCTATCTTAATACATCTCTATACTTTACACAGCTACACTGAAATGAATATAAATATAAGTGGCTCAAATGATTTTTAATGTTTTAATGTAATGTGTGAGAGTTTGCCTGCATGTTTGTATGTGCACCATGTGCAGGCCTGGTGCCCATGGAGGCCAGCAGAGAGCATCAGATCCCTTGGAGCTCGGTCTACAGATGATTGTGGTCCACCATGTCGGTGATGGGCACTGAGTCTGGGTCCTCTGTAAGAGCAGCCGGCACTCTTATCCATTTAGCCATCTCTCCAGCCCCAGTCTGAAATATTTCATAATTACTTTAACTTAATTAGCATGTTTAGTATACCTCATTTATCATCTGAGGAACAAATGCTGTTTTCAAGAGAATATGGGATGGTTACCAAAATCACATGCTGGGACATAAATACAAAAATGAGGGAATGCATGCTCTGAAATAGGATATAATTTAAAGATAAAATATTGAAAAACTTCCTAAATATTTGAAAATTACCCAACATGATTATAACTCCTAAGGAAAAAAAGTCACAAGTGATTTTGAAAAAAAAAAACATCAAAATTTGGGATATAGATAACATATTGCTTAAAAGGAAATTGAAATATTTACACTTACATTGAAGAAAAAGAATGCTTTTAAAGGGTAGAAAAAGGAGCAAATTAAACCCAAAGTAAGAAGAAAGGACATAATTAAGAGCAGAGAGTGATGAAATAGAAGACAGATAAAAGTCAGGTTAAAAAAAAAACTTGGCTCTTTGAAAGATTAGTAATATTTCCAACACTCCAGTAAAACTAGCCAGTATAATTCTCCTGGAACACCAAGAGAGTGTAAGCCCTCTTTGTTCTCTTGTCTAGCATATACATACATACATACATACATACATACATACATACATACATACATACACACACATGCACATACATACTTGCATGTAGTAGTTTGAAAGGAAATAGTCAAATAGAGTCATAGGGGCTGACACTATCAGGAGCTGTGTTCTCACTGGAGTAGGCGTGGCTTTGTTGGAGGAAGGGTGCCACTGAGGAGGGCTTTGAGGTTTCAGAAGCTCAAGTCAGGCCTAGTGGCTCACTGTCTCTTCATGCTGCCTGCTGATCCAAATGTAAAACTCCAGCACTATGTCTGCCTGCATGTTACCATGCTTCCCACCATGATGATAACGGACTAAACCTCTGAGACTGTAAGCCAGTCCTAATTAAATATTTTCCTTTATAAGAGCTACTGTGGTCATGGTGTCTCTTCACAGTAATAGAAACTCTAAGACAATGAATATATGTGTACACTCATACATACATGTACACGTATGTACATGCATGCTCATGTATACATACACACATATACATATACAATATATGCATACATAAGTACATGCCTACACATACATACATACATACACATGTGCACACATACACACACACATATGCCACATACCTTGCAGCCAGTGATACGTGAGCAAGTATAGAAATGAAGGTGGCTTTCAGCTTGTAAAGAGGAAAAAAAGCTTTGCTTGCCTTTAAAAAAAGGAAGGAGGAAGGAAGGAAAGAAAGAAAGAAAGAAGAAAACTGCTGTGAGGATGAGAAAAGGCAATGACTGCACGTTGACTTTAGGGCTCCAGGCAAAGATGCTGCAGTGGAGTAGGAGACTGGGAAGAAGGTGGTTAGTGCGTGTAGACTTCCCTTTCATCACAGATAGCAAGTGATCTACTGAAACATGTCTACAGGGTTTTATAAATGAGACCATAGCTTCTCTCCATCAGAACAAGGAAGAGCGTGGTGCTCTCATGCTCTCTGTGCTGCAGATGGGACACAGGATTTAGTGGCTGACTGCCTGGCCCAAGTCGAGCTCCCCTCATTGCTGGATAAGTTAAGAAATGTCTTTGTGGGGCTGGAAAGATGGCTCAGCAGTTAAGAGCACTGACTGCTCTTCTGAAGGTTCTGAGTTCAAATCTCAACAACCACATGGTGGCTCACAACCATCTGTAATGAGATCGGATGCCCTCTTCTTGTTGTTGTTGAAGACAACAACAGGGTGTGTCTGAAGACAACTACAGTGTACTTACATATAATAAATAAATAAACCTGAAGGAAAGAAAGAAAGAAAGAAAGAAAGAAAGAAAGAAAGAAAGAAAGAAAGAAAGGAAGGAAGGAAGAAAGAAAGGAAGAAAGGAGGGAGGGAGGGAGGGAGGGAGGGAGGAAGGAAGGAAGGAAGGAAGGAAGGAAGGAAGGAAGGAAGGAAGGAAGGAAGGAAGGAAAATGTCTTTGTATCTTGATTTTCTTGTCTCTACACTGGGAGTGTCAGTTGATAGCACCAGCTCCAAGGGGCTCTCTTGTAGAATGAGTTGATGTATACAAATTGCTTTATAAAGCATGTCCTTGCACGCTGAAGTTTTTATGCTTGTTATAGAAGAATGGATTCAAGCACTTGGAGTTTTTTAAGGAGGCCTGTGTGCCTACCTGAAAGTCGAGCAAATGCCTCCAAAGACAGGCCTTGACACTCTCCAGTGATAGGGTAGTTGGTTTTTTCTCTGAATAAATGTTTGAAGTTTTCAAACCCTTCAATTTTAAATAAGTTTTTTTTAAGTACTGAAATGAAAGATTTGGGCCAGAACACCAAAACAAGACTTAAACCTTCGAATCAAGTGAAAACTTGCCTTAACCTCAATTTGCTGCATGATTCTTAGAAATGGGAAAATTGTTCTGTGAACAGCAGCGGGGTGCAGCTGAGGGAGGACGCAGTCCCCTCCCAGAGGCAGTGCACAGCCCAAGGGAAGGGCTCACAGGTTGTCCACAGAAGTTTCATGTTCTCATTGGGTCCATAGAAAGTGCCACAGCTGCCACAGATGTGGGGTCATCTCTGCATCAGCCAAGACAACTAACCTGGCTTATAAGGAGTGAGTAAGGAACTGGGAGTGTAGCTCAGTGGTAGGACACTTGACTAGTGCGTGTAAGACCCTGTGTTCTCAGAACCACAAATGTAAACCAAAATATAATATAAAATGCATTTAGTGAGTAGAATGGAGACTATGGGCTAGTGACAGTTTAGGTAGGTCTTCAGGCATGCAACAAGTATTTATTGAGCACCAACTGTATACATAATACTAGGCTGGACTGGTAGAGACAGGTAGGATAGATATATGATTCTAGTCAGAAGAATAAACAGACTTACAAGGGTTGCGATCCAGTGTGAGATGGGTCCCAAGTGCTTCTGAGAACCCACCCTAAGTAGAGACGGCTGTGTGAGGATCCTTCCCCTATAGGAAATGGAGGATGGGAGAGGTAGGAATTGACAACCAATAGATAGGTGCAGAGGCTGAAGAGAGAGCAAACTGCCAGAGAGCACTGAAAGGCGTATCCTACAACAGATTGTAGAGGCAGAAGAGACGGGGCCAGAGGTGAAGGCTGGCCCAGGGTCTTATGGGTAAGGAGGTTAGATCTGTCTTCAGGAAGGTAAGAGGCCATCGGGAATTCTCATCAGGTGCCAGACACAAGACACACATTATACATACATTATACCAGGATCACACTGGCTATAGTTGTAGTGGGGTCGTGAGACCAAAATCTAGCAGATGTTTGACCAATCATTATCCGAGTGACCTAATCCGTGGCCCGATAGCACAGAGCGAATGCCAACAACTGGGGCACTGGAGAGCAGATGGGCAGTGGGGTGGCAGACCTGGCATTGTGTATACTGTGGTGGGAACAGAAGGTCCTCCTTACCTCTCAGCTCTTACCTAAGGCGGCTGCGTGTTAAACACGGGCTCTCACTCCCCAAGAGAGGGGAGCGTGAGCCGGCCTTAGGCGCAGAGAGACTCATTTCAGATGATTTAACTTTCAAAATACCCAGGGACTTTCAAGTGGAAGACGCCAACACTCCAACTGAAGATACAGTGGGAAACATCAACACCGAAGCGGTTATGCCATCCAGGCTGCAGGGGAGGCTGCTGAGAGAGCTGTGGAAGGAGAGGTCTTTCCTCGGTGCAGAGCTCTGGAGTGAAGGCTGGAGAGGAGACGGACAGGAAGACTGCCGGCATCATCTGGCCGCTGTACCTAGGGGATGAAGTCTAAGGGAAGCCTCAGTACAGCAGCTTCCATTAACTGAATACTGGTGAGGGTAACAAAAAGACCTCTGCGGCTAAAACCAACCAGTTCTCGTTTCCTTCGCCTCAGATCGTTGATAAACGAATTTGGACCCTCTTTGCATGTAGATGCTTTGAATGGCGATAAACCTCAGGAGGGCAAGATTTGGTTAAATTATCACAAACTATAAGCCTCTGTAAAAATGTGTAAGTACGAGGCTCAGTAGGGGAGGGAAAGTGACAATGTCCCGTGAGGCTTGGAGAGGCGCTGCAAGGGAGATTTTTCCACACAAGGGAACCTCATTTGA
Source organism: Mus musculus (assembly GCF_000001635.26). NCBI lineage: Eukaryota > Metazoa > Chordata > Mammalia > Rodentia > Muridae > Mus > Mus musculus. The sequence goes on along the minus strand of NC_000078.6, from coordinate 73,565,062 downwards.
GACTGTGAATTTGATCTGGATTTCCGTTCAATATGCCATGCAATACTGGAAATTTTATATTAAGTTGTTTATATATTCATTGAAATAATAGCATGAATATTTTAACTATATATGAATAGAATAACGACCGTGACTCCTGGACGGACTAGAATTTCCAGCACTTTTCATATTTAGAAATGCATAGCGCCATCTAATGGTCACAAGTCATAAAAAGAAAGAGGAAGAAAAAATAAAACTGATACAAGTAAAATCTAACACATTTCAAAGTTGTTCAGTTAACTGTTTTTGTAAATAATAATTTTATCTCTTCCAAACTCACTGCCAAACTGGGCGGCAGATTACCTCCACCCAGAGTGTCTCTGTGGAGCATTTTAGGTTGAAGTATTTCCAAACAAGGATTTCCAAACATTTGTACATTTTTTTAAATCAAAAAAATCATTCTAAATACCTTGGATAAAACAGAATGTTCATTTCATTTTTAAAGGTATAATTAAGTTAAAGAGTTCAATAGAAGCCTTATCTTGTTTTTTTGTTTTTTTGTTTTTTTTTTTTTTTTTGTAAGATTAAAATGTGGCCCGTCTTCTATACAGACGGTAATTATTGCTGCCATGGTCCTTGCAGCCCCTTGAGACGTGGGGAGGGAGGGGTGACTGCGCGATTTAATGAAGCTTATCTCTGCTGACTCTGAGGCGGCAGCCTGCGACTTGGCCCTTCCACAGCTCAATCCTGGGGTCAAAAGAGATTTTCCATTGCTCAAACAGGCCACTTAACCTGGGACACAAGTGAGAGGAGCCACAGCAACCTCGAGAAAAGGTGGGAAAGCTGCACAGTCTGCCCAGGCCGGCCCTGAGGGGCAGCTTGCCTTGCTTCCCCAAGAACGGAACTCTAAACTTTGCCACCCAGCTCGGTGGCTTGCTCAGAACTTTCATCTAATCCTTCTAACACAGCTTGAATCAGACTCTAAACGAATTGAGAGCCCCAAATGAGAACTGATTTTAAAGTATATTGTTCTAGGAGGGCTACAAAAAAAAAGAGTAAAGGGGGTAAGATCTGACCATGATACATTATACACATGTATGAAATTTTCCAGAGTAATAAAAATTACTAATTTTAAAATTTAAATAATTTCTTAAAAAATTAAGTATACCATTTGACTCTCCTTCACAATATAGGTATATTGGACAACAAAAACCTCTACGATATGATGCTGATGTTTTTACTTCTTGTTTATCCCTGACTGTATTTGGAGAGTGCAGGTCACTTGTTGCCTAGCAGATTGCTTGTACACAATTGAAGATACATCTTGAATTAACGTCTAGGACTACCAGACTCGTGGGAGAGTTTCCATGATGGGAAGAAAACAAACAAACAAAAAATTAAATCAATAATAAAAAGAAATAAAGGAGGGGTGGATGGGCGAGAAGGAGAAGGAACAGCAAAGAATTTGAGTTGGAAGGTAAGTTATTTATTGAGGATTTTGTCATTTGCCCATTGAGTGTTAGAAATGATTTTCAAAAATTGGCAGTAATAGTGACAGCCACATTAAGCCATTGCTTTTTTTTCTTCTCTAGGGGCTAGAATGTGTTTTACATGGAAGTGGGCAGCAGTACAGGGGGGGCTGGGGTGGGAGACAGGGGGATAGGGTTAAGAACTGTGGCTGCATGCTGTGGAGACCCCATGCTCACCACTGGGGCTTTCCTGGACTCAGCATATCTTGTACGTGCCCTGGCTCGCCAGCAAGAACAACACTGCAACAGGATCCTTCTGCACACGTTTATTGGGAGAGCTTGATTGCAGAGGCGAAGAGACCCCCCCCCCCCAGCCCAGAACTGGTGCTGCTTATATAGGCCTAGGAGAGGCGTGTCTCACACCCGGATTGGTTATCCACTATACCTCATTTGCATGTTCCTCATCTGATTGGTTACTCTCTCTCAGTACCTTACAGAACCTCATTATCATACATCATTTGCATGTCTCACATCTGATTAGTTATACTTGCAGAACCTCATTATCATACATCATTTGCATGTCTCACATCTGATTGGTTATACTCTCAGAACCTCATTATCATGCCCTGGGCCAGGCAGTGTCTTGGCAAAAAACTTTACTGCATATGTACACATTGGTTGTTTGTCCAAACTTATGCGTGGTGGCCAGCAGTAGCCAGCGCCACTCTGCAATGGTACATTTGGCTTCCCACATCCATACAGTGAGCTGCTGAGGTTAAACATGAACTGTTGCTGTGGTCCATGGGTTTGGATACTCACGTCGTCTTCTGCTAGCGACTGTTTTGAAAAGTTGTGGAACCTCTAGGAGCCCAGCCTCTGTCTTCTCTTTTCTTTTGGCTGCAGACACTGCATAACCAGCCACCTTGAGGTCCTGTAGCCAGGCCTTCCCTTCATGAAGTTTTCCTTCAAACTGTGATGAAAGCAAGCCTTCCCTCCCTGAGATGCCTCCTGTCTATCATCTGATCACATACACAAGGACAGTAACAAATGCACATGCACTGTCTTGCCTGAACCTCGCCAGCTCCCTTTAAGGGAGTTCTTGACACTCTGTTGAGCAGCTTTGAAGAAACTAAAAAGGCTTTCCTTCTTTCTTGAGCTCAAGTCCCTTGAGGTCTATATTAGGCTGGTGTCTTAGGGTCTTACTGCTGTGAACAGACACCATGACCAAGACAACTCTTATAAGGACAACATTTAATTGGGGCTGACTTACAGATTCAGAGATTCAATCCATTATCACCAAGGTGGGAGCACAGCCATATCCAGGCAAGCATTAGTGCAGGAGGAGCTGAGAATTCTACATCTTCATCTGAAAGTCACTTGGAAAAGACTGACTTCCAGGCAGCTAGGATGAGGGTCTTAAAGCTCATGCTCATAGTGATACACCTACTCCAACCAGGCCATACCTCCTAATAGTGCCACTCCCTGGGCCAACCATATACAAGCCCTCACAGCTAGAGATATAGTGCAGCTGAAGATGCATGCATGGATGCATGCGTGAATATGTGCATGGGTGCAGGAAGCACTCGGGTTGATCTTCAGCTCCATATAAACCAGGGGTGGTGGTGCACACCTATAATGCCAGCATCCAGGTGGCAGAGGCAGGAGGATCAGAAATTCAGAGATTAGCTCTGGCTACATGGTGCATTTAAGGCTAGCCTGGGATACAGAAGACCCTGTATCATAGGGAAGAGACTGGAACGGCTAAGTATCATCGTAATTAAGTAGCTCCATCTTCTACCTGACTGAGAATAAACTGTCAGTAACACTGTGGCTTTCCCAGGGGAGGTTTTTATGTATGTATTAATTCAATCATTTATCATTTTAATGTATGCATATGATGTGTATGTGCAGTATATGTGTGCACATATGGGCATGTGTGTGCCATAGTGTGTATGCAGAAGTCAGGAGACTTTAGGAGTTGGTCCTCACCTCACCTTGTTTGAGGCAGGGCATCTTGTTCACTACCACACATGCCAGGCCATCAGGCCCTGGAGCTTCCAGGAATTCTGTCTCTGTCTCTCAACTCTTGGTAGTCATGTGCTACCGCATCCAACTTTATTTGAGATCTTGGAATCCAAACTCTGGTCTTCATGCTTGCACAGTGTAGCTTTTGTGTGTGTGTTAGGGAGGTGGGATTTCGGGGGAGGGGGGACATGGGTAAATCCCCTTCAGGAACTCTCAAGCAGGGGTTACTCTGTCCAGCAGGAGAGGTCTTTAAGGGCAGGGGTTACTCTGTCCAGCAGGAGAGGTCTTTAAGGGCAGGGGTTACTCTGTCCAGCAGAAGAGGCCTTTTTTTTTTTCCTCCAAAGATTTATTATTATACATAAGTACACTGTAGCTGTCTTCAGATGCACCCAGAAGAGGGCATCAGATCTCATTATGGGTGGTTGTGAGCCACCATGTGGTTGCTGGGATTTGAACTCAGGACCTTCGGAAGCACAGTCACTGCTCTTACCTACTGAGCCATCTCACCAGCCCCAGGAGAAGTCTTTAAGGGCATCCCACCTTTCATCTTTTGTGAATTTTTCTTAAAACACAAAAGTGTTTGCTGTGTCCCCGGTTTGTGGAAGGAATTCATGTTCATTGAGTTATTTCTAAGAACATACAGATAGACACTAAAAGGGGAAACTGCTGGTAGCATGATCACATAAAGATATATACTGACATGTTTGATATATTTCTTTGTGAGCCTTCTTCTATGTTTATACACAGCCAAATGCTGTGTGACAACATGATCAAGATACAGACGTTCAGTAGGACAATTCAAGTACACAAAGCTGGGGGTGGCCACCTGGGGCTATGCAAAAATTTAAACTCACTATCAACATATCTCGACCTCCAAGGAAGGAGCTCTTCGCTTGGCTAGCAGGCAGCTTCCAAGGCAGTTGTCTAGGTAAGGTTGTCCCAGGAGTGAGAGTGAACAGTCCAGAGGGAGCTTGCTGCGTGGATGGTGCCTCCAACACAGTGGACCACCAAAGGCGGACTGCTCTGTGGGTCGGACACGGAGAGTTGTATGTGCCGCTACTTGGCACATTCCAAAAACTGATCTAAGTAAAACACAGAAAAGATCGCCACCCACAAAGTCGCTTCTGAGAAAGAACTAGGACCTTAGCTAACTGAGAAAACTGGTTACATTTGTCCTTGTTTTTTTTTTGGGGGGGGGGCGTTGTTTGTTTGTTTTTTTTTTTTTTGTCTCCAGGTGTTTGGGGAACCAAGTCATTTGGACCCTTTGGCCAGTGTTACCTTTTTCTACAGGCCAGCAGAGGGCGCTCTGTTGCCCCAATGTTGGGATAAAATACCAAGTATAGCCAGTGGTGGGATAAGTAGACTAACAGGAGAGGAGCTATGGGGAAAGGAGGGGCTTTCTCCACTTCTGAAGGGGGATGGGATGTGAGGGAGTTTTCGAGACCAGCCTTCCACACGCCTGTTTTTTGTTCCTGTTGTGCTTGCTTTCGAGCCTGCCAGGCTGTTAGACTCTGGTGTGCTGCTGTTCCGGTCATGGGATTTAGGATGGGGTAAAAAGGGCTGGTGAGACTCACAGGTTTCTGTTTGGAGTGACCGCTGACAGGCTCTCTACAGTGGTGAGTGAGTGGGTCCACACAGTTATGACCAATCAGTCACTGGGGGTTTTGCCCTAACTTTATTATTTATATAATATATATATGATGTAGATGTGTAATGTGCCCATGTGCGACCTCTCACTGACATCTTGTGAGGTCAGAGAGCATTGCTTTGTATCATATTCTCATCACAACCTTCCAGTCTTACACTTTAGTACAACTATAACAACCACACTCCACAGACATACAAACCACTCCTACCCAACTTCTGACTCAAAGCTTGAGACCTCAGTGACTTTGTAAATCGACAGGGAAGGTGTCTTATCTAGCTCGGTGTTTGTTTGTTTTTTAATAAGAAATTCCTCCTTCTTGATTGGACGGGAGTTTTGTCTACCACACTTTTCCTACTCTATGGCCCTTTGATTCTCAATAATTTGCTAGTTCCTGGACTCTGAGGCCAGTGTTCTACATGAGGCTAGCCCCGGGCACAGATATCCCACCACTAATTACCACATCCTTCTCATTCTTGTGCAGAGATCTAGTGAGAAACATCTAAGGATGGCTGTGGCTCAATGGATCTTTCCACAGTCTTGGATTCTGGGGAATGAAGTCAGTTACAGGCCAAGATACAGAAGCTCAAATATAGATTCCTCAGCCCCACCCCCACCCCTAGCCTCAGTGACTTATAAAATCATGCATTTATTAAAATTGTGCTTCAAGGATATGGTGCTAACTCCAATTACAAGAAATAGAGAAATAAGCCTTCTCTGGTTTAGTTTTCACAAAGAAGGGCCAACTCTAGTTCTAAACTTCTTCACACGTGCACGTGCGTGCGTGCATGCGTGCGTGTGTGCGTGCGTGCGTGCGTGCGTGCGTGCGTGCGTGTGTGTGTGTGTGTGTGTGTGTGTGTGTGTGTGTGTGTAATTTAGAATACCAAATCGCTCTTTGTGAAGAACCCGAGCTTGCCAGACCTTCTATAGCCCACCTATGTGGAGGTGGAGCCTTCTGTCCGCCATATGCCTTTGTTGGGTAACTCGGAATTAATAAGAACTTGTCAGGAGCTCCCTGGCTGGCTTGCTTATTAAACACATGGCTGCAGATTTAGCCGACCACACAGCAACACTGTACCCCCAGAAGCCTATCAGGTTCTTAATCTTGGAACTCAGGGCTGCTCCCCAGTGTTTAATATCCTTGAAAAGTGGGGCTTAGGAAGGAGGCTTGGCAGTTAAGAGCACTTGCTGTTCGCACAGAGGATCCAGATTTAGTTTCTAGAAGCCATATGGTTGGTGGCTCACAACTGACTATATATACCTCCAGCCCCACAGAATGCAGTGCTTCTCCTCTGGCCTCATGGGCATTAGAGATACATGTGACACACATTTATATATTCAGGAAAGACACCCATAAGTCATACACATAAAACAAAAACAGATAAGTCTTCCTTAAAAGCATTGAGAGGTATACTGCAGGCTCATCTAACCCTTGCCACAGATATGAGGACCAAGCGTGGATCATGGGACCTCAGTGGAATGGCCTCATTTCTGACCACACGCCATCCACTTCTTCTCTCTCTGGTTTGCAGAAATGGGGATTGTTATAGCACTTACTGCAGCTCTCTCAGTGTGGGAGGATGTTTAATTGTTTTCTTTTTTAATACCTATATCACATCCTTCCAGAAAGAACTCCAAGGAGGTTTTTCCTGGTTTTTGTAGCAGAAATTAACACTCATCGGAGCTAGTGTTTTGTTTTGTTTTGTGAACGCAGTAATCCATCTTCCCTTTTCCCCCACTAGGCTGAGGAGGTGACCCGGCAGCTACCACCACCAGAAAGGCCTGTCACCATCCAGGGCAGCTACCACCACCAGAAAGGCCTGTCACCATCCAGGGCAGCTACCACCACCAGAAAGGCCTGTCACCATCCAGCTCCGTCTTACTCTAACAATCAAGTGCCCTTGGCTTTCATTCTCGTGCCTGAAGCGTTTGTTGTTGCTCTATCGAGTTGTTTAAGGCCACCAGCAATCGTTCTGAAACACTACTGAATACTCATAAGCAGTTTTAAATTACTTTAAGAAGAGGATCTGCCAAATCAGGGAAATCAGAGTGACACGGTCTAGATGCAAAAGGCAATGAGACATTGATCAGAGCGGGACTGGCCATGAAACTCTTGTAGTGACAGCCTCTGGGGACTGGGCAGACACTGGGACCTGTTGGTCCAGAACCTCACCTGAACCTCAGGGAGTCACTGCTGGAGAGGACTGTAGGCAGTGATCCAGGGTGCAGCCAGAAGCCACATTGTGCATGGAGGGCCACATCCCTCACACCCTGGAGTACTGCCTGCAGAGAGTGAGCATCCACTCTGACTACTCTCGGGTTAGCTGGGCCGTCAGTACTGCTGGGTCTGTGGGAGCTGGTCAGCGGGGGCCCTGGGCCACTTCTTCACCCTACCTGTGACCCTTGACCTTTCTGCTGTCCACTCCCATCCTGCTTCTCACACTCTCGGATCCCCTTCTAAAGGCAGCCGGAACTCACCATTGCTGCCCTGTTCTAAAGGTCGCAGAACCCACCATCGCTTCCCAACGTGCTCTGTAGCAACTGCTCGCCTTTGTCAATGCTAAACTTGAGGCTCCAGGGTATTTTACTTATACAAAAAAATATAAAAATAAAAGAATATCATCTTCTCATCCGGAAGAGACACAGTTTAATTCTGTAACACTCACGCAGTTGTGTCTCTAGGTCAGAAAGAATCATTGGAGTATCTCAGAAGGAGGAAATCAGTATATTGAGTTTTCTCCACTCTAGCACCAAACAATCAGAAAACATTCAAGGCTCAGGAGACAGAGGCAGGGAGAGTGTCAGAAGTTCAAGGCCAGATTAGGCTACAAGACAGAGAAGAAGGGGGAGAGAGGGCTGGGGAAATAGGGGAAGAAGAGTGAAGATACTAGAGAGAGAACAGTTCACAGTAGAAACTAAAACTGTAAAGAGCTATGAACAACCTACACAGAGAAGACAGACTCTACTGAAAGACAGATCTGTGAAGATATCTACTGCTGGTTGAACCAGTATCATAATAACACCAGGTGTTTGGAAATAATGTCAAGGGTATCTTCAACCAAAACACCAGCAGTATCTTTTAAACATGAAATAATTGAAGCCTATTTGAAATATTCGCTGTGTGTTTACTTGTGTATTCTCCTAGAAGTGTAAGAATGAGAAATTCCTCTTAGCAGGTCTTCGATAGCAATGTTGTTCTGTGGTTATTAAAGTAGCGCATAGCAGGATAAGAATAGGCGAACTCATGATGAAAAAAAGTAGTATCTAGAAATGAATTAAATAAATAAAAGTTTAATGTGACAAAGAGATATCCTGAAGCCAGTGATGAAAAAATAAGCCATTTATGAATGCTATCAGGACAGTGACAGATTACTTAAACATTGAGTTGGAATTAAAGTTCCCCCCCAAATACTCAAAATGGCATATATATATATATATATATATATATATATATATATATATATGTGTGTGTGTATGTATATATATTCATATATAGTGTGTGTATGTGTGTGTATATATGTATATATATATATACATACATACACACACACACACACACACACACACACATATATATATATATATATATATACATATATATATATATATATATATATATATATATATATATATATATATATACTGTTGCTCTCTTCAGACATACCAGAAGAGGGCATCGGGCATCAGATCCCATTACAGATGGTTGTGAGCCACCATGTGGGTGCGGGGAATTGAACTCAGGACCTCTGGACAATGCTCTTAACCACTGAGTCCCAACATTCCACTTTTTAACCAAAGTAACTTACAAAATGCAAAAGTCTTAAGTATAGAAATTAAGGCCCTAAAACTAGTAGACACGGCACAGGGTTCCATTACCCTGGACTGGAGAACAGTTGTCTAGCAGGCCCCCAAGGCAAAAGTAATGAAGACTTTAAAAAATTTGAAAGCATAAAATTTTAAATATCGTGAGTGAAACATAAATGATAAACTGAAGCAATCTGTGACAAAAGCTAGCATCTCAAACCCTTGGAGAGTTATTCTATGTCAACTAAAAGATAGGGCCAGACACCCGTGGGAAGTTTAAGTCAGAACACAGTCCAAATGCTTCAGAAAGAACAATTGCTGGCTGAGCAATGCCCTCTCCCCACTAGACATGAAGCAGATGCAAAACTCCAGTGTGAGACACAATCCCCTGTCAACTTGGCAAAGATTTAAAAAAAAAATAATGAAAATAATAAATGCTACTGAGGGGGAGGGGCTGGGTTGGCTCAAGCATCAGAAAGATGGCCTTTCAGCCAGCAACTCTGTTCGTAGCTGTCAATTCTGATCAATAACTATGGACATGCAAGGATTTAGCTGCAGGAAAAGTCACCAAATGAATTCTTTTTGGTCATTTACCTTGACAAAATAACTGCAGAAGGACTGTGCTTCCATATACGCTGGCTTCCGTATACACTGGCAGTCTTTTGGTAAATGTTATTCAGTTATCAAACATTATATGGGAGGACTGGGAGGAGGCTCAGGGGGTAAGAGCACTTCCTGCCTAAGTCTGAGAATATGAGTCCATCCCTGCATGATCCTTGTAAGTAAACTTGACTTGCACAACACATTTGTAGCAGACCCACTGCTTGGTTTCATGTGGCTCACTGTCACTGACTCTGTTGCCTGCCACTGTCCCTTCCCCTAACTGGAATGCCTGGTTGGGCCTCAGTGGGAGAGGATGCGCCTAGTCCTGCTGGGACTTGATGTCCGAGGGCAGGGTGGTATCCAAGGGGGGGCTTCCCCTCCTCCACCCCAGTTTACAGATTATAACTTTGTCCTGATATTTACTTTATTCTATTTCAGATTCTGATAATGTTCTGAGATAGTATGCTACATAGCCTTGCTGGCCTCTACCTGTCATCCTCCTGTCTCAACCTTCCAAGTGCTAGGATTACAGACATAACTATGGGTGTCACTGCACCCAGTTAAACTTCCTGAAAACTTATAAAATGTTTAGTTCCTTTATTCCTGACACATAAGTAAGAAAATCCTAAAGTTTTCAATAAGTTCTGTCACTGAGTCAGGATGTAGTCAGGAGGTGACGTCTTCCCTAAACTAGCAAGTTTCATTCCATCAGGAACAGTACGGCTAAGGAGACAGCCTCTGTCTGCAGATTGTCTGGCTCTACAGAGACTGTTCTATCTTTGTGTCCCCTTCCTATTTCCAGTCCTTGCCTTGGGTGCCGAGTCCCTCTTACCTGGTACCTAGGACAGCCCATTTCAGTTTGGATTCAATTCTGTTTCCTCTTTCCAGAGGTAGATTTCCTGTCCTGATGCTGTCTAAAAACTTGCCCCTCCCTTATTTGGAGTCTCTCCTATCCATTCGCCAAGCACTAATTCTCTATAGGTTGAGACCAGTGCCATCCTTGTGGGCTAATCTGCTGCCTTTAATTTGGCCATTCTATACTCAATACTTCTGTCATTTATGACCTACTGGGGCCTAGCTCGGTCCCATTTTCACCTTACACTGCCCCCTGCTGTTCAGCACACGCAACCGTACTCACTGTTATTGACCTCCACTGTTCACAGGAGACTGGCAACAAAGGGAAAAGAAGTTGTGTCTGTTTTGAAGCTCATTTGCTTCAGTGCTGGTTAACTGAAGCTTCTGTAGAACCTCCACTAGGGGGCACCATCCCATAACTTTTGAAACAGGACGACTGCTGACTGCCAATTCTTAATGAAAATTGAAGTCCAGGCACACAGAATTTTTAGAAACTTTTCTGAACACATGCTGTAATTTTACGAAGCCATTTAACTTGACTCTTTTAAAATAAAAGCTGCCCTGTGGGCAGAGCAATAGGCAGCAACCTTAAGCAGTATAAACCTATATAAGGGAACACCAATTAAAAACCCAGACTCCATTACTATAACATAAATAGTCATGAATTACATAAAATACAGGCAAGACCTTAGTCCAGCCAGACAAGTGAAGTTATTTTTACTTTAGCAAGAGAAATAGATATGCAAAGGTTGGCTTTAAAACAAAGGCCTTGCAAAAACAAAAATTAAGAGCAGCTCAAACATTCTGGGGTTCCTCGCATAATAAGTACAATGGAATGACTGATTCTATTATCTCTGAGGCACAAAAAATTACCAACAATACTACAAACTAGTTCAAATTTGGAGTCTTTTGTGTTCTTTTAGGAAAAAAATGTGCCAAGGTACTATAGGGTAGCAGCTGAAATACAGGACTCTAGAAATAAGTTGACCTTTGAACCCTCTCTTGCTTACCACTTTGAGAACTTGGACTCTCTCTGGGACTCCCTTAGGTAAAGTCCTGGCTCTGCATCCCTTCGTTGGGAATGATGACTGAACCCGCCTCATTGGTTTGTGTTCTGAAGTTGATGATGTGCAGGAGACCCTCAATAAATGGTAGCTTTTTCATTCAGTGGGTGGTGGTAATGAAGGCCTTTTAAGGTGTTGTCTTAGCTGGGGTTACTATTGCTGTGATAACACACCATGGCCAAATGCAGTGTGGGGAGGAAAGGGTTTATTTTGCTCACAGTTCCATGTAACCGGTCCATCATCAAAGGCAGTGAGGGCAGGCACCTGGAGGCAGGAGCTGATGCAGAGGCCATGGAGGGCGCTGCTTTCCGGCTTGCTTCCCATGGCTTGCTGAACCTGCTTTCTTATAAAAAGACCCAGGACCACCAGCCAGGTATAGCACCACCCACAGAGAGCTGAGCACTCCCATGTTAATTATGAGAATGCCCTGAAGGCTTACCGACAGCCAGGCCTTATGGAGGCATTTTCTTAATTGACGTTCCCTCCTCTCCAATGACTTAAGCTTGCACTTTTCATTTGACTTTCGTTTTACATACAGTTGACACAAAACCAGTACCGATGACGAGGAACAGCAATGTTACGCAGAAAGAGATATTAACTATCATTTTAAAACGGTTTATTTATTTTTGTTCGGTGTGCTTTGGTGTTCTGACTGCATGCATGCCTGTATAAGGGTGTCAGGTCCCCAGGAACTGGAGTTACAGACAGCTGAGAACCGCCATGAGGTTGCTGAGGATGGACCCAGGACCCCTGGAAGAGCAGCCGGTGCTCTCACCTGCTAAGCTATCTCTCCAGCCCCCATCATTTTAGTAAACACAGTCATACCGGTAAGCAGTTATAAAGGTAGACGAGAATTAAGCTTGGCCACAGTCACACAGGCATTCCCTCACCTTAGGTAAAATCTGGACTTTCTTAATGCCGGGCCAGCGCCCTTCCCCCATATCATATGGCTCTTCCAGTATTCGACAGCTTACTAACAGGACTAAATATATTCCGTGGCTAAAAATAGGGTTTTTAGACCAACTTTTGCTGAAGTAACAAAATGCACCGTGTGACAGTTTGGAAGAGGATTCTTGCACAGATATTTAAGAATTTGGATTTTCCCAGGTGGTGGTAGCACCGCCTATAATTCCAGCACGTGAGAGAGAGGCAGAGGCAGGCGGATCTCTGTAAATTCAAAGCTAGCCTGATCTACAGAGTGAGTTTTGGGACAGTCAAGGCTACCCAGAGAAACCCTGTTTTAAAGCAGCAGCAGCAACAACAACAGAGTTTGAAATTTAAGCTCATTTCTTACTTTAGATATTTAGATATTTTATCTTTAGAAAATAATATAAAAGAAAGTTACATGCAAAAACATTCACTACCACATACCTTGGAATGCTGAAAAAGTAAAACTCCATATGTTCAACAATAGGAGAGCAATTAATGATGGCAGGCCTATGCGTTAAGGAATTGCTAGGGAATGACAAGGAAGCCTGAGATAAACCTCAGCAGTCACCCTGCGCCATGGGTGCAAAGCCCTCAGCTGATCCCCAGTGCTGGGGAAAAAGGAAGGTGGGAAACAGGTTGTTAGAGAGAAAGAAGAAAGAAAGGAAGAAAATGAGAAAGAAGAAGACGACAAAAAACAAGGTAACATTAAAAAAAATATTTATTTCATTCCTTTCATTATAAAAGGCAGTGATCTGGCAAGTAGAGTAAGAATGTATTTTTAATCCTGATTATAACCAATTAAAACTAATATTTAACTTGGTTAAAACCTAGAAAATAGAAAGACAGAGTGAGGTAATTTTAGAAGTACTTAAACGTGAAGTTTCTTTTTCTTTCCCTTTGAGTGTTAAGGGTAACAACAAAGGATGCAGAATGAATGCATTTCTTCATGTGGCTGTTACTAAGGAGTTCACATGATCCAAGCACCCTTTAGTACTTAGTACATGATGATAACATGTATAATAATGAGGAAAGGTGTAGTCTCCCCTCCCCCAGCCTGAAACCTGCTTGCTCAGGGGTGGAGCTTCCTGCTCATTCGTTCTGCCACGCCCACTGCTAGAACCTGCGGAGCCACACACGTGCACCTTTCTACTGGACCAGAGATTATTCGGCGGGAGTCGGGTTCCCTCCCCCTTCCTTTATAACTAGTGTCGCAACAATAAAATTTGAGCTTTGATCAGAATGAATTTGTCTTAGCTCCGTTTCTTCTTTCGCCCCGTCTAGATTCCTCTCTTACAGCTCGAGTGGCCTTCTCAGTCGAACCGTTCATGTTGCGAGCTGCTGGCGGCCGCAACAGAAAGGCCCGAGACCAGAACGCTGTCATGCAGCCGGTTCCGAGGGACACAGGTATACATCAGTCCCCAGGTTTTCCGAATTCGAGAGCTGGGACAGGAAATAGCAGACCAGAGCCGAGAGATTTGAGGAGCTGAGATAGGTAAGGTGTTGTGGTAACACGAATTGTCATCCGGGTGTCTCCTAACGTAAAGGGAAACGTGTCAGAGAAAAATGTTCAAAAAAAAAAAAGAAAGAAAGAAAGAAAGAAAGAAAGAAAGAAAGAAAGAAAGAAAGAAAGAAAAGAAAAGAAAAGAAAGAAGAAAAGTGTCTCTTGTCCCTGTGAATGGAGCCCAGTGGGGTTGAGAGGGGCTTCCTGGTACATTGGTGTGGCTTCTGTAGTAACAGCAAAAAACGCAGGCAGCTCGGGGTGATACTGACCCAGTAGAGAAGGAGAAGGGTATACAAAAATCTATACAAATCAATACAAATATTTTGGAGACTAGTTGTTGCTTCCTATATATAGTGAGACTATCTCAGACAGACCCGCCAGCGATATAAATAACAACACAGAGGCTTATTAATATTTTAAAGCATAGGCCTTTTGCCGAGCAGGAGGGTAGTCTAATCCTGGCTCCTGGTACTCCGTCCCAGCACCTGGCCAGGTCTACCTCTCTGCTCCTCTCTGGTCTGCCTGTTCACCTCCAGGTCATCTGGCTGAATCTCCCAACCTCGCCTTTTCTCCCAGTGTCTACTTCCTGCCCAGCTATTGGCTGTCAGCTCTTTTTTAAAGCCAATCAGATACAACTCTAGATGGCCTTAGGCAGGTGAAGAAGGAACAACTATTTATAAAACATGAGCCTGGCAATGGGTCATTAGCTCTCTGCTGGTACAGAATTAACACTTGAATATACAGAGACACATCTGCACAGAGTGTACCTCAACAGCCCCCTTAGTCCAAAAGAAGATACAAGGATAAACTAAGGGTCCAGGAGGACTGAGTCATGTTAGAACTGTTGCTTTATGCCATGCGGCCATCTTAAGATGGTGGCGTCACATGCCATGTACAACCTTCCTTCAACCTTAGTAAAGATGGCTGAAGCCATGTGGTTACTTACCTCTTGTTGAGGTTATTTGCCAAGATGGAGGAGAGCCACATGGTTGCTATTTAAAAACATATATTTACATAAACAAGGGTTGAATCACAAATATAGGATGCTGCAGCAAATTAAAATTCCTATGTATAGGTTTTAACTATAAACCTTTTGTTATAAAGTTTTAAGCCAAATTCTGTTACAGATTCTTTAACCAAACCCAGTGAGTTTACAAATCTTGAGATAAGAATTTACAGCAGAGCCTTAGGAGGTCAGGGGTTTTATGGTTTGTTTGTTTTGCTTTGTTTTTGAAAACACAATGCAAAGAAATCATAGAGATGAACGATTTAAGAATGGAATATTATGGAACCATAGAGATAAGAGATATTGGGATCATTTGCCTGTATGGTGGCAGAAGTGGCTATAATCTGGGAGAATTTGCAGAGCAAGTGTGCTTGCTGACTGGGGCCATTGATCTGTACTGAGGTGAAGCTGTAGTAAAAAAAAATCTGAGCCCAAGCAGGAAGAGAGAGGGCAGCAAAACAGAACCCCATGATCAAGGGACGGAGGGAGGGCAAGTTCTTATGAACTCCAAGAGGGAGGTGAGAGGGAAACAAGCTGGCAGGAGCTGAGGGACTGCACCGTGGGACTGCAGGTGGGCTGTAGTTCCTGGGGGAAGGCATGGGACATGGAGGGGTGGCAGCAAGTGTCTTTAGTAGAGACCCTCAAGGCTGTCCACATGGTGGGTTGCCCTAAGGGGGGGGGGGGGTAGCAGGAGGCTGCAGGAGACAGAGAGATACTTCTGGAGCGCCAATTGGGAGAAAGAAAGGAAAAGAGTCCCAGGCTGCTGTAGGCAGAGCTGCAGCTCCTGATAGAGACCCAAACAATACAGCAGGAGGGGCGAGCAGGAGAAAAGGGAGGCAGTTACAGGGGTGTATAGGCTAGAGGCAGAGCAGGCTGCAGGAACCAGCGCCCACGTGGAAGGCATAAAAGGCAGAGCCCAGGGAGACAGGAACAGTTAGAAAGCAGGGGGAGAAAGCAACAGCTGGAGAGCCAGACTCCAGAATTTGGACTCAAATCTTGTGGGTGGCCGAAGCCATCAGAAACAAATGATCATTACGTACCTTAAGAGAGTCAGCTCCGCAGCTCAGTCCGGAACGGCCACGTTCCCCAGAAGCGAGCTCATTTATACCATTCCTGTGGTTTCGGCACAAAATAAACAAGTAAAAGAAATAAAAAGTAAAAGACAAGGAAACGTGACAGGTCCTGGGTACAGTGAAGGAGGTTTATTATAGTTATATGGGAGAGCACAGGCAGGGGCAGCAATCTCTGGGAAAGGCCAGAGTGGCCATAACCAGACTGAGCTGTGCCTTGTGAGGAGAGGGGGAGGAGAGAGGAGAGAGGGGAACCAGGTACAGCAGCCAGGAGGACCAAAGGTTCAAAGAGAGTGGGTAACCCAAATGGTTGGATTATATAGGAGAGAGCAACCCAACCCCCTAGATGGAGAGTTCAGGATAAGGAGTGGGATACAGCAGCCAGGAGGGCCCTGGACCAGGTAGGGACTGCAGAACTGCGGGGAGAACCTGGTGGCCAGGTCTGTGTTGCTATGTTAAATGGGCACCTGTCTGCCTTGTCCTGGGCTGGAGACCTAACACATCCGGCTTGACCTTTCTGTTGTGTTTAATCCTACTGACCGTTTTATGCTCTGAAACCTCCACCTCTTTCTGCTCTGGCTTCCCTATCCGTGAACGAGTGTGCTGCTGCCTTTACACCATCCGGGAAAGCTCTGAGTTCCCCGTGTGAGCTTGCAGGGTGTGGTGGCCGTGTGACTGTAGACTTAAGATCCATTAGATAAAGTCGTGAGAACTGGACTCCTTCCTGCAGCCAGGATCACACAGAAGGGTGAATCAATGACATGGGGTGGGTGGAAGTCTCCAGAAGGGTAAAGAGATCTGTCTATTCTTTTATTAAAAGATTAAAAGTGTTAGGGAAACTTTTTGACCCTTTGGGATTCGCTTTTGTGGGGTAGAGGAATAAAGGTAGAAGTGAGGACAGCTGTAGCATTCTCTAAGTTAGCACTTCCAAGCCATAGTCAGTCAATGGAACAAAATCAACCTAACGTCACTCTCATCCACATGTGATGTGACCACATGCCAGCTACTGGCTATTCTGTTCTTATTCCTATGTACTACGTGCCTGCCTCAGGTTTCTATTCCTGTGATAAAATACCAGGACAGAAAGCAACTTGAGAAGGAAGGGCTTATTTCAGACTACACTTCCACACCGCAGTCCATCATCAAAGAACTCAGGGAAGGAACCCGGAGGCGGGAACTGAAGCAGAAGTCATGGAGGAACACTGGCTTGCTCAGCATGCCCTCATCCCTTCTCCATGACCTCCCCGCCCAGTGGGGGCTCCGCCCACCGGGGGCCCCGCCCACATCAATCATCAAACAGAACAACACCCCTCCGGCTTGCCCACATCTTCTCCATGTGGTTCCTTCTTCTCAGATAACTCTAGTACAAACAAACAAACAAATAACAGCCGGAGAGTGCCTTATTAGACTACTAAGATTCCAGTTTGGCCTAATTGCCATTTCTTCTACATTGTTCGGCACAGGGCTGAAGACTTGGAAGACAACATTAAAAATATTTCCAACAGCTCTTAGTTTTCCAAGTCTCTTTGGATTTGGATAAACGGGTATGCACGAATAACAGAGAAAGCACTTAAGCTATTCACACTGTATGAGCTGCAGGAGTGTACTTCTGTACCTAAGGAAGATTCCATGCATAGCCCCCTGTGCCCTTGTGTATTCTAACCAACCCCGAGACAAACAAAAACAACAAACAAACCAGCCCCAAGGCCCAGGCTGGTTGGAGTTTTCATACAGCCTATACATCCTTCTAGTTCAACTAGGACCAAACACGCAAATGTCCTTGGCTGTGGATATCAGCGAGGCCCTCCAGGGCCTTGGGTCGGGCCTTTCTCTAATCAAGAAGATCTGAAAAGAACATCACATTCAGGCCACAGCATTTTTTTTTCTCATTGGTGGTTCCTCCCACCAGCTAGAGAAGACATTCAAAGGCTGCAAACTCTCCCAGTCATTGATTCTTAATAAATCATTTTATTTTTACAGAACTTTTCACCTTTTGTAGTTATTAAACCAGACTGGAGCATTTGGCTAGGAACTAATCCCCCCCTTACATAAAAAGGGGAGAATAAGAACTCCACGTTGAAATTGATACAGCTACCACAATGTAACTCCCAGGGCACTGTATTTTGTGCTTGAAAACTAAGTGAAACCCTACTTAAGACTCACCCTTTTCCTTAAATAACGAGGATTAACAGCCTTAACGAGGTAATAAATAATCAAGCCAACAGAACCCCACCCTGGAGCAAGCTCTGGGGTGGAACTTTCTTGTTTAAGTCAGGCTTGTGATCTGGGGAAAGTTGCTCGGGCCCTGTGGAAGGAGACAGGAACCTGACCAAAGAGATGACCCACTCTGAGCCCATCACTTGCCCACGGAGGAGCGGGAGAGCTGGGAGGAGGAGGGGAGGAGAAGTGGGAGGAGGGAGAGAAGGAGGAATAGAGAGGAGGAGGAGTCAGACAGGGAGGATCGAAGGGCCAGAGCCTGGTGTGGTGAGGAGCCTCGCCCTGCTCACCTGGGAAGGGCGCCATGCAGGGGCGGAGCCAGTCCCAGGTCACCTGGGCGGTGGCGGAACTGAGCAGTCCCGGGGCAGAGGCAGCGCGCCCCGCAATCGGCCTCACCTGCGTGGGGGGCGGGGCTGGCGCACCTGCGCGGGCGGGCGGGCTGGGGGCGGGGCCGGGGAGCAGCCGTCGAGCTGAGCAGGCGAGCGGAGGCGGGAGGCTCGCCGCTGATCCTGGGTTGAGAGTCGGCGGCCGCAGGCCCCGGCTGAGATCCCCGCCATGACCTGGAGCGCCACGGCGCGGGGCGCGCACCAGCCCGACAACACCGCCTTCACTCAGCAGCGCCTCCCCGCCTGGCAGCCGCTGCTGTCGGCGGGCATCGCGCTGCCGCTCTTCTTCTGCGCCGGCCTGGCGTTCATCGGCCTGGGCCTGGGCCTCTTCTACTCCTCCAACGGCATCAAGGAGCTGGAGTACGACTACACCGGCAACCCCGGCACCGGCGATTGCTCGGTGTGCGCCGCCAAGGGCCAGGGCCGCGCTCCGCCGCCCGGCTGCGCTTGCTCCTGGAGCTTTACGCTGCCCGAGCTCTTCCCGGGCCCCGTGTACCTCTACTACGAGCTGTCCAACTTCTACCAGAACAACCGGCGCTACGGCGTGTCCCGCGACGACGCGCAGCTCAGCGGCCTGGCCAGCGCGCTGCGCCACCCGGCCAACGAGTGCGCCCCCTACCAGTTCCGCTCCGACGGTCTGCCTATCGCACCGTGCGGCGCCATCGCCAACAGCCTCTTCAACGACTCCTTCTCGCTCTGGCACCAGCGCCAGCCCTCGGACCCCTTCGTCGAGGTGCCGCTCGATCGCACCGCCATCGCCTGGTGGACCGACTACCACGTCAAGTTCCGCAACCCGCCGCTGGTGAACGGCAGCCTGGCGCTGGCCTTCCGCGGCACGGCGCCGCCGCCCAACTGGCACCGGCCGGTTTATGAGCTCAGCCCGGATCCCAACAACACCGGCTTCATCAACCAGGACTTCGTGGTGTGGATGCGCACCGCGGCGCTGCCCACGTTCCGCAAGCTCTATGCGCGCATCCGCCAGGGCAACTACTCCGCCGGTCTGCCCCGGGGCACCTACCGTGTCAACATCACCTACAACTACCCGGTGCGCGCCTTCGGCGGCCACAAGCTCATCATTCTTAGCAACATCTCTTGGATGGGTGGCAAGAACCCTTTCCTGGGCATCGCCTACCTGGTCGTTGGCTCCCTCTGCATCGTCATGGGCTTTGTCATGCTGGTCGTCTACATTCGCTACCAGGACCAGGACGACGACGACAACGATGATGAGTGATCCTGCTTCCCAAGAAACCCTGCCTGCTTCTTGGCCAAGCCGCTTTTAGCGGTGGCCTTTGTTCCTAACACAACTTCAGGCCCACAGATCTGTTGTGGAAGATGGGCCTGGTGAAGGGAATTACCCGCCACGGGACTGTTCTCAGGTTCTGGACTGCAGAGTGACACATCTTGCCATTTTCCCCATCTTCTCCATGGCTTACCGACTTGACACGCCAGGTCCTTAAGATTCCTGGATTGGAACTCATTAAGACCAACAGCCAGGATCCCGATTTTGAGCCTAAACTTTTGTTCCTTCCTCTAGGCACACCTCCCTCCGCTTTCTGGGAGGGAGATATCAGATGGGGCGGGGAAGTGTTGGGATGGCAAATGATACCCGCTGATTGCCCGCAGAGGCACAGAGGAGCAGGGAAAGCATATTGGTTAAGATTTAAGTCGATGACGAGGCACCAGGCCCCTCAGGTTCTGACACAGTAAGGCCAGGATGAGCAAGCTTCTCTGGAATCCTTGTGCCCTTGAATTGGAATCTTGAGCCAGGTTGGGCCTGAAGTACTCACCTGAATTCAGTTTTACCTGTAATAATTTGTTCCCGTGAACGGTGGCAATCATAGTGCTCCTGTTTGGTCCTAAACACATAGGAAGGAAGCTGGCAATTTGTGGAATGAGCAAGAAAACTTGCTAGGTCTAGGAAAGTGCAGATCTGCAGGGCAGAAGTGCGTCATTAAATGTAAAAGCAAACTTAAGAAGACGCCGTGTAAAAATCTGAAAACGCAAGAGCAGTCTGCATGGCTCAGGGGCAAGTGTTTTAACCTGAGAAACCCGACTGCAAATGATCTTAGTGGGAAGCAGTTTCCTTGCAACCCTGAGGGACCGAGTTTTGCCTTCTTTCTCAACACCCCACCCCCACCTTGAATCATGCTGAAGGGAATAATTTAACTCATTTGTATTATCTTCACAAAGAACTATCTTAAACCCAGTTTCAACTCTCAAATGAAACCCATTTCTACTGATCACGTTAAAGATTGATAAGGAATATATTCTAATATGCAAAATAGACTCCCAATTATTTTAGCCTTTAAGACAATGCTAAAATTACTCAGCTGATTTTATCTGATTGCCTACAATTGATACAAAGCTAGTCTCAGAGGCAAGTGGGACATTTTTATTTTATTTTTATGGAACAATAATTTCAAAGAAAATTAAAAATAAAATTTCCCATGATGCTGTCTTCCAGGTTCCCTGAAGAAAAGTTCCTTGGCATTTGTCAGGGTCCTCTGGGCTGGCTCCCTAGTGCAGTCATTTTCTTGGTTATCAGTGAATTTTCATTCCTCAAGGGCAGCAGAGTTGTTGGAGTATGTTGTATGGCGGTCAAATGCTGAGTTACAGTGATTCTTTCCATCCATTCTATTATTCTGTCTTGGTTAATACTTATTTTTGGATGAATAGCGTGCCCGTCTAAGATAAAAAGTGACTTAATATAATCTTGTCTCATCTTTATGTATATCAAAACATTCTTTAGCATTTCCACCGTGTTGATTGTCTGACTTCTGAATGTGATAAAATTTAATATCAGGTCACATTTTGTGATTTTTGACTATGAAAAGCAGAATGTGGCGTGTACTTTAGAATGTTTTATTTATTATAAATGCTTGGTTGATCAGCCCTCCCCTGTGTCAGGTAAAGGAATTTGCTTCCTTTTTTTCCCTATACAGTTGAGGGTAACTATATTTTACTATCATTTTGTAGAACAGTAGTCTTTTGTTACTAACTTTTATGTGAGACCATGAAACTTAAAATCCTGTCATTAAATTGTAGTTCCAGGCCTTGTTTTCAAGGTTTTTGAAAGAGAATAAAGGTTGTGTTTGACTTTCTCTGTTATCACATTACTTAGTTCTTTTGAACTATGATCTTAAAGGCACAAACAGTACCAGCCATTCGCCTCCTATTGCCAGCACATTCATATTGTAGCCAGAGCATCACCGTTCAGAATGGTGTCCAGTCAACACGAACTCCGTCTTTTATTGCTAACTTCTTAAAACAGAATTTGAACTTACGTCAACATCCTGTGTTTGGGTGACATGATCCTCAATTATTGTCTGAATTTGATAAATGACAGTGTGTTTTCAATTTTAGTATGAAAGGTTATTAAAGAATATGATCATAGCAGCCTGCCGCTCTGCATTTCACTCAGACTGTAAATTACAACTACCTGTCAGTATCTGAGACCCCGATGAACAGGAAGTTTAAGACGACAGTGTCAGGCCTTTGCTTCAGTGGCCCCTGTGCTGTGGAGCATTTTTGTCCAGTATCATGATTCTGGTTAGTCCTATCCTCCTGTTTCCCAACTGAAGGGATGTCTTCTAGGAGTGAGACAGAGTGGACCTCAGCAGCTGGACTAGAAAACAACTTTGAGCCACTTTGTGAAGTAAAGGACATGTATTCAGTGAAAAGCCCACCTCCAACAAAACAAAACAAAACAAAACAAAACAAAAAACAGAAAAAAACAAAACAAAAAACAAAAACCACCAAGCTGAGGTTTCTAGTATCTCTTCAACTGAAGTGGCTCAACAGTTAGGCAACTGTTAAAACAACCAAGGACAGACTTTGCTTTGTGTTACTCAGTAAGCTACAACTAAAACTCCTTCTGACACACCAAGGAGCTGATGGTGAGTCTCAGTGTTACAAACCATCAGTCACTATCAATAAAATTCTTTTTTTAGTTTGCACTGGATATTCACTGCAACCTACATTTTTGCTATAGATTAAACAGAGCTGGTTAATTTTAGTTGGCAATTAAAAAAAAAAATTTCCCCCCGGGGAGAATTTCTCTTAATTCTCTCTCCAACAAACTGAAGAGTCACTTAAAGGACCCTACCAAATAGGACTGGAACTCATTAAAGGCCTAAAGAGATCTCTCGAGATAGCTTCACTTTGCAGAGAACTGGCTAAGTTGTTTAGCTGTTGTTCAGTTGCTGATGTGGCAAAAAAGCACCTTCCATAAGTTTCCCCAATAAAGACAGCACTACCTTTGGGAAAACTACCCGCATTGCTGTGTCACCTTGTATGAAGGCAGCCATCATTAGTCTTGCTGGTAAGATCTCTAGAGCATATCAGCCTTCCTTCAGCTAACATACCTGCAGGCTAAGCTTGCATGACACAGAGAAAACCGGGCAGTGAGACCAAATGCAGACAGGCAGGGAAAGATGAAAAGGAAATGCGCGCCAGACATATTCCTAGGCTGGCAGGGTACCCAGAGGGCAAGGGGTCGGCTGCAAGGGAAACTGTGAGAGAGGCAGGGTTGGCTCAGCCACAGAATCCCCTAACGAGGGGGATTGGGGGAGATGCAATGAGTGAAGAGTGGCTCACCCCCTTCCGCTCCCCTTAGCTTGTTTTGTTGATCAAGTTGAGTGCAGTATACCTTTTATTGCAAGCTAAGGTATTGCCATCAGGAGCCCCTCCACAGTGCCTCCTCACCAAGCTCCCACAGTAGATGACACGTTAAATCGCCAGTGAAAACTGTAAGCCATGTGTCCTTAATAGAAGTTGCTTTATTTTTCTAAACGGGCTTTGTTGCAGAAGCCTAAGGTGCTTCACACTGTGTGGTCTCATTATTAGCCTTATCCATCAAAATGCGTGAGCTTCCAGGAAGTCATCAAGACCAACGAGGCAGGAATATATCCCTTTTGATTCTGTTTAGAACTCTATGGAACAGTAAGCAGTTCAGGCTGGGGCGGTGACTCCGTAGGTAAAGGCATTTCCTGCCAACCCTAACACCCCCAGGTCTATTCCCAGGATATCCCCAGTGAAAGCAGGGTCACTTGCAGCTCATTCCTGCAAGCTGTTCACCGACCTCCACCCTGGAGCTCTTGCACATACATGACACACACGCACAAGCACACACAATAAGTCACACAACACGCACAAGCACACACAATAAGTAAGTGTAGTAATAGTTAAAGGAGTGGTCCTTAGAAACCAAAGAAGAAATCTAATATTGAGTGAAGTGACAGCCACTGAAATGAATTGCTTTTTGTTGTTGTTGTTGTGGGTTTTTGTTTGTTTGTTTGTTTGTTTTTGTTTTTGTTTTTTGTTTTTTCAACACAGGGTTTCTCTGTATAGCCCTGGCTGTCCTGGAACTCACTTTGTAGACCAGGCTGGCCTCGAACTCAGAAATCCGCCTGCCTCTACCTCCCCAGTGCTGGGATTAAGGGTGTGTGCCACCACACCCAGCATGCTTATTTATTTTTAATTATTACATTTATTTATTTATTTGCTGTGTATGTGTGTGTGTGCGCGTGCACTCATGCACTCATGTGCATGGTCCATGCTCAAGAGCAAGTGTTCACAATCCATAACACGCATGTGGAAGTCAGAGGACTACATTCAGGAGTCATTTCTTCCAGATTCATGTTTTTATGTGTGTGAAGTCTTTTGCCTGCATGTATGTGTGTGTGTCATGCACATGACTGGTGCCAAGGTCAGGAGAAGGTGTTGGATCCCCTGGAGCTGGAGTTATTGATGATGGTGAGCTACCATGGGAGTGTTAGCAATCACTCACTAGTCCTCTGCGAAACAGCAAGTCCTCTCAGCTGCCGAGCCACCTCCCAGCCTCTCAGGAGTCTCTTCTGTCTTTCCAACATATAGCACACAGTGAGCATAGCACACAGTAGGCATAGCACATAGTGGGCATAGCACACAGTTGGCACACTCTTGCCTGCTAAGTTACCTTGCTAGTCCTGCTTCAATATTTAAAGGAATTAATTTCATTGTGAGGCAGTTTCATGTCTGTGAGTCTGTGTGTGTATGTGTGTATGTTGTGCTGTGTGTATGTTGTGCTGTGTGTATGTTGTACTGTGTGTGAGTGTGTGTGTTTTGTGCCATGTGTATGTGTGCGTGTGCATGGTGTGTATGTGTGTATGTCTGTGTGTGAGTGTGTGAGTATGTGTTTGTGTGTGTTATGCTGTGTGTGTGCCCATGTTTGTTGTGCTGTGTGTGTCTGTGTGTGAGTGTG
The DNA here is from genome assembly GCF_000001635.26 of Mus musculus. Classification (NCBI taxonomy): domain Eukaryota; kingdom Metazoa; phylum Chordata; class Mammalia; order Rodentia; family Muridae; genus Mus; species Mus musculus. Next base: position 73,540,267 of record NC_000078.6, on the reverse strand, counting down.
TGTTTTGTGCCATGTCCTATGCGTGAGTGTATGTGTGTGTGTATGTGCATGGTGTGTGAGTGTGTGTGTACAGTGTGTTTGTATGTGTTGTGCCGTGTGTGTGTGTGTGTGTTTTGTGCTCTGTGTGTGTCTGTGTGTGTTGTGCTGTGTGAGTGTGTGTATGGTGTGTGTGTTGTGCTGTGCATGTGTCTGTGTGTTGTGCTATGTGTGTGTTGTGCTGTGTATGTGTCTGTGTGTGTTATGCTGTGTGAGTATGTGTGTATGGTGTGTGTTATGCTGTGTGTGTGTCTGTGTGTGTGTCTGTATGTGTCTATGTGTGTGTGTTGTGCTGTGTGTGTTGTGGTATGTCTGTGTGTGTGTGTTTGTGTGTGTGTATTCTGATGACTTTCTCCAACACCCTCTCATTTCCTTCCCATTCCTATTACAGACTCCCCTTCCCCATCCCTAGCAGAACTTTTCCTGTGTTTGTGACTTTTAATTTTGTTTTGTTACCTATTTAATTTAGTCAGGCCATCAGGTAACTATTGGATTGAAAGTGCATATTGGAGCTTACTGGGGTCATGAGTGTGTGGACAACTGAAGACAGTGAGAGCTCACTTCCTGAATCTCTCAGTAGCAAAAAGATGACTCAGCCCCGCCCCCCCCCCCCCCCCCCCCCCGACCTCTCTTCCACCCAAGCCGGACTGTTGATGTTGTTGTTTTGTTCTGTTTTCCAGATCTGGTGTTGCTGTGAGTTTGTAATTACAATGGCTGAGCTTGCCCAGAAAAGACATCCTCCAGCCCTTCTCCCTGGATTCTGGCTCTTACATTCTTTCTGCTCTCTCTTCCACAGTGTTCCCTGAGCCTTAGAGGGGATGATATAAACGAGGCAGGCTTCTCAATCAAACTCAGAGCTCACTGATAGGGCTAGTCTTGTTAGCCAGTTTACATCTGGTATTCCTCATGTTTCCTTTCCGGGTGTGGTATTTCAGGCAGGCTGCCATGCCTGCCTGGGATTGTATGAGTTCTCTTGCTTTCAGAAAGTGCTTTAGTCACTGAGCCCACATTTACCATTTCTGTCAACACATCTAACCTAGGAGATACAACACTTCCCACTCAGACCAAGTAATAGAATTGAAAACTCCAATCTTTTCATTTTGTTGTGCAAGTCTTTAAAACTTAAGACTTATCAGTTACTTCAACACAATGTCCAAACTCCTGAATATGGTATCTGTCAAGTTTTCAATAAAGAAGCCAATTGGTGCTTGTGTTTGCCTGCATGAACCTTTAAAACATTACTGAGTGATGGATAGATAAGTGTCAACTCTCCTGCCTCCACTACTATCTCCTCTCCTATCTTCCTGTCACCTCTTTGATGCACCTGAAGGTCCCCCAGGTGCCACCTGTTGGTGTGGTCAGAGCTAAGTTTACTGATGTCTCCTGCAGGCCTTGTACTTCCGTTTTAATTACTGTTCTCTTGCTAGGAAGAAACACCACGACCAAGGCAACCTATAAAAGAAAGTATTTAGTTAGGGGCTTGCTTCCAGTTCTGGAAGGTTAGTCTATGACCGTTATATGGTGGGGAACATAGAAGCAGGCAGGTGGGTAGGCATGGTTCCAGAGTACTAGCTCAGAGCTTGCATCCTGATTAAAAGGCAGCAGGCAGAGAGAGGTGGGGGGTGGGGGGAGCAGAGAGAAAGCAAAAGAGGGGGAGAGAGGAAGGAGAAAGGAGGGAGAGAGGGGAGAGGAGGAGAAAGAAAGGAGGGAAGAGAGGAGAGAAGAGGAGAGAGAGAGGGAGAGAGAGGGAGAGAGGGAGAGGGGGAGGGAGGGAGGGAGGGAGGGAGGGAGGGAGGGAGGGAGGGAGGGAGAGAGACAGAGAGAGAGAGAGAGACAGAGAGAGAGAGAGAGAGAGAGAACAAGACTGAGCCCTGCTTGGGCTTTTGAAACCTCAAAGTCCACTCTCAGTGACACACCTCCTCCAACAAGGCCACACCTCCTAATCTTTTCCCCCAAATTCCACTAACTGGGGACCAAGCATTCAAACATATGGGCAGATGGGGGCCGTTCTCACTCAAACCACCACACCTTCCCAGATCATTTCCGGCACTTAGCCTGACTCCTCCATCCTCCCAGTCAAACTCCTGAACCGCCAGCTTGGCTGGTCGGTGTCTGTTTTCTCTTGCTTCCACTTGCTGTTGGACACCGTGGCATCTGTATCCCACGGGCACTGTCAATCAAACCGGTCTTGACTGGTGCCCTGGCCTTGCTCTATTCTTCCTCGCCTGGAAGTGGGAGGAGCCTCCTGGTCAGGAATCCTGTTGACTTTCACTTTACAGCCAAAACCCAAAAACAAACTTCATGTGTTAGCACTCACCTTACAATCACCCGTCCACTGGAGGGCGTCTGGATCCCCACATGGGTCTTCGAGGCCTTCATGGCTGGCTTTGCTCCGGATCTTCAGGCATTGTTCTTCCAACACGCCACAAGATTCTAGCCTTTCTTGCCTCTTCCACGTCCCGTCTTCAGCCGGGTCCTCCTGGGTGTCCATTCCAGTCCTCTCTTAGGGTATTTGCCATGTCGCCTAGACACCTGCTGTGTCCCTCTCTGTCTCCAAGCTCAGCCCGCTAACTGTACAGGAGCTAAGAACTTGTTCCCTCCTTGTTTTTTTTTTTTTTTTTTTTTTTTTTTTTTTTTTTTTTTTTCACTGCCAGTTCCTGGGACCTCAAACAGTACACACAGATCCTTAAATAGTCGTTGAATGACAACTAGGAAACTGCTAACTCCGTTACTTTACTACCACGGCGCACTTCATTTCCTATAATTAAATGTGTTCGAAATAGTTCAAGAAACAAATGAGATGCAGAAATGGCACTGTAAAAGATTACAAATTTTAGGGTTAAGGGTGCTGTGAACACACGTATATTCTGAAGGGCACACAAAAGCTTGGAGTTCCCATCTGAAGAGAAGAACTTACATGTTCAGTCAGGGTTTCCTCCATAGAGTAATTTGCAGAAATGAAGAGCAGATGGGTTATATTAGCCCTTGATAGTGGGGTGGTTCCTTTATGATCGCAGGGAATCGATGTCCTTGCTAGTAAACTGCAGTATGTTAATGGAATATTTACATTTCTGTGGTGTTTCTTTATAGAGGAGAATTCTTTACTCCCTGAAGTATTTTATAATAAAGTATAAAATGAACATTGTTTTCCTCTGCTGGGTAATTACCTTAGAATTCATTTAAACAAAAATAGTATTATGGAGAACTACCCAAAATGTAAGGAAAAAAAAAAAGAAGCAATAGTAGCTGCCCCATTTGCTGACTGGTGTTTGGTTTATAAGATTTGGCACATCTTGTTATCTCCATAATGGCAATTTTAGAACTATAAATGATACTTTCCAGAGGTCACACCATAGTTATTTAAGTTCAGGGGTTGGTTTCCCCAAGCACTAAGTAGCCATGAATGAATTATGTTTTCTTGATCTGCCACAAAAGAGTCATAAACTTCCAAGTCGGTACAAACCATAGGCTATCACTTCAATACATCGGGAAAATTGCACATGGAAAAGAATAACGCGGGACAAGGGAAAGTATGCTTGTGTTTTAAAAGTAATATATGTTGCTGGGAAGAAGTTATAAAAAATTATGTTACATTGGACTTTCCTCTTTCTGGAAAACAAGTTAAGGAAGGAATGGCTTTGGGTTTGTCGTAAGCCATGGAGGAACCAGAAAAATGAATTAGGAAGGAGGCTTGGCCCCAGAACAAGGAATGGCTTCTCTTCCTGAGTCCATCAAAAAGAGAAAAACAAAGAAGCCTCGAGATCCCACAGTGACTTCACAGTGTCTCGCGGTTCTTTTCCAGTGGCTCCTGGCAAGTATTTCTGTGGCCACTAAAGAACTGAGTGTTGAGGAAGTGTTCAGCAATAAGCTACAATTCACTTTTAAAGTTAAGCCCAGCTAAACAGCTTACACTGAAATGTTTCCAGATGACACCCTAGGCTTTTGGCTTCATCTTGACAAGTTCAGTGTTTTTTCCATCTTGTTAGGGCGGAAACAAAACTTTGGAGAAAGAAGCTGCCCTGGGGTTGAAGCTAGTTGAGAGACAGTGGGCATTCCAGCTAGCCCAGGGAGACTACAGAAAGGGCTCAGCTCCTGGGAGTCCGTTAGCTGGCATTTGTCATGTGTCTCCCAGGCAACTGCACATTGGCTATCTTGTCACATTGTGATGCCTGTATCGATCCTGGGCAGCAGGGTCTGGTATTGTCTTCACTGCATGTAGGAAGGTGCTGAAGTTATGTGAAGGTAAATGCCTGACTTCAGGCCATCTAGACCCAGAGCCAGGATTTAAACTGGGCCCTCGGGCTGAGGGGATGACTAAGTGACTGAGGGGCTCACTGGCTATTTTTCTTTTAATTTTTATGCTCATAGTGATTGATTACAAATGCCAAGATTAATTCGGTGGGAAAAAAAAAACCAAAGAAGAGAATTTGGGGGACAGGGCCGATAGTAAGGTAGGAAGACACCCATTTGTCCTACCTAGAAGGAAGACTCACTGAAAGACAGGGTGATTTTAGCACAGTGACAGACAGCTAGGCCAATAGATCCAGATCAGAAGGAAAAGATACAGAAGGCACAAAGAGTTATCCAGTGCGCGAGGTGGGTACATGGCTCTCCTCTCTGCTTCTCTCCTCTCAACAACTCCATGTAGTACACACACTCTTCAGTACTGAAAACTAGCGAACAGTAACGGCTGGAGTATGTACTCGGTGCTAATGACAAACGCACGGGGTTTCTAAAACCACACTCTAAGGGTCTGTTCAGGTGTCTTTCAGTATTAAGGACACAAGTCAGACACAAAGTGTCAGCCAGCCATAATTCATCTGTAAACATTCCGTGCCATGTTGAAGAACTTGGGAAAAACTAATTCAGTTGTTTTTTTTTGTTTGTTTTTTTTTTTTTGTTTTTTTTTTTTTTTATGGTTTTCGAGGCAGGGTTTCTCTGTATAGCCCTGACTGTCCTGGAACTCACTGTGTAGACCAGGCTGGCCTCGAACTCAGAAATCCGTCTGCCTCTGCCTCCCGAGTGCTGGGATTAAAGGCGTGCGGCACCACGCCCGGCTAAGCTTTTTTTTTTTTTTTTTAATGGGACCACAAAAGCAACCGGTGCCCAGAGCACTCTAAGGGAAAGCTGAAGCTCCCAGTCCCCAACAATTCTAGCAAGGCTGCCATGCCCAAAGTGTATAATGGAAGCAAGTCTGGGGCCGTGCTAGTGTAGAAGATGACTTTTCTTTTGTGCACAGCGCACGTTCTTGTATTTTTGCTCCTAGGCACATTACAAACCTTGGAAGAGAAGGCTTCAGTTTTTCATCTTCTAGCCAGCGGGGTGTGGTCTCCCTGATCCGGTCAAGAACTGAGAAGAAAGCTAACTGACAAACCTAGTTTAAGGTTTCTAGGACAAGTCAAAGCATACAGAATCCGGTTTCAAAGGTGTACACTACTGCCCTCTTCTGGAAGTAGTCAGAATCGCCGGCATTTACTATCCAGAGAGAAGGAAGCGGAAAGCTCTTATTAGATTGTGAAAAAACATGTGAAATATTAGCAAACAAAAAATCCTGCTGACTGTGATCGCCCAACATGTAATCTCAGCATCTTAGAGTTTAAGAAAGAGTGCTCTGCGTTCCAGATCATCCTGGACTAAAGTGAAAGCCTATTTCATGGCTCAGAGAGTAAAGGCGGTCCTGCAAGCCCGGAGACCTGAGTTTGAGCCCTACTTCCATGAGGGTGGAAGGAAAGAGCTAACTCCACAAACTAGTCCTCTGACTCCATCTCTGCTCTGTGGAGCAGGCACGCCTCTCCTGTAAAAATAAATTTAAAAAAATAAAATAAACAATAAATATATTGATAGATAAGCAAAACCCTTGATAGTAAATGAAGTAAGTACTAATGAATTACATTTTAATTATGTGTTTTATACGTTTAATTAATTGATTGAAAAAGACACTGGCATGCTTATATTTAATTTTTACTCCAATAGTATAGACCATTTCTTCAATACATTTCTAATGGTTACTTTTTTTTTTCCAGAATAGATAAGATTTGGAGCTGTGTCATAAAGAAGGAGTTTGCAGTCTATGCTAAGAACGTATAATTATCTCGTTCTCTGTTTTCTCCCCAGGGGTGGAATTCTGGGCCATGCACATGCTAAACAAATACTCTGCACTAATCTGTGGTCTGCTACCCCTGGGTTTTGAGACACAGCCTCACTATGTAGCCAAGGCTGCCCTTGAGTAGCAGTTTTCCTGCTTCACCCTCCTGGGCACTGAGATTACAAACATATATTACTATGCCCGACTCTAAGTCTTTTTATATTAGCTTCCAAGATCAGACGAGGTTGGGCATGTTTGGACGGTATGGCTATAGACTTTTTAAAAAAGATTTATTTATTTATTTATTTATTTATTTACATAAATAAATATATAATAAATATTCCCTGCATGCCAGAAGAGGGCATTTCTCTAGCCCAAGTCTATTTATGTTAGAAACTGCACTTTTGGAATAAAAAACTGACAATATCAGCAGATGCCCTCCCCGGGAGCTGTAGGAAGTTGCCTCCCAGCTGATAAACCCTGTCGATAGCCATTTCTCTCAAAACATGAAGTTCTGGCACCTTTTACCACAGGGGATGTGAGTGTACTCACTGGGGGGCAGGCATGGGGTCCCTAGGAGTTGCTGACACTGAAATGACCAAAGCGAATTGTCCCTGGTGCAAGTGATTTTAAACCTTACATACTATACTGAGGTTGGATTTATAAATGAAGACATAGAACTTTTTAAAAACCCGCTTTGAATTTTTGTGTAAGGGAACCACACACTGTGATCTTAGACCCAAGCAAACCACGTTTATCCCACGCAAACTGCAAGCTCCCAGACACATTTTAACATCTCTAAAATCAAGGTGTCCTCATAACCCATGGCATCTCACACACAGGGGACTGGAGCCCAGACTTGCTGTCAGCCAGGTGACCACTGTGACAGAGTTGTGAATGTGTTCTTCCATCATGCATTGGGGCAAAACCTTGATTTGTGTTCAGTAAAATGGACACTGAGGCTTTCTTCACTGAAAGCGTTTAAAACGAACATTTATCCCAGTAGAAAGAAGGTTCAGGAGAACTTTAGCCAATTTACTCTATACATATTTTTCTTTTGAGGCAGTCTCATAAATCCCCGGACCAGGCTTGAATTTGCTATTTAGTCAAGAATGACCTTCAACTCTGATTCTCCTGTCTCTGAGGTGTGTGGCACCATGTTGGATTCTTGTTTCCTCTCTGTGTCTTCAGAGCACAATACATAAATGAGCTCTGTAAATAACTTAAAAGAGCCCTTTAAGAGGGGCAATGTACAGAAATTTAAGTGTAAAAAATAACTGGGCTGCACTCTAATTGTTAACATTTTCTTTCTTAGTGGTACACACAGCTAAGGAAGATCTTATGATTGATGCTGTCTTCAATTCACTGGATCACATAGCATCATAACAGAGCCACGAAAAGAATGCTTCTGAATTCAAAAGCAGATGACGTACCACGGTGATAACGGAAAAGCCCATCGCTCAATTTGCACTGCCCAAAACATCGATCAATTTTTGAGAAGAAAATGGAATTTTCAGAGCTCTCACGCTCCTCCTAGATATTGGAAGCATAAAATAACGCACCAGATGCCAACGTGGATGAGCCCCGCGGCAGGCAGCATCTCACTGTAACCGCTGGATGCAAGCCAGCCAACTTGTTCATCGTGGGACAGGTAGGTGAGGCACTTGGAGATCAAAGCCGACCCGGGGCTCAGCTGAAGCCCTGGTAATGCACCTCACTAAAAAGACGCACAGGGGGATCAAGTGTCAGCAGAATGAGAATACCAAAGTGTCTTTCTCAGTCCCCGAGGTCTCCTTAGGACTAGGAAGCGTTGCTGGAAAGGCATAGATCATGGGCTGGACTGCTACGTCTCTCTATGCGTTCTCAATAGGAGTGGAACGAGAGTGTGTGAAGTTGATGACTGAATATAAATCACAGTCATTTCTGTTGACAGGAAATAAAGTTAGACTATCAGACATACTCAGAGCCAATATCTGCCTTCATGTTTTTCAAGTTATGAGGGAAAGATGTCTTCCATTATGTTAAGTGTGTCAGAGCTGATGCCGGGCCAGGCTGTGACTCACAGCATCATTTCTCAGCCAAGGCTGGAAACCGCATTGTGATAAAATATCACTGAGGGTGGGGGAGGAAGGTTCCAAGGAAAGTATCCTCTTTAGACCGGCCTGGCTATAAACTCCTTCCAGTCACCCTCTGTCTCCCTGCTCAAGGAATTAGGCTTCAGTTTGGCCATCAAACATAATTTGTCATTTCCTATCTCCTGATCACCTGCCCCAGGCTTCCTTTTAACAGGGTACAAGGAATCATGGTTTTCTTCATAAACACATACTCTCAGATGCATGTACAAATAGCGAGAAAGCAGGCCTATGCACGACCAGCACACATATAGAGCAATTTCAGGCCCAAAGTCTCATGAGACTTACTCTGGCCTTTCATAAAGCAAATGTCCATGTGTGGAACTCGAGTTCCACCACCGAGCCAAGAGGTTCATGAAGGACTCTTCCTGCAGGTTCCTCTGAAGTGTGCACCACTGTCCCTAGCAATGGTCAGCCCCACCCCCACCCCCTACCCCCCACCCAACTCTCCACCCCTCACCCCCCACCCCAACTTCTGAAACTGTCCTGTTTCCTTTATACAGCTGCAGGGTCTGATCATCTGTGCATACGCCCTGTAACTTTCCTAAACTCCTTCGTCTAGTGCCTACTCCTCAGCATAGTGTTTCCCCAGGCAGACACCAGCACACAACAACCCTGTGGCAACATGTCTAGTTTCACAGCTGATTTTGGATAGGGTGTTGTTAAAGGTGCAGAGTGGTGGCCGCCTGCATGGGAGGTGGTGTGATCTACTTAAGTTATTCGCTCCTCTATGCTTCCTCCTCTGTAAGTGTAGAGGCTTGGTCTAACCCACTGGATTCTTTTCTAGTGGTAGAATTCTCTGCCTTAGGCTTTAGAGTCTGAGTTCAAGGCCAGCCTGGTCTACAAAGTGAGTTTCAGGACAGCCAGGGCTATACAGAGAAACCCTGTCTCAAAAAACCAAAAAACAACAACAACAACAACAACAAACAAACAAACAAACAAAAAAACCCCAACAAACTAGAATCTAAAGTTTAGACAGAAGCTCCTATAGCTGGTTGTGGTGGTTTGAATGAAAATGCCCCCCCATAGGCCCATGGGGACTGGCTTTGTTGGGTGAAGTGTGTCACTAGGACCAGCTTTGAGGATTCAGAAGTGCAAGCCAGTTCTCCTAGTCTCTCTCTCTCTCTCTCTCTCTCTCTCTCTCTCTCTCTCTCTCTCTCTCTCACACACACACACACACACACACACACACACACCCCTGCCTTCCTGCCGATCCAGGTGCAGAACTCTCAGCTCCTTCTCCAGCACCATGTCTGCCTGCACGCTGCCATGCTTCTTGGCATGGTGATAACGGACTAAACCTCTGAACTGTAAGCCAGCCCCAGTTAAATGTTTTATAAGAGCTCCATGGTCATGGTGTCTCTTCAAAGCAATAAAACCTAACTAAAGCCAAGCGGTGGTGGCACATAACTTTAATCCCAGCACTTGGGAAGTAAAGGCAGATGGATCTCGAGGAGTTTAAGGTCAGCCTGGTCTACACAGAGAGTCCCAGGACAGCCAGGAAATCCTGTCTCAAAAAACCAAAGCAAACACACACACACACACACACACACACACACACACACACACACACACACACACACCCTAAGACACTGGTATACATTTTTCTTTAATATTAAAAGATTACTTGTTTTCAGAAATTATTTATATATTTTTTAGGAGAGGCTGTATAGAGTTGTTTTGTTGAATCGAAGTCCATGGTCAAACAAGATAAAATGAGATTTCTTTCTTTCATGGCAGGACTTTTCAGACTTGCTAAAGTGACAGCATGCTTTGTAAGTACGGGAAACGTAGCAAGGGTGTAGAACGCAAACCTTTTGAATGAGGACCTCTTGTTTATTCTACCCTCAACTGCCATGTTGCAGATCACAGGAGACATCTTGGAGGATGTTGCTCCAGGAATGGCGTCTTGAGAAATGCGATTGTCAAATTGTAAGCGTTCAAAGCAGAAGGATGGTGCTGTTATCTTCCACTGAGGCGAGTGTGTGTCTGTGCGCATGCGTGTGCAGGTGCGAACTCTGTGGAAGTCTGCTGCGTAAGTACAAGAATGGCCGAGCCCACACATGACGGGGCCGGAGAAGGACTTCGGATGTCTTCCTATATCATTATTCATCTTATTGCCTTGAGACTGGGTGTTTCACTGAACTGTGAACTTGTTATCTGAGTTAAGCAGGCTAGCCAACAAGCTTTCAGGATCCACCCCCTGCCCCTGCACCTATTGCTGTATCGCCACGCCCAGCTTTTACCTGAGTGACAGTGAAAGTCAAGTCCTTACTCTCTCAGAGCAAGCACTCTTACCCAGTAAGCTATGCCCCGCGACCTTCCACTGAGGACTTTTTAAAAGTTACATTGATGTTTGATATGTTAAAAAAATAAATAAAAAAAGACGTGCTTTTGCTAGTCAACAATCCGTGGCAGGGGAAGAGGAGCCCTTGATGTGTGTGCAGCTCTTAACGTCTTACAACCCGAACCCACACTCCATTCTCCGTCTTTCATTACCCTCCGCACAAACAACACAGACTTTGCGGCATATGCTCTGCGCCTGCAGCTCGGAGCCCAATAGCCAACCTCTAAGGAATTCAAGCCCGTATGTTTCATTGCTAGGCACTACCCCAGAAGGTCACTGACCTCTGAAATCTGCCAGCCTCTAAATCCACTGACAGGGGCTGAGAGAGTTAAAAGGTTCCAGATGTGGACAGAGTGGCCTCTCCAATTTCTTCTACCTCTGTTGCTGATTCAGGGTGTGACCCCGGCAGGTCATGGAATCTCTACGTGCTTTCAACTCCCCATTTATAAAATGTAGCCAGTGCGTATGTATCCCCAGGGGGGTTTAGAGATACTTGGATTGAATCAGAACAAAAAGAAAACTTTCTACCTGAGCTTTGCCTGGTTGCTGATAAAGACTTTACGTGCCACCCAGCCATCAGAAAGCAGTGGTGGATGGGGAACTGTCAGCAACTGGACACATTGAACCTCTGGGCTCTGGAACCCCTGCTGCTCCATTAAATCTGCACTTTCACATCAGACAACATCTAGTTTATAAAGGCAAATATTTAATTAATGGGGCCCCAGGGCCGGCAGGCTACTTCTCACACATGTAACAAGATACCTGGAGCTCGAAAGCAAACCCTGAAAACTTAAACTACTGTAAGATTATAAAGTTTAACATAAAATGGGAAATCTTTAAATAGCTGTTTTGTTCGATGTTCTTAACAGACAAGATTGCCACACAATGGAACTATGTAACTGCTAGCAGCCCGCACTCCAGGAAGATAAAATAAACTAGCTTTATGGACCCAAGGAATTGATTTTTAATGAGATTCTGCTTGGCTGTAATGGCATCCTGAGAGGCTGATCTAGTTCCCGTGGCCCCTGGTACACGGTTATAAGGTGAGGAGCAAGGACTGGCTTAAACAATGCCTGAGCACTTATTCTTTTAGCATATGAGATTAAATAAAATAAGGATGCTGTTCTGAGACATTTTCCAGAAAGTGCACATGGGTGCATGTACATGTGCACACACACACACACACACACACACACACACCATACCACACACCACACACACATACACACCACACACATACACACACACATACACAGACACACACTTACCACACAGACCACACACACACACACACACACACACACACACACCATACCACACACCACACACACATACACACCACACACATACACACACACATACCACACCACACACACACACACACACACACACACACATACCACACCGTACACACACATACACAGACACACACTTACCACACAGACCACACACACACACACACACACACACACACACACACACACAGTTGCCCTCCAAAGGTTTTTCCCAAAACAGTCCCTGCTTGGATAGTCTGAGTTAGAGGACTGGACAATGAAGTTAAACACACACAGTTGTGTTTCTCTCCCAGAGTACAATGACCTCTAAGTTATGAGGTGAATTTGGACAATTCTGTTACATACTCACAGCCTGGATTCCTTGTTGACTTTCATGTTTAAATATAAATGTGTAGAGCAGTAGACAGACATAGTAGCCAAATGGCCACAAACAGTGGCACCATAGAGTGGAGACCAGAGCTCAGCATATTCATAAAGAGCTTTAGAGTTGAATCTGTCTTCCGTCCCTTCCTAGTCACCTAAAATCAGACTTGTTAAATTATCTGAGACCCAAGTTTAACTTCTATAAATGTGGATAATACCTGTTTCCTAGGTTTGTAACAAAGATTCAATGATACAAAGTTATATAATAGCTTACATAAACCATAGCAATATAAAATTAAAGAAAAAGAGTAAGTCTCTCCCAACATTGGCTGTGTATAACATCCTATCATAAAGTTAGAGCTAAATAGCACTAAACTTTATGTCTCTGTGCTCATGTGGCATCAATAAATTTATATGTCAGGTTGCATCTGGTGGCATGTATGGAGTTGGTGGTCTAGCACCTGCTGAGTTTGTGTGTGAGAGAGTATGTGTGTGTTTTAAAGAAACCAACACAGGCTTTCTGGAGGAAGATGAGGTAGCCAGGGAGAAGAAGGGAGGAACCAAAGGATGAGGTAGCAGATTATAGTCAAGACATCTGTGTCCTAGTGATTTGCCTAGGTAGACACGTTCTGGTTAAAACAACTAGCTAACCAAATAAATCTAACTACACAAGGGTCAGTGATGTGCATATTTCATGAACCATGGACCACAATGAATCCAGCTCTGAACCGGAGGATCAGCAAGAGTGATTCAGTGAGAGACTATATGCTGACGTGACCAGCACAGTGCTTAGGATCGAATCAGCACCCAGTCAATGACTGAAAAGCAGTTGTGGGCTGGCCAGGGATTTCTTCACACATGCACATTTCTTCTCCTTCTTAATAAGTAGTGTTCCCTGGCATTATCAACAGCTTCCCATTGCTATACTCTAGTTTCTTCATCTTCTCTTTGTTCCTATTGTTTCTGCCAAATACTTAACTTTTAATTTGACATTGAGATATGACGTATAACATAATACCACAAACAGATCTTAGAGATTCTGCTTGAAGTGTTTGGTCAACTGTGATTTTAGAAAATGACCAATATTCCATATATGATACAGAATGCATATCTTATGTGCGTGCACACACACACACACACACATGTTCACATACATGTGGGTCCATAGATGTGCATGTGGAGGTCAGAGATCAACCTCAGGCATAGTTCCTCACATGCCATCCACTTTGGTTCTTTGAGAGGAAGTCTCTTACTAGGCTCTGAGACAAATTAGGCTAGTCTAACTAGCCTGAGGCCCCAGGGCTCCTCCTGTCTTCCCATCCCCAGTTTTGAGATTATGGACATACGTCTATGCCCTGTTTTTGTTTTTGTTTTTTTTTTTTAATGTGAGTTCTGGAGATCAAACTCAAGTCATTGAGCTTGCATGGCTATCTATCTCCACATTCCCCCATAGAGGACATTTCCACCATTCCCAACAGCTTCTCTGTGCCCACCACAGTCAACTGATGCCCTGTCAAAGGCAGCTTCTTTCAGCCTTTACTATAGACTAGCCTTGTCAGTGAGCTGCATAGACACGAACCATGGAGCATTCTTCTTGGAATCCTTTGGTGAACATGTTTCAAGGATTCTCTCTATTGTGTTGTATCAGAAGCTCATTCGTCTTTATTGCTCAGTGGCAGTCTGACGTGGGAGTACTCAGTTAACCTTCCTTTCTCCCTTGGATGGATGAGTTGGGTGTTGTTGTTGTTGTTGTTGTTGTTTTCCATTCTAGAGCTACTCTGAATCAGGCTGCTCCAAATACCTTGCATGGCTCCTCTTGTGGAGGAATCTTTTCATTTCTCTTAGGTAATGCCCAGGAGTGGAATTGCTGGGCTCGATGGCTGTTTATTTTCACGAGAAACTGCCAGTTTTCCAACGCAGCTGGGGTCATTCGGAATCCTGAACTCTCCGTTAGATCTAGCTTCAGTTAAGAAACCACCCCAACAAGGACCCATTGTGCCGGGCCCTAAGAGGATGCCTAGGCCAGCAAAATAAGAATCTGAAACAATACGGATGGGAATGGCAGCAGATGAATCTCGACTTGTCTGATGGCAGAATGCAGAAAGGCAGCAGGAGGAGAAAGCTTGCTTCCCTGCCGAGTCAAGCCACAGCATGAATCATGGCGAAGAATCCCACTTGGGTGAAGTGTGAACCTAAATCATAAGTTCTCTGGCTGGCCTGATGCCCCTTCTACTCCTGGGCTCAACACACAGATGGCACTGTCATCTGATGGGGTGGAGGTGGGTGGGGGTGACGTTCAGTGAAGGGTGATAGGGACATGCACTGCTTCCAGTTGGCTGGTTGGTTTGGTTGTAAAGACAATGGCCTGCCCTGGTCCCAGGGAGCTTACATCTGTTTCTCATACAACTCAGCCACCCGTACTGTCTCAGCCAGCCCCTCCTGCAGGCCAGGACAGCACTTTATTGATTTTTTTTTTCTCCTGCCCTTTTAAAAAGATGAAAGTTTCTAAAAAGCTTTTTGCATACAAGCGTGTGCATGCTTGTGTGCTCGGAGGTGTTGGTGACAGCAGTGATCGACCCCCACCCCCCTACTCCCCCGCCAGTGGAGTGAGCCACACTGGGCTCTTGTTGGGGGTGTGTATTTTTGGAGGCAATTACTCTGGGGTTGGGCACCTACAGTGGTGGAGCTGGCAGAAGTATAACAAGTGGTGACAGCAGCATAAAGGTAATTAGTTGACAATGAGTTGAGACCTCATTAACCCCTTTAACACCTCATGGTCTGTGATTAGGGAGAAACACATGAACGTCCATCCTTTCAAGGACATCTTGTCTAATACTAGAAATTGATTAGGTATTGGCAAAATATTGATGTTTAGATGGATTTATGCTATACAGCCCAGACTGGCCTTGAACTCACAATTCTCTGGCCTTAGACTCCCACGGAGATAAAAAGGTCTTTTTTTTTTTTTTTTTTTTGTTCTTCTAAATTTTGTAGATAGTTTGCAAAGATTTTTTTTTCTGAAGTTCCTATAATACAGGTGACTGGCTGGGAACTCCCACGATGGCAATTTGAAGGTTGTGCCCTTATTTAAATGAATCTGGGATATTTCAAAACCATGCCAGCTTCAAGTACCAGGGAAGATGACCGTTTCACTCTCCTGATGGGTCCTTTCTAACGGTTTAACAGGAGGATAAACCGACGCGGCGATCCTGAGGTGTCAGTCTGCTTTCAAAGCATCCCTCCATTTAAACCATGTCACACAAGTCCCGGACACTCTCTTTGCTCCTAAACGTTTCTCCTGAAAATCGCAGTGCTTTTGAGAAAGCGCAACTATACTACTTGTTAAATGTTATTAGAAAGTAGTCTAATAATACTTCAGAATGGTGGAATAAGTTTTATTATAAATGATTAATTAGTGGCAAAGCTGTCTTTCAGTTTTTGTTTTATTTGTGTGTGTGCGCGTGTGTGTAACATGTGTGTGTGTGTGTAACATGTGTGTGTGTGTGTAACATGTGTGTGTAAGGGTGCTTGTGCCCATGTGAAGGTCAAAGGATATCTTTCAGGAGTCCATTCTTACCTTCCACTTTGTTCTGAGGCAGGTTCTCCACAGGTTCTCTGTGAACCTTTTGACACAGAAGGTCCATATGAATGAAGCCAAGGCTACTGAGTTTGTACACTTTGAGGAGAGTGGCCCTTGCCCTTTCATGAGTCATAGCTCACAGCTCACTTTGTCAGTTTGGTGGCACCTATGACTCTTTCAATGCAGATGAAAGCTCTAAGCAACTCACACACCAAACCTACTGGGTCTCTGGGGTCTGTGGGTTCCGAGTTGATTTGTCCCTCATCTGCATTGAGGCTTTGCTCTTTCAGATGTGTTGATGGCTCTTACTGTACAAAACAGTGAAGGGAGAATGGACTGGTGTGACCAGACTGTCTTTAAACAGGAACTTGGATTTGAAAGAATCACCTTAGTTTCTAAGAAATCCAAAGGAGGAGAGAGCAGGGGAGTGCTTTGTTATAAAACAAGGGTCAAGTGGCTCGCAGACATTTGTTGAGAAGATAGATGACCAGAAGTGCTAGGTTAAGTGGGTTCCTGGTATTGTCTAAGCAACCCATCAGCTGGGACGATGGTTGAAAATGTCCTTCAGAGGTCCTGCCTCAGCAGATTGTGTTCCATGCCCTTTGATGGGAGTTGGGACCCTAAGTTTCAGCTTAAGGAGATCTCCAGGTAGTTCTAGAGCGGAGGGAAGTTTGTGTGTCTGTCTCTCCCACTCTTCCTCTTAAACATTACCTTTTCTGAAAAGCACTTTATATAATATCATTGGCCAGTCGCTGTGAATGAAGGGCTTCCATAAACAGCCAGAAAATGCTTTTGATAACTCCAATTTGGGCAGTGGATGTCAGCAGAGAGCCCCCTAGAAGGCAGCGGTAAACAATTGTCATCCCACTGCACTTTCCATCAGAAGGCCACTTCGGATCGGCCTATCACAGTGTTTCATTTTTCCGTACTTAGTCATTTGTTACAATAAAAATTAAGTTCCAGGAATGGAATGTCATGACGGGATAATGGGCTCCCTCTCAGAAGAAGCTAGCCTGTGTCCAATTCATCACCGCATTTATAGTGCATTAGAAGGAAGACATTACAGCCGAAACACCGTTCCTCTGGGGCAGGGAGAAAAGCCAGATTGAGAGAGAAAGAGGAATTTGCTCCATGAACTTGGCAAGAGTGAAATAAAAATAGAATCCAGGGGCACTTTCAATGGCCACGTTCAGCGCCCAGTGGCCACAGCTCACAGTCTTCGTGACGAGCATTCCACTGCACTAAAACATTAACTCATTTCACCGTGCACCCCGTGAGAGGTTTGTGTATTAAAATGGGACAGTCGTCTGAGAAATCAGAGGAAAGAAAGCACAAAGAAAATGGGAAAAAGTTAAGCGATTTAAAATGATTAAAGCCTACAGTATATTTTGCAGATATAAAGTCCTGGAGAGAACCTTAATAATAATATTAGTCCAATAGATGGGGCCAAAGATATCCATATTGTCTGGGTATTTTAATTGGCAAATTGAAGTATCATTATAAACTCATAAGAAATCTATGTCTGTGTTCTCATAAAAGTAAAAAATGCTTATTTGATGTTAAAAAGCTGGCCTTTGAAACATAGGAGCTGGAGGAATGTGGCATTGGGTAGGTATGCCTGCCAATTTAGGCCTGGGAACTTAATAACTTTATAGTATTTTTATGATTGGACCTTGTACTGTGGTAAAAGCAGGGAAAATGAGGGGCTTCAGGCCACCTGGAATAATGGGAGCAATGTCTTAATTCTGTGATTTTTAAGGTAACATTTTTCCAAACTCTACTTTTATATTAAAATAACATTATTTCATAGATAGACAATTTGAGGGAGGGCCACAGCTTTCCGTCTTAATAAAGTCTTTAATTCCCTTCAGAATGTATTTGAACAAAAACCTGTGTGGTCTCATTTTTTTTCCTCTATCAATCTGTGTTATTTCCAGGGTGAAAGGTAATTTTGACCATAAACATGGCTTCCATCACACATTTCCAATTTTAACCTATTTGTCTCTGTTTGATTTACATTGGGTCGAGAGCAAATTAACTATTGCGAGCTTTTATTGAAAATTAATTAGGTGGCTAAAGTGCCCGTGGCAGAGTCTTTGCCAGGACAAGTTTCTCTCTGGGTCGCCAGCCTTCTCCAGTTAAAACACCTAGCAACTTTAAAAAAAAAAAAAATCCATAAAACCAATGATATAATTAGTTCCAGAGTGGAACTTAATCCCTTTGAAATCAGATGCTGTTTTCTAGTGCAAAAGAGCCAATGTTAGAGCCAGCGTTTCATGGTATCATGGAGTTTTCCTTGGGGGGAAAGATTCTGGCTGAACCACTTTACAGGCCTCACAGGGGTGCCCACCGTCCCAGGAGAGTCAGGGAAAGGAGAAAGGAAACAGGCTTAACAATACTGTAAAGATTAAAATAATAATAATTAATAATAACACATTACCTGTGTTGAAAAATAGACTCCTTAAATGTGTGTGCACATGAAAGAGAGAGACTTACACACACACACACACACACACACACACACACACACACACACCCAGAGAGAGAAAGAGAGAGAGAGGCTTATATTTTCACAAATCCAGGGTATAAATGTGATTTATGGTAAATAGTTCCACAACATTGAAATGAGTTTTTATTTTCTTCGTATGCTGCTTCAAAGAGGAGCTCACAGGCTCATAAAAATGCAGAGAACAAATAGGGGCCTCTAAGTCCAATTTATACTCCGTGCCCACTGTGCGCCGAGACACATATAATCTGTAAAACGTCGGCTTCAAAGTTCCACGGAGATCGGTGTTAACCCTGACCTCTGACCCCGCTGCCTCTGGCTGGGCCTGTGTGCTTTCTTTACCAGCTGTTTTAGATAAATGTGGTCCATTTTTAAGAGATTGTCTTGGTGGTTTTTTTTTTTTACATGAATCGTGGCAACATTATTAACTCTCACTGGAGAAACTACCTTTTCCAAAAGGACTTTACAGACGAACCAATCACGTCATGCCTCGTGCAGAGAGGAGCGGATTAATAAATATGTCATTGGACCAAAAATATTTAAACAACTCTGGGAGAAAGAGAGCAAGGCACACAACAAAAGGAAAGCAAAGAAGTGTGTTTCCTGTCAAAATACACAGAGGAAGCACTTTATTTGGAATGCTCTCTCCATAAAGGGACACGGTGGGCCAACATAAACAGAGAGGAGGGGTCTGGTTTATCCCACTTTGGAGATTGGAGACCCATCGGCTCAACCAAAGTTATGAGTCCAAAGCCTGGTTCTCTCCCTTGAGGCTGTTAACTAAGGGAGGCCAGTGACCAGGGCAAGCAGATACACTTAGCAGATCAATGCTCTGCCGTTGTTAAGTGGTACCTATGGTTTCTTGTGCAGCTGAGTGGAGGTGCTTGCTTCCTAGGAGCAGTTCAGAGCAGTGTAGATAAAGGTTTTGCACAGCTAAGACTATAAACAATGGTTTCAGCCAGAGCCTGGGGAGATTTTTTACATTTCGACAGACCAACATAAACCCTGAATTAACGATTACAGAGCACTTCCCACATGGAAGATAAGTCTAGATGTGGGGTGATTTTAAAGAGAGCGCAAGCTCCCCATGTCATCACACAAACACCCCAAATTAACATTTGGGATTCAAAAAGCCAGTCAGATGTCACATGGATGAGTGTCACGCTCACGAGGTGGGTTCTTGAGGAACTCAGGTTTTGGTAGCATGTGGAGGAGTCGGGAAGGATTCACTGGAAGAGATGTTGGGAAATCAACCCTGAGAGCTTCCGGGTCAGCAACTGGGATGTCAACGACTCTGCTCAGGGAGGTCATGGCCAGAAATAAAGAGATCCGAAATAAAAAGAGATGTCCTTTTGGGATGATCAGTCCGGAAGCCTGTCGAACCTTCCAGTGCTGCTTCGCTCCGATAAGCTCACTGTCTTGGGTGGAATTTCTGGCTGGCAAGCACTCATATGAACTATGAAACCGTGTTTTTGCAAGATGCCCAGACTTTAAAATGACAAAGAAAATATGACAAGCCCATGAAATGATCACAGTCCCTTCAAATCCATGGGTGTCTGAAACAGGATCCCAGACTCTCCCACTTAAACCTCTTCCAGGGGCAGACTAACAGCAACTTAGACGCAATAAGCCACAATTAGTGTTTTAACATGAAAAAGGTCCTCCAACGGGTAATAACCCCTAAGACCATTAAAGACATCGTCTTGAGAGGGCGACTTTGTTCACTCTGGGATATCACGTTATCAGAGAATTGGGCCCTCTCCAACATGTCACCCAAGCCTTCGAGGTCTAGACCAGGTGAGGGGACTGGGTTTGAAACTGATCCAGTGGGACTGTCCCTTTTAAGTAGCGGCTTTCATGAAGCAGCCGGTATTTATATGTTATTATGAGATAATACCCTTACCTCACCAGGCTGGTGTGATAATTAATTAATGTTTGCCAAATACTTTGAGCTCTGTAGATGAAAGGCGGTGGGAACAGTAAGTGGTGGTCTTAGTCTCATCTGTATTTGAATTTGCCTGTTACGAAACAGCTCTCTCTCTCTCTCTTTCTCTCTCTCTCTCTCTCTCTCTTCCAGATAATCATATTTTTGCTTTGGGGAGAAAAGGTCAAAAACTGCCTTATCCCACAAAGGGCAGGTGTGATATCTAGGGTGTGATCAAAAGAATAGACTGAAGCACAGGCTTCTCTTCAAAGGAATGCATCCCATCTCTCAAGGCCTCTCCTGGCAGTGTCAAGTTCAATCCCGCTGAGATATGACCAGCAGTAAAGGCAAGGAGCAGCTGGGTGTCGGTGTAGCATACGAAAAACAATCCGAAACTCTGTCAATTAGCTTCTCTGCCAAAGAGTGGTTTAAGTGAGGTCCACAACCTGCTTACTGAAGAGAAAAATGTTTCCTTAATCCTGCCCTGAGGTTCAAGGGCCATGATGGGAAGCCGGTGTTGCCAGGAGCTCGCTAAATTGGTTTGAGAGGAACAGAGTTTACTCTGCTGTATTGTAATCCTAGCGACTGCAGGGAGATGCCGTAGCCTTCGACGGGCTCTTCTGAGAGTATAAGATTCAAAGGAAGACAGAGCACTGCATACCTCAAGGTTCAAGGAGCAGAATTCTTCCCTCCATGCAGCACTCTTCCTGGTCAGAACTGTAGGTTAACTGGAGGTCTGTGTCTCCATTCTTTAGAGTCCACATAGCATCACCATAACAAAATACTTGACAAGCGACTTATCAAGATGTCCAGCCAACACTGGCTCTAGAGAACTGCCTGGAGGCTGCATCACTGCAGGGTATACAGTGGTGGTGAGAGACATCAGGCTTCCTTCTTTTACAACAATCCATTCCCAAGAACCCAAGAGGCCACACCTGATAACCTAAGGACCTTCCACAGACTCAACCTTAATGGTTCTTCTGTTCCTTTCCGAAACATTACCCAAGAGACCAAGCATGTCACTACCCGGGATCCTCGGGAAGTCCCTCAACCATGAGAGAAGTACAGAGTATTTCTCCCAGCACCGTCCAGGTGATGATACAGAGCTGGTGGGGTGAGGAAGCGGTGTTGCGCGGATATGTTAGAATGATAAACACAATGACCAAAAGCAGATTAGGAAGAGACCGGTCTACATCACAGTCCATCATCAGAGAAGCCTCGGCAGGAACTTAAAGGCAGGAACCTGGAGGCAGGAACAGGCACAGAGACCACAGAGGAGCACTGCTTACTGGCTTGTTCCTCCTGGCTTGCTCTCTTTTCTTTTACAACCCCGAACCACCTGCGCAAGGGTGGTACTGTCCACAGAGGTCTGGGTCCTTCCACATAAATCACCAATCATGAAAGCCCCAAAGGCTTGCCTATGGGCTAATCTGATAGGGGCATTTTCTCCGTCAAAGTCCCCTTTTCTCAGATGGCTAGCAGGGATGACCACCAGAGCACAGGGATGACCACCAACCAGAGCACAAGGGATGACCGCCAGTACCTGTCTCCACCAGCCAGGTTCCCTACGGATAGATAGCTGGCCATTCCCAGGATTTTCCAACCCCATCCTCTAGTAAATGTCGTATAGGCAGAGAAACCTTTAAAATGAACTTAAGTTTACTCATCCCCAAATTAAAGGCATGTCTACCAACGGCTCACCATTAATAATTCCCTCCCCCCAAATTCACACACGCTTTGGCAGCCTTCCAGCTTGTTTTTTTATGCAGTGGCATATCAAGATTTGAAAGGCAGAAATAATTTTTTTCAGGGAAAAGCTAATGGCTTCTTTGCCTGATTAGTTTGACCATTTTCTAGCCGCTCTTTTCAAAAGTATTCACAATGTTCTCCCCACAGCGAGCTAAGAATAAACATCCACATTCCTGGGCAATCAAGGAGGAAAGTTTGGCAAAGGGTGTGCCAATGTCTCTTTGAATGCGGTCGACCCCCACACTGACCTGAGTCAGATACAGTCAGATTCATCTTACCTCCAAGGAACTCTAACAGCGTGAGAGCCTGCCGCGGAACTCTAACAGCGTGAGAGCCTGCCGCGGAGCTCAGACTTGGCACAAGTGGGCCACACATTTTCCTGCTTGGGCTCGATCACCTTGGAGTTCCAGGAGGCAGGTAGATGGGAAAGAATCCATTAACTAATCAACAGCACTAGGCTGCCCTAGAACCTCTGTACACGGTGAGGCTCTCTGAAAAAAAAAAAAAAATCACTTACCAATAAGCTGTGGAAGTGGCGAACACGTAGCATATTTTGTTTCTACAAAGCTAAAAAGAGGTAAATTTACGCGTTTGATTTGAACTTCAAAGTAGTTTAGAAACAGAAATGAAAGTGTGTGTGTGTGTGTGTGTTTTCCCTCTGCCTCCACAAGCACCACACAAGCTTAGTCTTACTTTCTGGGTCAGTCTAGGGTGGTGCAAGTATGCCCCATTCTCCCAGCAGAGGTCGCTGTTGCCCACCATAATCTTCAAAGGCTCTTTTTTTTCCTTGTCCAGCTATTGCAGCGGCTTTAGACAGAGGCCACAGAGCCTTTAGAGATAGAGAAGAAAATAATCTATGGTTTGGGGAATAGGATCGCAATGTTGGGGAAATTGATACTTTAATAATGAGTCTGTGCCGAGTAGGCTTCAATCTGGATAAACTGGTCAGTGTTCCCTTTGTACAATGACAGCCTAGCTCCGTTCTCGTTAAACCTGCCCGGTCTTTCTCTCCTTTCTGAGTGTCACCGTCAACTGAGAAAATAGAGACAGGAAAGCCAAGCAGTGCATGCCGCCGCCCACCATCCATTCTCAACAGGATATTCATCACATTGTTGAGGGTGGCGTCTGTGACACAGCTAATCACCCAGTTGTGCTCCAAACTTGGGTGTCCCGGATGATTGTCTAACCTCAGTTGGGAGGTAGGCTTTAGTGGTAGCAGCTTCCTCCTTCAGGAGCTTAGCAAGTCCAATAGGTTGTAGGTTGTTCAGGTCTCTGCCTACATGCAATAGGTTCCCACCTCTACCCTCCGCATGGTATTCTGGGTAGCGGGCGGTCTGCCCTGACCAAGCGCTGATATGAGGCTGAGGAGACAGGTGTGGGATCTAACCCGGAGGGAGTTGACCGGCTGCACACTGAGCATGGCTGCATCCCCAGTGACATTAGAAATAAAACACTCCAGGGCTGGAAAGATGGCTCAATGGCTAAGACTCGAGCTTGATCCCCAGCACCCACAGAGCCTTTAACTCCAGCTCTAGGACGCCACCTTCTGGATCCTGTGGTCCACTAGCACATGCACACTGCGGACACGCACATAATTAAACATAAATAAGATAACTCAATTTTTTTATTTTTTTATTTCTATTTTTTTGGTTTTCCGAGACAGGGTTTCTCTGTATAGCCCTGGGTGTCCTGGAACTCACTCTGAAGACCTGGCTGGCCTTGAACTTAAAAATCCACCTGCCTCTGCCTCCCAAGTGCTGGAATTAAAAGCGTGCCCCATTACGTCTGGCAAGATAACTCAATTTTTGAACAAAGCATTTCTTTTTCGGTTTCTCTAGACCCATCCGGGGAGCCTGCCTTGGGCCCTGAGTTTCATTTCCAGCACTGAAAAATGTAGATAAAGTTGCCTTTGCTTGCTTTCTAACATGCTAGACAAAAGGAACAATAACAAAAAAAAAAAGCTTTGTTTTTCAGAACTGTTTAGGATTGAAGGATTGAAGGAAAAAGTAGGAAGCACAGAGGGTGTCTATATGCTCTCTGCACCCCGAAACCTGACCCATTTGTTACAACCTCCAAACCCACATAACTATCTGGCAAGGTCTATAGCTCACATTAGGGTTCCCTTTTTGTGCTTCACAGTCTGGACAAATGTATATGACCCGAGTCCCTCATTACTGTACTCCAGAGAACAGTTTCATTGCCCTAAAACCCTGTGCGCTCTGCTAGGTCATCCCCACTTCATCTCTAATCCCTGGCGACCACTGCTCACTGCCTCAGTGGTTTTGCTTTTCCCGAATGCCACAGAGTTAGAATTATACATCACGTGGCTTTCTCGGGCTGGCTTCCTTCCTTCTATCTTCCTGTATATCTGTTCATGGCTTGCTAGCCTGCACCTGTTTATTGTTGTTGTTATTATTATCATTATTATTATTATTATTATTATTATTATTATTATTATGTTATTATTTCATGGCTTGTATGTTTACTCACCTCCTGAAAGATATCTCAGTTGCTTCCCAATTGAGGAAATTATAAAGAGAGCTGCACCAGACATCTTCATGCGAGAGTGGGATTCAGTGGCTCACAACTGGTCAAAGAGCTGAGCAAAAACTGACCAGAGTTTTTGTTGCCCTAAAATCCTGTGTGCTCTGGCAATCCAGCCTTTCATCTCATTTAAGACAGCCTTTAAATGGACGTCTGTGTCAAGATCCCTCTGCAAGACTCAGAAGAATGTAAGAGTTTCAGAGTGAGGCAGAATGCTATGAAATGAAATCCCCTGTGGGTGATGTGGCCATTGCGCCTACAAACCCACTGTGGTCACCTGCACTACAGCACACCAAGATCAGCTCCAGCAGGCAGCGTCAACTGAACTCAATAGGTTAAAAATAAAAATAAGAAACAAATAAGTAAATAAATAAGTGGAAAGGATATGAGGTTGGGAGGGCGATGTGTCCTGGGGCTGTCTTGGAGGAGTATGACAGAGTCGGGGGTGGGGGTTGGGTAAGATCAAGGTACATTGTATACACATATGAACTTGTCAAAGAGTAAATGAAAGATATTCTAAAAGACTTCATGTGGATTTTAGTGTGAATGTAAATATCACATATAGCATAATGACTGCTGTATTTTGCCACCTCCAGTCACTAAGGTTGGGAACTGGGGTCTGAAAGGCCCCCAGGTCCCCCACTTTCTACATCCCCTTCTGGAAAAGAACTCTGTGACTGAGCTGCCACTGTCACAGGAGAAGACAGCATGCAGAGACTGCAGTCTCCGCTGGCTCCTCCTCAGCTGCTCACACAGGAGGGGACAGAGGTGGTTTTACTAGTGGTTTGTTCAGAATTAGAGCGAACCACACGCACTCACATATGCTCCCGATCATTCGGGGTTTCCAGTTACACATTGCCCAAATATATTGAATCACTGAGTCAGATGAGTCTCGACTTTATATTCTAGCAAAGAAGTTCTGTGCTGTGGAGGGGCAGTTCTGCTTGCTTGCTTTTCTTTCCTTCCTTCTTTCTTTCTTGCTTGCTTGCTTGCTGGGGATCAAAGTCCAGGCTAATCATAGGCTAATTAATCAACTGGGCTCCTCCATCCCCTGATGGTGATTTTGGTCCTCAGCATAGAATATTTGTCAAAGGGATTAGAACTCGGGAGGCACATCCCTACTGCTTCGGACGAGATGAACTTCCTCATTTTGATTCCTTAGACTGGGCCTCTGGTCATGGCACTGGTGGGTCAGGATGAAGGCTGAAGGATGCTGGCCACCTAGTGCCAGCTCTTCATTTGCCCTCTGCAGCTGGGGTGGCGACAGCCAATGGCTTCGTTTTGTTCATGCTACTCTGATTTTCCTACTCTTTCCTGGAATTAAAACAAAACAAAACAAAACAAAACAAAACTTGAAGCACGTAGTTTCCCAAAAGATAAACCAACCCTGGATGAGTTTGATGGTTGAGGTAGAATGTTGAATGTAGAAGTCTAAGTTTCCCAGTAACCCAAGAGGAGGAGAACTCCGACTGACGGTTGAGGCAGCGCAGTGGCTATGGTCGGACCATCATTACAGGAGTGCATTACATCATTACAGGAGTGCATTACATCATTACAGGAGTGCAGAGTCCCGAGAAAAGGCTTTGATGTGAGTTAAAAAGTAATGTCAGGGTATAGCTCAAGAATGAGGTGTAGGCGACTCGAATCATTAGCGTGCCCCTTGCTAAGAAATATACCCACAAGCAATGCAAGGCAGATCTGGAGCATCACGGCTATCCAAAGACATTTCTCACTAAAGACAGTAGCCTATATTTGGAAGCCACCCTAGAATTACAGAACCAAGGCTGCCTTTCAATGGTGACATTCTCAAAGGACCTGGACTGTGACTAACATACCTCCTCTCCTGGAGGGCCTCTGGAAGCTTCCAGAAATCAGAAACTGAGACTGACTTTGCCCATCGGTGCCTTCTAGCCACTCCAACAAGAATCCTTTAATCAGTCAGCTTTCAAGAGTCAGTGGCTTTTCATTTAAACAAATTCTCAAGGAACTGAAGTATACACAGAGCCCACAGCGGGACCGAGTAACCATAGATAAACATCTATGTCAGTTGTGTTTCTGTGGAGTTAGGGGAAGAATAACTTTCTTTTTTGGTGATTACAATTTGGTTTACTTATTTGGTTATTTTCAAATGCCAGCTCTCCTCGGATTCTGTACTGGGAGCAGAGGGCACGAGCCGCATCTCTGCCTTTACAGTGTTCCCCGTGGAAAACAGGTACAGGGCACTGCTGTACGGTGTAGGCTGTGCTGGAGGAGGTAAGCGTTGGGGGAACTCAGGGTCACAGCCCACGGTCATATGCCTGAGATACTTTCTCTGAACAGCGAGGAGTGCACACCTTCAGGATGGCACTGGAGCCACTGAGGTCAGAAAAGGGGATCTTGTGCCACAGAGGACGGGAGCAAAAATATCAGTGTGGATGGCACCTAAAGGAAAGGAGAAAGAAAACTGGGGGTGGGGGTGGGGGCTGCA
Organism: Mus musculus; assembly: GCF_000001635.26. NCBI lineage: Eukaryota > Metazoa > Chordata > Mammalia > Rodentia > Muridae > Mus > Mus musculus. The sequence continues at coordinate 73,513,239 of NC_000078.6, read as the reverse complement.
GAAGCTACTGACAGTCAGCTTAGGGACTTTGAGATCAGTGGGAGAAGGGAGGTCACAGTAGGGTGTTAGCAGGGATTTTTTGGATAGAAGATTCTAGTGGTTACACAGCAACTCATAGCTCAGCGGGAGAAAGAACAGAAGCAAAGTGGGTTAGGAGACCCCATTACTGAGAATGCGCAACTTTGTAGCTACAGCTGCTTAACAAGGCCTCATGCGAGCATGCTCCTTTCAGCACAGAGGTATGGCCTGCGTTGAATGTGCTTACAACACACACACACACACACACACACACACACACCCCAGTGCACTCAGTCTTCTTCATGTTAGGAAGAAGGTCTGTACCTGGTGTGTAGCGGGTCTCACCTGGAGACCTTCTTCACACCACCAAGCATCTTTAAGACTAGAGACCATCAGCTTCCAGGCATGACTTGGGAAAGTGAGGAAGCCTCCCTCATCTCCTCCCTAAACCTTCTCATGACACCCTTTTAAACTAGGGCTCTTCCTTTCTCCATTTGTAACTATTAGGTTTGGATGCTGATGAGTCTGAGCAAGGTAACTGTCTAACATGGAATCATAGCCTGGGCTACTAATTTTCTGATTATTCTCAGACCCACCCGTTCTTTCCCATGACCTGTTCTTTGCCAGGAGGCCAATTGCCACCTCCACCAGCTAAACCATCTGCCTGATTCCTATGTGAGTCTCTCTTCAGTGCAGGGATGAGTCCAGATTCCCAGGTAGTGGCAGTCTTGGGTGCTCTCCTTGCCTATGCCTTCCCATTTAGCTCGCTAAGCAGCCCTTTCATTTATACAATGCTTCTCAGTGAACTTGCATGAGCGCACCCTACGTTCCTGCTCAGGTGGGACCTTTCCTGCATCTATACCATGATAAGGAAGATATGGAGCCCCTGTACATGAAGATCAAGAAAGAAGATTGAGAGAGAGGCAGAGACAGAGACAGAGAGAGGCAGAGACAGAGAGGCAGAGAGAGACAGAGAGAAACAGAAACAGAGACATCCTAGTCACAGATGACCCCCTTCCTACCTAGCCTAGGGCTGGCTGACTGCCCGTCTGCTCAGGCCCCTCTTTTGCTCAGGCTTCTGTTATCTGAGAAAAGGCTGCCCCCACAGATCTGGTTTGAATTTATGTAAAAAAAAATTCCAAATTGATTTGCAAGCTCCAATCTGTAATTCATAAGCACTCCATCATCGGCATTTCTTGTCTGAGTGTGTAACTTAGTCAACTCATCACATAGGAGGAAACAAGAAACGTACAGATGTCATCCAATGTTCGGTGAATAATAGAGTCTTCAAGGGTTAAGAGCTGGCCACACGCTGCGCCTCAGGTACTGTAGGTTTACCAGAGCTGTTCTTTTGTGTTTTGACAATAAAGTAGTTGGTGGTCTGCTGGCTATGGCCTGTTACACATTCCTGGGTTTTATTAGGATAACCATAAGCCTCCGAGACCCACCCTGATGTCCGTGGCAAGTTTTATAGAACACTCACAAGTTTCTTCTTGTATTCGGGGCCTATATAAAGTGTGAGGCGTAATAAGTAGCAGGCTGGAGACGTAGCTGAGGGCTGACACCAGTCCCAGCTCCTGACGTGAATACTTAATAACGGCTCGTTATAGGCAAAGGTTGCCCACCAGATGCCTGCTTCTGCAGCTCCAGAGCCCACTAAACTTCTGAGTTCCTCCAGGAGCTGGCGTGGAGGCTCACAGTCACTCTGCCGTTTACTAATCCTGGAGGTCAGCACAGGCCCAGATGGGGCGCTGGGTGAGGTGCATTTGCTGGAAGCTTCTCTGTTAGTCCACAGCCAAGAGACTAATGACTTCTGTTATGATTGTTTCCCAAGTAGACACATCATGGTGGGTTTAAAGTAGAAATGTAAGACCTTGGTGTGGGCAGCCGGAGTTGCTCACACATCAGGTCAGAAGGAGCCCTCGTTTATGCCTAGGCCATGGCTAATAGGCTGGATGTTGACCTAGCTTTGCACTCCTGAGCTGAAAAACACCTCCCACACTGATTGGATTCTAGGTATGGTGATCTGTCCAGCTGCGTTTTGATCACTGATGGCCTAGAAACTAGATTCTGTTGTGTTTCCATGGCATATGAAGTTTCATGACAGAATGCTCATGGAACAGTTACCTGTCTCAGCTCCTTATGTCTGTGTCTCCTGCTGCCTTCCCTCAGATGTCTTCCCGGCATGCTCCACTGCCCTAAACTGTAACAGCAGAGGCAGACCACAGGCTGTGCCAGCTTCAACTCATCAGACTCTGTGTGTAGAAGGAGCTGGGTTTTTTAATACTAATTTTTATTATTTTTATATATGTGTATCTGTAGAAGTGAATGCTTCACATGTCTGAGTGCCTAAGGAGACCCCTAAGAGGATGTCTAAGCCCCTGGAGCTGGCTTTATGGGTGCAATATAGGTGCTGGGAACCAAATCCAGGTTCTCTGGCAGAGCAGTATACTCTCTTAACTACAAAATCATCTCTCCAGCCTTGAAGAGGATGCTAATTAGACATATATGTGTGTATTTATGTATATGCCTATATTTATGTGTATGTGTATATGCATGTATACATGTATATATGTATCTATGTGTTTGTGATTATGTACATAAATATATATGTAAAAGCTGGCATGTTGGTGCATACCTGCAATTTCAGTCAATAGCTGGGCAGGGGCTGATATAAGAGGACTATGATTTTAAGGTCAGCTTGGGCTACCCAACAAGAGCTTATCTCTAAACTGCATCACAAAGGCTGAAAAACTAGTCATTAACAGGATCTATAGGAGCATGCTTGCCCCAGCATAGCTTCCTTGAATGGCTTGCTCTCCTTCCAAGCTGAGGCACTCTGGCATACTTTTAAGTCTCTGAAGGTACCTAGCCTTGCGTCTCTGCGCGTGCTATTCTGACCCCCTGGAGCACCTTCTCCCTTCCTTCTCCACTTCTTCCCTTCAGACTTTGTCTCTAAAACAAGCACCTTAAAGAGTCCACCCCGGAGGCTTAAGTAAAAGGGCCCCCTGGCTGCCTCGTCCTCTCAACTTCTCGGTAGCGCCTCTTGTCAGTGGAAGCGATTAATTCTTGGTATGATTACTTATTCAGTGTCTTAGACTGTAAACACCAGGAGGTAATGGATGCTGGCTAGCTCCGTGCCTAGCTGAGTACCCAGTATATAGACTAATGTCTAATTGTTCAATTAATTATTTAAAAACACTTGCTTATTACAAAACAACTTACAGAAAGTACAGAAAAACAGAGAAGAAAATTAAAGGGATCAATAGTTGTACCTCCTAAGATAACAAATATTAATATGTTGATGTATTTCCTGAGGTTTTTTTTTTTTCCTAAATACAAAGATGGTACATAAATAAGGTCTGAGGGGCAATAGCACATTGCCTGTGTCTGGGTCCTCTTGTTTGCTCCTGAGGGCAGTTGAGGAAGTTTGGAGGCCCTCCCCCAACAATCTCTAATGGATAAGGGATTAAATCCGGCTCCTGGAGGAAATTCGACCTTCCCCCTACCATAGCCCTCCACTGTTCCCAAGCACTGGTTCTCAACCTTCCTGATTCTGCAACCCTTTAATACAGCTTCTTGTGTTGTGGTGATCCCCAGGCATAAAATTCTTTTTGTAGCTACTTCATAACTGGAATTTTGCTACTGTTGTGAATTGCAATGTAAATATCTGATATGCAGGATATCTGATATGTGACCCCTGAGGGGGCTGTGACCCACAGGTTGAGAACCGCTGCTCGAGCACATTGGCTCAGGCCTCTTAGAAACTAGTATTCTTAAGTATATGGAGATATGTCATTTCACTGTTTAAGGCTTTTTTCTTGCCATTGTTTTTTCTCTTTTCCCTAATTCATCTTAAAGGAGAAACTTTTCGGGATGGAGACACCAGTGTGCTCACTCCTGGCTCTGCAGTGACACAGGAAGTGGCTGGAAACAGATGGCATGCCTGGATCATCCATACTTCCAAATAACTGTGTGATTTCTTTGTTCCAAGTACCTGCCACTTTATTTCGGATTTCTACCCAGATTTATCTTTTATTTCTACCCGTGGCTAAGTCTATAGGGTAAGGCATCCTCTAAATGGCTTTAGAGATGTCACAGAACATGCTAGTGAGTTGTTGAGTCAGGGTTGTCAACGGGCCAGCCTGGGTTCTGAGCCTCTGCCCAAAGTGGTTCCACCAAGTCATTCAGAATATGAAGAAGCCTTGGGGTCCTTAGAACCCATGAACTTGTATGCAAATTTCGCATAACCACACATCTGTTTTATTCCCACCACCACTGGAAAGAGGGACTCTATATTTCATCAATTCATTTAAGTCAAGGGAATAAAAAGAAGATGGATCTAAATTAACAATTGTACTCACATTTGTAGCCTGGATACCAAGTACCATTGTATACACTTCATCTGAGTTGAACCCACTCATCCTCCCAGTGGCCCTGTGAAATAGAATCTACCATCCTCCTTTCATGGTAGAAGAAACTGAAGCACAGAGATCCTATTGCTGCGTCAAGCCACACAGATATCCAGAACGAAGCATCCAGATCATCTCATTCAGACTTACCCTCAGGAAGCAAACGCCTCTTTGGCAAAAATAAAATGTGCGTTTTCTGACCCCTGGAACTCGGGTTAATGTCTGTTAATATTTGTCGCCGATGCTATATTTCTTCCTTTCTTTGGGAAAGGAAAAGCTGTTGCTAAATGAAGTCAGCAGCGGATCTTATCGAGGATATGGTAGAAGAGAAGAAACGGCGCTGCATCTAGGGTGAGTCCCTCCCTAGAGTAATTCTTAACCTATTTTAACAACGCTGCTGCTGTCCCTCCAGGATGCAGTCAGGACAGCCAGGTTCTTGATGGATTGAGTTCTGAATTAGAAGGGAAAGCCCTCCTTTTTTTCCTAGAAGGAGAGGACATGGGAAGGGATTACCCTATCACCATTGTGTGTGTGTGTGTCCCCCCAAATGTGCACATTTGTAGTGAGTGTATTTGGGATCACGTACTTCCCTGGTCACTTCTCCAGCACACACAGACTAAACCACATTTGATTGCTTGTATTAACTCAGATGAATGGAATTTAAGTCGTATGATACTTTCTCTATACCTTTTGAGGGAATGAGACATGACCTAAGCTGTTCCCAGAAGCCTTTCTGCTCCACACACTTTACAGGTTTTTTCCTTTGCAGATGGAAAAACAGCGGAGGGAAGCAGACTCATTGTTCAGCAGCTTCCAGGAGGTTTAACAGAAAGCTAAGAGACTTATGACTTTATTTTCCCTACTGGGGATTTAGCATTTTCTTGATTAAGTGACACTGAGACAAAAAACTGAAATAACAGAGTCTCAGAGACTTGGGTCTACCACAGGGTCCAGATGAGGCAAAAGACAGAGCAGGAAGCGTGCACACACTCAAAGCAAGGGGCTTTGGTGGACACCCACAGAGCATCCCCAGCCTCTGCTGGCCGAGGGGAAGGTGGGAGTATGTTCTGGAAAATGCACCCTAGGCAGGATTTGGAGAGAGAGAGGGGATGATACGCTTCCTTTTTTCTTTTAATGTTAAGATCTTGGCAGACTACCACTCTCGGGCCCATTAAAATTCAGGAAAAGAAAAAAGAAAGAGTTTTAAAAGAGACAGCAAACACATCCTTGCAAAAATAAAATCCTGCTCCAAAAAGCCATTGTGAAAATGTCTTTCGGTTTTGAAAAGCAGGAGGAGGTTGGAATGGTGTTGGGACCGCGGAATGACTGTTAAATGCGCCATTTGATTGGCTCTGGTGCAGATGCAGGCTAACCTTGTTCTGTCCTTGGAGAGAAATAGCCCTGTCTTCTCCCTAAATGGAGTAGAACCCATTCCTATCGATGGACTGCATCTGTCTGGGTGTTGATGTGGTTGGGTGGAGTGCAGAGGACAATTTGTTCTCGAGTGCTGGCTCCAAAATAAGAGCCTCCCACTCTGCTCGCTCGCTCGCTCGCTCGCTCGAGAAGTTTCCTTCTAACCCCCTCTCCAACGCAATCAACGGGCCCGCCAAATCCTTCCTCCAGTCTCAGATTTCTGTTATATAAACTGCTCTAATCAAATGTCTCCTTCCAATTCAGAACAAAGCTGTTCAGAATAAGCATTTACCAACAAGCCCGTGACTTATGTAAGCAGAGGCCAGCACACACGTCGTGAGAAATCTGCTCCCTCACTCAGGTGAGCTTCGAGTCTACCGAATCCCGGTGCTGCCGTTCAGTCTGTGTTGAATGGAGCAAGATTGATTTCAGAAAGACTAGAGGCTCCTTCCTCTCCTCACACTGGCCAAGTGCAGGTTCAGGAGACCAATGTACACTGTACTTTAGTGCCTCCCCCACCCCCCACCCCTCAGCAAACCTCAAGCCCAGCCTTATATTTCAACGCAATTAAATACTTCTAGGAAGCTGTGGAGTGGCTACTTGGCATTCCCACTGTATGATATTTAAGCCATCTCCTATTTCAGAGTATTTAAATGAGTCCCATTTGGGGAGTGATTATAATTATTTCATGAGGAATGCTCTGTTATATAAATATTTATGCCACTGTTTCCATAATTCCTAGCAGTGGAATTTCTGAGTCGAGGATATGCCCATTTTGATGTGTTTTGTTGTTGTTGTTGTTGCTGTTACATGTTGCTAAATTACTTTCCAGAAAGGTGAGATGGATTTATACTCCTGTCAGCCACTGCCCGATACCATATCCAAAATCATTTTTTTACAACAATGATTAAATAGGAAGAAAAAAAACCCCTCAGAACTACTTTTCTTAGGAAAACATCATACACACAGGAAACGTCTGATGCACTGTCATCTATTATCTTGTTGGCTGTTAGAAAAATGTCCCTCAGAGGGGTAAATGCAGCCGTGCACAGTTCCCTGGCCTCCACAACCGATTCACCTTCTGCCCATTACGGTAAATCCCGGATGCCCTCTGTTTTCTCCTGCTCGAAGCCTTACAGATTCCAGTTACAGCTCTGACCTTGAATCCCTCAAGGCACTCTGGGAAGGGTGGCCTCTGACAGCAGAATAGAACTTGCTAGGTGAAGAGAAAGGAGGGCTCAGGTTCCATGCTGTCAGCAAAAAGCTCCTATAAACGGAGGCTGACACAGGCGGCCCTGGCCGTTAATATGCTGTCTAGACTTAACACGATTGCTCTTTCTCTGTCTTCTGAGCTTCAACTTTTGACCTTGCCTCCGCCCTTGCATAGGTACAAGTGACTGCAACCAGCCAGTTCTTGTCTCATGAGATTCGGTAGCCAGGTGACTCACCATCAAAGCTGCCACAATGACCCAGTGTAGACACCATTTTAGCCTCTTCCCCCTATATAATGAATGAAAGGCTGCCAGCCATGAGGCAGAAGATGGGGCACCCTCCTTTCTCTGGGATAAGGTAAAGGGATAGTCCTTGCAGAAATTAGAGCAGACAACCATTGCTAATTGTTGGTGGCATTATAAAGTATGTTTTTAAAATGTATTCTTAAACTGATATATAAAACCATATATTATACATGTTAATAGAGGTGTCTACTGTGTGATTTAAAAACATATGTACTTTATTATTTCATAATGATTTGTGTGTCTACATGACAGTATGAGCTTATGGGTGTAGGTCCGCCAGAAGAGGGCGTCAGATGCCCTAGTGCTGTAGTTACAGTCAGTTATGAACTGCCCAGTGTGTTGGGGACTAGACTCTGGTCCTTTGGAAGAACAGCAAGTGCTCTTGCCCTCTGAGCCATCAGCCCAGTCCTCCTTGTTTTGCTTTGATACATGCATATTTTTAGCACCAGGAAAGTATTTGTGGGAAGGTTAGGAAAAGAGTTTGAGGGCACTACATCCATAGTAGAAACAAATTAGTAGCAAAATAATTTTGAATAAGGTTTATTTTACTTGGGAATGTCTCTCCAGCTCCCAGCCTCCCATGACCAAGATTCCCAGCACCCTGGCTCTTGTGTATGCTTGCTCAGGTACCTCCTTCCCTAGCATGTAAATTGATTAAGCACTTGCCATAGGCCAAGCATTCTTGTTCATTAACATAAAGTATACTCATTTAGTCCTTCCCAACTACAACAGCACTCTTGGAGTACCATTACGATGCTAGTTCCTGCTGCAAGTGGGAAGAAAATGAAGCATAAGCGATTATGAAGCTCGTTGAAGATAACAGAGCTGGGGGGCGGGGAAGCATTCTAATGCTTAGAAACACACTAGTAAACAATATTCCCCATTAACTGTCTGTCTAGATTCCTGGCTTGGAACTTTATACACACACACACACACACACACACACACACACTCACACACACACACTTATCCTGGTAATATGTTATCTGACTATCAGATTTAGGCTGATAATGGGCTAACATATTTCCCATCTCAGTAAACTGACAGTCGACTAGAACTCACACTATGAAAAGACTAATTAGTGGTGCAGGAAAGGTGCTGCAGGTGGGACATCTCAGGGAATGGTGGGTAAGCCTGTAGTACCTTCAGTCAATGGCTCACTAGGCATATGGAGCAAGACACACAATGGGTATGATGTGTAAGTCTTTATTAGAAATGATTGATCGTTCATAGGTTTGCCATCATGAGTGAGAAGTCCAAGTGTCCAGGGAACTGCCACAGTCTGGCAGGGATGGTTGCGGGAAATATTAAAAAAGAACCACCAAGCTCCCGTGCTCCATCCAGCTACTCTCTGCCCACCAACTCTCTGGTGGGCCGGGGCTCCCAAGTTCCCTTCACTGCCACGCCAGCCCCACGCAACGACCGTCCACACCACGGTCAGCTGCCACAACATCCAGCAACCTGATAGAAACAAAACTCTAGAAGCTTATAATTAACAAGTCAGATTTATGTATCAATAAATTCTCAATTCACAAGATGCCCACACAGTAATTTCAGAGTCAATTGATAATGATACAATCTGCCCACCTAGATCAGACAAGTTATCCCAATTATCCTACCCCTGTATGATATTCAAAACCACCTGTGACTATTTAAAACCACACAGGATCAGGATCTTCTTCCTGTCTGTCCACCTCCATCTTGGCTTCTCTCCTCCCTCCTCTGAGTTGTTCTCTGTCTCTGCAACTCTTCATGCTGCCTCCCTTTTCCCTGTCCAGTCACAGGCCTCTTGCTGCACTAATGTTTTAATGTAATTGGACAGGGAAAATCCTGCCACAAGTGATGACCAAACACTATGTTTAATGGAAACCACACAATTCCACCACAGTCTATCCATATCATCTTGTTTTCCTCTGAATTTTTGTGATTAAGGAAAGCAACAGGAATATGGCACATGTCCCATATAGATCTGTCTGTATTACAGTCTGGTGTAAACCAACTGAAACATCGCATGCCCATACCAAGGTGCCACACTCTTCTTAATTTGATTGACCCACAGCATCCCATGTAGCATCTCCTCTCCTGATTCTCTCTGGGGCTGGGAAGTTTATGTTAGAAGATGATGTGCCAGAAGGTGTGGCCAGGGAATAATATCATCTTTGGCTTGCTCATGTATACTTTGGTCCCGGAAAAGTATACTTAGAAGATTCTAATGAGTCACCAAGGTGGTGCTGACATGTAGAACAATATTTTTCATGCTCTTCAGATGAATAACTACACAGTGCCTCCGAGCGGGGCCCCACAAATACCCGTGGGTCAGAGCAAGTGAGTGAGTATGAGAACTCCATAGACTCAATCCACCCACTTGTGCCACACTAGCGTGGTGCCATTGCAGGCTGCAACTTTGATAGCATCTTGAAGGGGACTGTCAGATGTAAGTAAGATACGTTACATATCCATTCACAATCTATGAATTAAAAACATTCCCACTTCTAAGATTATATTTGTTTCTTCCAAGAACCTTCATAAGAGTATGTTGTTTAGCCTTACCTGTTTTTACAAACTAACCCAGAAAAGGGAATCTTTCATTTCTGATGCTATGCTAGCACCTACTCATATGCTGATAGAGCTCTTCTCTCTCTCTCTCTCTCTCTCTCTCTCTCTCTCTCTCTCTCTCTCTCTCAAAGCAATTTCAAGGCATTTATGAATATTATAATGTGCCCAATAGTCTATTCCTAGAGCCATAGTTATGGGAGGCAGTAGTCTGTGTGCCAGGGTCCATGTCACACTACCTCAGCATCTCAAGTGCCTTCCCGGATTCATTTCGGGTTAAGGGTGCTCAGAGGGCTGCCCTAATGGCGTCTTGTGTTTCGTCTCCTATGGGCAAGAAGCTGTTGCCAGGATCCAGGATACAGGCTGGATTTCCCAAGCCCACGATGCAGGGACCAGGGCAACACAGGACTAGATGGAAGCTTTGCTTCCCAGTAGAAAGTTCAGAGGAACAAGGAAGCACACATGCCACCACAAGCTTGTGTGGCATACATCCTTCTGTTCGCCTCCACCCCCCCAAAAAAAATGCTATTTCACAAGCCACACGCTCCTTGTCAGGACTCAGCTCAAAACAAGAGCCAGTGCAAAGCCACTGAAAAGAGAGGAGAGTGCTCCTACTAGAGAGTGGGTACTTCTTGCTGTCAAGGGTGCTTTTTGATGCAGAAGGTTTGATTAAATTACAGAATGGTAGCTCAGAAGCTTCTGATAATGGGCGAATCCCCTCTTGAGTTGATCTCCTGAAAGGAAAGATCTGGTGGCAGCCACAGCCTTAGCATGGGGTTAGGCAATCCCATGTGTCCTGCCAGTTCACTATGTACAGATTGATGACCTGGCAGAGGAGATACTTCAGCTAGTAAAGGGCCTGCCATGCATCCAGGAGGATCTGTTCGAGCCCCAGAGTCAACATAAAACAGCTCAGTGGTGTCAGATGCTTGTAATCGCAGCACCGGGGAGGCGGAGATAGGACTGTCTCTGGGGCTTTCTAGCTGGCTATGGTGGTGCATGTCCTTAGGAATTACTGAGGGAGGCAGAGACAGAAGGATCACAAGTTCAAGGCCAGTGTGGTGTTATCTGACCAGACAGTTTAACTGATTCAGATTCACAGAGCCCCAGGTCTCTATAAGATTATTCTGTCTCAATTTAAAAAAAAAAGGCAGCTCCTGAGGTGTAATATCCAAGGCTGTCTTCTGGTCTCCACATGTACATAGGCACACATATGTATGCACTCTCCCATACAAATGTGTACACACAGACATGTAGAGAAAACCCCTTCTGAGCATGGCTAGGAGCTTGCTTCAAGGGCTAGAGCAGAGGAATAAATGTGGGAACTGCTTTACAGAGGGGCTCAAAGCTAACTCCCACAGTTAGCTTGGTCCACCATAGCCTGGACCTCCGGGTGTGTGCAACAGGGAGGACAATATACCTCCACCACCTCCTCCACCCCAAATCCATAGCCTCAGTCTAATTATGAAAAAAAGACAAGAACAATGAAGCTTCCATTGAGAGCTATTCTACAAAACATCCAACCCAACAATTCTTGGTCGTCAAACAAAGTCTGAGGAATGTTGACTTAGTCAAGAGGATCCAAAGAAGAAGTAATGGCAGACGTAGATTCCTGAAAGAAAGAAATAAAAACATTGCTAGTGAAATACATGTTGTGACATTGTAGTTGTAACAAATGTGCCGTTGTGATTTAAGAGAATAACGAGTTTCTGTTCTGTCTTCACGTATGTCTGTAGACCTAGAATTATTCTAAAATAAAGTTTAATCGGGAGCTGAAGCGTGATCTCTCACCATACACTGCTTGCATTATTTTGAGTTATGAACTGTGTGAATGCATTCGAGTGTGTGTGTGTGTGCAAGATGCAAGTGTGTGTGTGTGTGTGTGTGTGTGTGTGTGTGTGAGAGAGAGAGAGAGAGAGAGAGAGTGTGTGTGTGTCTCCTGGGACTGTAGCCTGCTTCAACATGTTGAAAGAGAACAGTGACAAGTGGGATGCTTATTAAGCAAAATGTTAATTTTTAAAAGTATAGCTTGCATACCAAATGAGGGCCAGACATGTGGGGATAAGGTTGCCAGTTGCAAATGTGCTCCCCCACAAGGAGCTATTTGTGGCAGCCTGTCTGGACTGCTGGGCTGTGAGTGTGAAGTTTTGAAAAAGCAATTTGGCTCTGAGGGGCCTCCCGAGAGTTAGCTCTCTTGCAAGCTTCTGGCCCTTCCTTTCTGGGTGCTTAGTTTCCATGACTGTTTAATAGCAAGCAGTGCCTCTCATTCACTCTGCTGCAAAGACACGGTGTCAGACAGGAAGGGAGGGTTGTATATTATAGATCTGAGCCCTAATAAATAAATTCAGAGGCCGATATCATGCTGTATAATGGAGTGTGGGAAAAGAGCAATAAAGATCGGGCAACAGTCTTCCCAGGAGGCCAGGGAAGGGGGCAGGGGTGGGGAGAGGCTGAACTTGGGCCAAATGGTAAGAGTTGAGGATGGAGCTGTGAGCTGCAGGCAACACAGTCAGGCTAAGCCCATCTCAGCTGAGGTCTCCAGGCAAGACGCCCTGTCTAGAAGCTAAAGACAAAGGTTGCAGGAAAACACTTCACTTTAAACTCAAAGCAAGGCCAATGCTCTTACCTCCATCCCCATTGTCCTTTGATGTCACCCATTTTATGGGGCTTGCTGGTGGAGGGTGTCTGGAATCTGAAAGTTCAAACAGTCTTTTGCTGTGTCAAATCTCTCCCCTGTGCTATGGGGCTCCCAGGCCATCTACCCAGATCCTTGAATCTATTCAAACTGGATGGATGAGACTAAATGACCTTTGACCTTTCTTCCTCTTCTAGAAGCCCGTGAACATCTTTGCTTGTGGGAAAATGGGCTTCATAGTTTGAATCTTTCTTGTTGGGAGGCCTGGGTAAGACAAGGAGATAGACTGGTTGGTACAAAATTTAAAGATGGGAGTTAATGGCTCTTTTTTGTTTGTTTGTTTGTTTGTTTGTTTTGATTTTAGGGTGTCTTTGACAGACTGAACATATCTCCTGGGTTTTCCAAGTCTTTTAAGTGTTAAGATTGTGAAACTGGCAGCTGGGAATCAAATATAGAGACAGGAACTAATTAGACAGATGAATCTCCGAGGCTCAAATTTCACGAACTCATGAGAGAGCTCTGGTCTTCAGAGAAGGCAGAGTCCATACAAGAAGCTCAAAGCATTTTGTCCATGCAGAGTTTATTTTTCTCAAACACTGCTTATCCAATATGAGGTAAACAGCCTTTGTTGACAGACTGTCTTGTGGCAGTACTGAAGGTGAAGCTAGAATGCTTGATGCAACCATCATTCCCATGAGGCAGCCATCCAGCGCTCAGGTAATTCACACACCGGAGAGTTCACATCGATGGTGTCTGAAGCCAAAATCCTTGGGAGACACATTAGCCTGTGGAAACCAGAGAGAGCACAGTTTGTGTGCAATAATTTTAATACAGAAGACATGAGGCTGCTCTTTGTCTTCTAAAGCCTGTGTAGAGGAGGGAACTCTGGGCTAAGATGCCACAGGTTGTCTTGAAAAAGACACACACAAGGATATGAGTATTGAAGATGCTTCTCCTCTGGTCTGGTTTGCTGATTGACAAAAATGAATCCAACCAACTAAGCAGAACTAAACTAAGGTGCAGAACAGTCAGGAATCATTTCAAAGAGATCACGAGGACCATTTTCTAGGCATTAATTTCATAGTTGAAACAATGTGTAGTAAAGTCTGTATCTATGGGGAGGCTCAGGGCCAGTCTGACAACTTTTCTCCAATTAGAAAGGAAGAAAATAACACTTTACAAACCTAGTTTTCAGAAGGCGGGCATCACCACGCTGTGGAGACAGGGGCATGACCAGGCAGAGCATGGGAAGAAGTGCTGTAACTGCCCTCTGCCCCAGAGAACTTGGCAATAATGAGGAAGCAGCACCCGAGGGCAACCTCTGGGGACCATTTGGATTACAAATATCCTCCCAAGTCACCTTTTAGCAAAAAGTCACTTGGGAGAGGCCACACCTGAAACCCTTCCTTCTCCCACAGGGTCAGTGCTTAAGTAGGTGATCCAAGGATTCGCTGCAGGAAGAAAGCAGAAGGTGGGGGGAGAGAAGGGGAAAGGGAGGAGAGAGGATTATGAACTGGAGGGGATGGCAAAGAGGGGAACTAAAAGTCGTTTCAAAGGCAGCTGTGCTCTGCCAGTATGTTTGGGGGCACCAGCTCCATCCCTGGAGAGCAGGATGAATCAGGGCAGGAGAGATGGGAGCAGAAGCAGGTCAGGCCTCAAATGGGCACTGCCTTCCTAGGTCCCGTTCCGCTCACGAAGAAGCAAAGACCGTGATGGAGTGGAGAGGGGGGTGATAGAAAAGGGAGATGGCTCGAAACTTTCCTAAGATGGAGAGAGAGAGAGAGAGAGAGAGAGAGAGAGAGAGAGAGAGAGAGAGAGAAAGGGCTAAAGGGCTAAAGGGCTAAAGGGCTAACAGAGTGGAAGAGGAAGCTGAGCACTAGGAGACTAGAGGAAAAAGACAGACCGACACTGAAGATGTCTAAGCATCTAAGCCTGTGAGCCCCATAACGTTGCCTCAGTAGGGAGTCCTCTGGGAGAATTAAGCATCCAAAGGCAATTTACAAGAAATAAGTGCCTGCCACCATCAGAGGGTCTCAGCAGCCTCTCTGTTAGGACGTTTTACCAGGCCGTCTGGCTCTGGGATCCAGTGGTTGCCAGGCAGCGCCTCGCTTGCCCGCGCTTTCTCCCAGCGCTTCTGACTCATCTGAAACCCTCACCTTTGTCCTAAATCTGAAGCTCAGGATTCATTTTTATAAAAAATGACCTGCCACTATAGCATGTAATTTTTATGAACGTCTACCCAACTCTAGGAGCACCAAGTAATAAGATTCAAATCCCCATAGCCACATTATTCTGCCAACCCTTCCCGCTCCTCCAGATTTACCAGAGAGCCGGCCGCCTGCCAGGAAAATACAATAAAATGTGGGAACAGGAATAAATAAGAATAAAATGTTAAATTATGTATCTTTGCCTGCTCCATGTTCATCTTTTTAAACTTTAATCCTTTTCTTTCCTGTTTTCCCCATAATATGTTAGTTTTTACCCAGCTTGGCTCTTGCCTCCTCCCATGTTGATTTTTAGCATGTCTACCTTTTCCTTATGAATTTTCCAGGTCAGCAGGTCACCCTCTGCAATGCCTTATAATGTCCTCTCTTGCCATTTCTGAGGTCCCTCTGTGTGGTGCTGGTCTTCCCAGCTTTATCCCACAAACTGTGGGTCATGATTCCAGCCTTGGCTATATCTCTAGAAACTCTAACCTGGATTTTTAGTATCTCTGCCTTCCCTCTGGTGTAAGGATTTCCTTCCCTCGGACCCCAGTGGATTTCTCAAATTCTCTGTCCTTCCTAGCGGGCCAGTTGCAGGTGTCTAAGAGTGTATGAGTGCTATGCATATGTGTGTGTGTGTGTATGTGTTTCCTTCCTTTGGTCTCATTGGAAAAACTTAGAACTTTTTCCTTCCTGTTGTGTATGCTTGCTACATCTCTGGTTGGGCTGATCCAAAAAGTCCTCTTCTTGGGTTCCATTACTATGAGGATCCAGTGGCCCAACAGAGGCATGAGGATAATCTGGGTATTTGCCACCTAGAGACTCATTCTCCAGGTGACTCGCATGCAGTAGGCAGTTGGCATTTGACTGCAGGTGGTGATATAGTTTGGATATAATCTAGAAAAATTCATCCGTTGGAAGCTTTGTTTCCAGTGCAGCTTGTTGAGAAGGGCAACCTTGGGATGGGGCCTCTGCCCTCACCTGTAGATTTATATGTCTATGGAGTTGTCAATTAATAGGAGTTATCTTGAGAGTGGCTTGGTTATAAAAGCAGGCTCTGTCTGATGCATATGAGCCATCTCATCTTGTGGCTCACCATCATCACCACCACCACCACTTTGTGTTGTGTGGCAGCAAAGAGGCCTTCCCCAGCTGGTGTCACACTGTCATGGAGTCTCTAACCATCAGAACTGTGAGCTTAAAAAGATTTCTCTAGGGAGCTGGAGGAATGGCTCAGCGGTTAAGAGCACTGACTGCTCTTCCGAAGGTCCTGAGTTCAAATCCCAGCAAACACATGGTGGCTCACAACCACCTGTGATGAGATCTGACGCCCTTCTCTGGTGCGTCTGAAGACAGCTACAGTGTACTTATTTATAATAATAAATAAATCTTTGGGCCGGAGCAAGCAGAGGTCCCAAATTCAACTCCCAACAACCACATGAAGGCTCACAACCATCTGTACAGCTACAGTGTGTACTCATATACATAAAATAAATAAATCTTTAAAAAAAAGATTTCTCTAGTTTTCATAATTTAACCACCATGTTTTTTAGAGTAGAAAATAGTCTAGGACAGAGGAAGTGGTGCTGTTCCAGGACTGTGGGTCTTTCTAGAATGTTCTAACTCTACACTGCATCTCTCACTATTTCACTGAGCTCAGAAATCCTCATGCTCCTATACCAACACATTCCTCAACTCCACAGTGAGAATGTAGTTGAGTCTTCCCAAGGGCTCAGCGAGGACGCAGGTTCTCGAATCTTACACAGTAAATCCACATTACAACCTCTCTGAGCCTTACACTCCCTCCTCGCTACTATACCATGGCAGCTCTGACATCTCCACATACTTTCTCAGGAGCTGTTTTCTATGTGGCCCTTCAGCAACAGAGAGGACAATCATGATTTATAAGGAACCTTCACTATAAAGTTGAAACACATAACACAATTCCCTAAAATTTACAGTTGGAGAAATCGTAACAACTCAAATGTTATTTTTGAGTGCTTTTTTTTTTCCATTTTAACAATGGATGTTATTCCTCTGGGTGACATCATTGAGTAATTCAATCAGTAGGTTAACTAAGGTCTCCGCAATGGAACTGACTGGGATGGTGACAGCATTGCCTTTCTGTTTTGTGGGGTGGTGGCACCTCTACACAGCCTGCTTCCTCGTGAGGCTAATGCCAACTCTGCTGGGGTGTTATTGACAGAAATCTTGTATTAAGGAGAAAGCATGGACCAGCAGACACAGACATGGCTGGGTTTTCACATAGAGTCTTTCCTGTTGAAGTTCACCAACCTTGTGAAGAAAGAATATCTTTTTTGTATGGATGCATCACCTATCAATTAAAAAGCCTATGCCCTATGGCTTAGGCAGGAAATAGGAGGTAGAATATCCAGGAAGAGAAAGAATTCTGGGATAGAGCCAAGCAGGAGTTTCCCTAGGGAAGGTATGACCAGACTGACACATGGTCCCTGAGCACAGGTAGCCAACCACGTGGCAGAATGTAGGTTAAAATAAATGGGTGTCTCTAGTTATGATCTAGTCAGAGTAGAGCCCGGCTATATGGCCAAGGTATTTGTAAATATATTTAGAGTCTGTGTCTTGTTTCTGGGAGCGTGGGGCTGGGAGGCAGAACCAGGCCTAACTTGTAGATCCCTGTCTTGGTGGAAAGACATAACATGAAGAACACAATCCCCTCTTCAGCCTTGGAGTTTCATTGGTTCTGTAGTCACCAAGCAATGTAGTCATCTATTTATATTAAACGGTTATTTGTTATCTATTTGGAACTCAAACTCAACTTGGCATCCTGTCCTTTCTCTGGGGATTCTAATAACACAACTGCCATATTTCATTCCCACGGAGGGCCAAGGACCACTACCCATCTGTAACAATCAACTCTAACACACCTATTTGTCCCACATCCTGTCCCTGCTCCAAAGCCAAAGGAGGTTTACGTCGTCCAAATGGCGGTCCTTGCCAGCTTCAGTTTGGGTTGTTTACTTCAGGAACACTGATTAAGTCATATATTACAAAGAAGCCTCCCCCTACCTCTAATTCAAAACAGCTGAACCAGCTTCCGTGCCTGCCAGCCAAGCCTTATGGTGCATGCCTTCGGAGGGGACGGGACTTGGGACGAGGGCGATGGGTGGACAGCTTTAGTATTAAGCAAGGACATCACTTTGTACCCTTGTAGAAAATGCTCTTTATAGCGCATCAGGTTACAAAGCCTCAGTTAGGTTGGGGAGGGGGGCGGCAAGGAAGGACAGACAGAGCACAGAGGGGCACAATGTTTGAGGATCAAAGAACCCAGCCTGTCAAGTGCTGTGACATTTCTTCGGTGAGGAAATGGGTTCACATTTTACCCCCGAGGGTTTACAGACAAAAGCCAAGGTTCCACTCAAAAAAATTTAAGACATTTATTAAGATGCCAAACTGCATCTACCCACAGATGCTTTGGACCCCCACTCGGTTTTCCCTTTAAACTCTGGGGGCAGGAGGATAGTTTATTATGTGGCTGTGAGGGTTGCGCTCAGCTGAAATGCAGACATCTTGAAATGTGTGAAAGATGAGGAATGAGTTTCCTTCTAAAGTTCATCTAAAAAGGACTAGGACGTTTGACCTGAAGCTATGAGGTGATGATGGAGGGCTGGCTATAGGCACGCATGGTATCTCTCCTCTCCTCTCCTCTCCTCTCCTCTCCTCTCCTCTCCTCTCCTCTCCTCTCCTCTCCTCTCCTCTCCTCTCCTCTCCCCTCCCCTCCCCTCCCCTCCCCTCCCCTCCCCTCCCCTCCCCTCCCCTCCCCTCCCCTCCCCTCCCATCTGCACTGCAGAGCTGGAGGAGAGGGTTCGAGGTGAGAGGAGAGAGGGAGGCTGGGAGCTCGGGAAGTCTGCAGTGAGTACAGTAGATGCATTTCCCCGCTCATAGATATCTCCAGCGTTGCCTTTCTGGAGAGAATCCAGTTTGCTTTAATTTCATTTTACAGTAAACTCTCTATGAATGGACATGAAAGTGCCGTCAAGGTCAGCAGGCCACGGGATGAAACGGACCGGCTCGGACCTGCTCAGAGCAGTTCCACCTTCATGTCTATTGACCAGAAACATGGCATTAGCTATGCTGAGGAAACCAACAGAAGATAAAATCAAAGCTCAGCCTTTGCACGGCTCCAAGGCAGGCCCTATATTTGCCTTCGTGCAAGCTTTGTAATATCTGCTATAGCCTGACAGGCGTTTGAAAGAACAGACGTTCTATGAGAAGGTCAAGGAGGCAGATCCTGCGCTCAGAGGCTGCCCGCCGAGATGCCCACATAGATAGAGCAGACCTGTGGATGTGGACAGACGTCTGCCTCTGAGGCTAGGGAGAAACCCGTGGTTTCTGTTTTGTTTAGTTTCAGTTTTGGGTGTTGAATCTAGGGCCTTGTGCATGCTAGGCACGTGCTCTACCATTGATCTACGTAGCCAGTCTGTTTTTAATTTTTTTTTTCTTTTGAGACAGGGTCTCACTTGGTCCCCCAGGTTGCCTTTGAACTTGCCCAGGCAGACCATGGTGTGGCAATCCTCCTGCCTCCATCTCCAGAGTAGCTAGGATTACAAGTCTGGATCTTTTACTCTTTCAGATGTCATGATAGCCTTCCCTTTGACTTTACCCTAAATGTTTCTCAAAGCCGCAGAGAAGGTTCTGACAGGATGGCCTTTCACAGGTGAGAAGGGGAAAGGTGATGGCGCTGCCATTGAGCCTCAGGTGACGTGGGTGAAATCAGAAAGATGCATGGAACCCACATAGAGAAGGCCAGATGCAGGGGGCACAAGCCACTGAATTCCCAGTCACGTCAGAGACCTAGATGGGCCTCAGTTTAGGGAACTTAGTGAGATTTTTGTCTCAATGTAAAAACAGAAAAGGAGTCTGAAGATTTAGCTCAGTGGCAGAGCACCTGCCTAGCACTCAAGAGGGTCTAGATACAAACCTCTCAGTTCCCCAACCCGCAAAGATAACCAGTGAACTCAGAGTACCAGGGCTGGAGCTTGGTGGTAGGCACCTGCATAGTATACATAGCCCTTGGCGGATGTTATCCCCAAAACCACACACACACACACACACACACACACACACACAAAGATGTACCAAGGACAGTATCATCATCAATATTCCATCTCCCTCAATCCCTCCTCTCCTGAGATGCCACTTACAGTAAAAGGCACGAATCTAAAGTATAGTTTTGATGAATTTTCACAACTGTAGTCTGTCTCAACACCCTTTACTCCAGATAGAGGACAAAGCCTGGAGCGAGAGACATGCTGTCCACAGCATTCCAAGATATGGCAGGCTCAACACCTTTAAATGCCAGAGTAGCCTGTACCTACAATCTCATTCCAGGTCTTTGCTGCTTGGTTTTGTAGCACCAGGTTCTACAGAACTAATGAGGAGTTTCATTTCCTCCTCAGAGTTTAGCCAGCACTACCATGTGACATTCAAGAGCCAGGCCTTCAGCAGCGAAAGGTCTCCTAAGCCTAGAGAAATGTACAAGGTCTTGTAGGGAGTGAGGTGAGCATTTGTAATGGACTTAGAGACAGACAGGTAAAATCGAGAACCTTCTATCCTCCAGAGGGGCCGATGGCCTCCTCCACCCATTCACCATGACTTTGTAATTTCTGGTATTGTTTGACTTTTATTACCTGTTTTAAACCCCCAAGCTTCTTCTAACCTGATACCAAAAAGTCCCCAGTGTCCAGATCACAAATGAATGAGGAGAGACGTGGTCTGAAGCGCGTGTTTAATAAGCCAGCAGTGTGTGAACCTGCAAAGGACACTGTGGTGTCCCGGAGACGCTGGTGGTCTCCTGCGTGTCTCTTGAAACTCATAGCAGTTCTAAGCTGTAGTATCGATCTGAGCTCAACACGAAGTTCTTTGTATCACACTAACTTGGGCCTGAGTGAAGCAGAGGATCTGTGGCAGCGTGGGATAGAACACAGAAGCAGACCTAAGCTCTTTTCCTAAGCAGTGACAAAACCTGGACGCCCCAGACCAGGAGTTAAAGGGAATTAAATAATTAAATAGCAAGTGTTTATTCCAAACGCATTGTTCACAAATACAGTTATGTTACAACTGTTTATAAATGTTTCTTGAACGTCTGCCCTGGTCAGAGTTCTTTGGAAAATAGAACCAACGGAGTGTTTTCAAATGTACAAAGAGAGCTCTTTTCTGAAAAACTGGATCAGTGACTATGGGCACGGTACACCTGGATCTCATAGAGACAAAACTTTAGGTAATAGTTGATAGTGTCATCTCAGGTCTGAAATCCACACAAGGGCAGCGAGCTAGAGGGGCAGGCAAGATTTCTGTGTTATAACCTGGAGGGTGAATTCCAAAGGAAGCCTCAGGTTTTCACTTTGGGATTTTAATGGATTGGACAAGGCCCTCTCGGTCTACAAAAGGTAATCTGCTTTATTGAAAGTCTGTGTTTGTAAATGTTAAATCTCATTTTCAAACACTTTCACATCTATACTGACATTTTACCAAACAACTTGGTACTACACAGCCTGGCAGAGATGACAGATAAAATTAACCATCACAGGGTTCAATTGTTTACTATGTTAGGGTTTGCAGAGAAAAACCTGTGGAAAATTAAACCTAAGAGGGGGCATAAAGACTTACTGTCTTAGAACCCTGATCAGCTGGGTTTCTGGTCTAGTATAAAATGTGATTGTAACCACGGTTGTACATTCTCTATCAAAGGAAGAGAAGTAGTGAATATACAGAAGCCAGCAATGCCCTGGAGTGAGACCTCAACTGTTAAACTCTGATGGCCTGGATTCTCATTGTGAGGGTTCAGGACCCAGCCAAGATAAGGGATGAAAGAGGAGACCTTCATGTGAAGTTGGATCCCATGAGTCATACAGTTTAGAGTAGACTAGAAACAAGCTTCCTGTGTTGAAGTGGTATCAAGGGAAATACTTGACAGTTAGTTTTTGTATAGGTTTTTTTTTTTTTGACCTGAATTTGTACTATCTCTGTGATCTAAACACAAGCGAAGAATTTAATTCAAAGTACTTCCAAGTCACGGTTTCCTCCAGGCAACTAAGGACAAGTACAGATCTTTTCGACTGCTGTCAACCACAGCTCAGGTTTCAAACAATCCCTACAGATGAGTATCAAGAACATGACATCAGCATCAAAAAAAAAAAAAAAAAATCACAAAACCCATAAACAAATAAGGCTCGGGGAATGATCATTGGCAGAATTAGGTCCACAAGATATTTCCTATTCTGAAATCTCAGTCTCAGAATGCAAATAGTTTTCTTTTCTGTTTCTTCTTTTTTTTTTCTTTCTTTTTCTTTTTTTTTTTAGAAAGGAAAGTTTGAAAATATGAACAGAGAACAGGAAAGAATTAAAAATTAGATTTTCTAGAAATTAAATTTTCAACGGGTGTGCTATAAACCAGAAATTGAACAGATAAAAGGGAGTTAGTAAACTGGTGAAGAGATATGAATAAATTATTCAGAATTTAGTCAAGACAGAGATAGAATATATGAAAAAGTGGCTAATAAACCTAGAGGCTAAGTCTAACAAGCATCCTCATTATTTCCAGAATTACTGGAGAACCTCAGATCTGCTACCTGGGAAACCAACCAATCAGTCCAAGTCTGATAAATAACGCATCGCTGTTACAGAATAAAAATACAGCAAAAATATAAAGAAAGTCATGTAACATCTGGAGAGAAAGCCAAAAGAAGCTTTATTGAGTGGTGATGCAAAACTGTAATCCTAGCAAGTGGAAGGCTGGAGCAGGAAGGGCACGGGTTCAAGGACAGCCTGAGCTAGAGTGAGTCCCTGGTTGGTCTACACAGAGTCTCTCAGAAAAAATAAAAGAAGAAAGGAAGCAGGTAAGAAGCACAAAACAGCAAAAACAAACAAACAAACAAAACCAAAAACAACCCAGCAAATAGTGTTCTATACTGCATCAAAGGACAAAGCACAGTATATTAATGTGTACAATATACAAGAAAAAAGACGTCAATCTAAAATTTTTATACCCATGTCAAAAATCTATGTGAAACCTGGCCTGATGATTCATGCCTTTAATCAATCCCAGCGCTTGGGAAGAAGAGGCAGGTGGATCTCTGTGAGTTCGAAGTGAAAAAGTATAACGTAAAAACAAAATTCTAGGCCTTTAGGCCCAGGCTTGAAAATGTGACCTTTGTGACTCAATGCTCCAAGGCATGCTAATCATAAAACAGATAGCGACATTCCTCCACCCACCCGCTTCCTAGGTTCAGGGAGTGTTCGTTCAAAGAAAGTCACCCTGACCCACCCTGACCGTTGCTGGAACCCGGTATGCAAAGGTGCTATTGTTAGAGACTCCTAGAAAACTGTCTTGACTTTCCACTTCCTCGTGACTCTTAACTGGAGTTTTTGGTATTTTCCAACAACGCCCTCCCCACCCACTTGAGTTGTGGTTTCTTCCTTTAAATATCTCCTCTCCCAGCTACTCGGGGCGCCATGGTCCTCTACCCCTGTGTGGTGTATGACTGTGGGCCCGAGAGCACTCTTGAAATAAAAGTCCTCTTGCAGTTTGCAGCAAGACAAATCTCGTGAGTGATTTGGGGGTGTTGCCTCTCCTGAGTCAGAACGTAAGGTAGTCCTCATGTTATGGGTCTTTCAAAAGCAAGCCTGGTCTAACAGAGAGAGAGCATTCCAGGATTGCCAGGGCTTCTCAGAAAAAACCCTGTCTCAAACAAAACAAAACCAAACTATTTGAAACAGAGAAACAGCAAAGAGTTTATGTCATGCCAAAAGCTACTCACTCGAGAGAAACTGCAAGGATATAGTTCAAGAGAAACACAGACAGGAATACAAGAACAAGTGGAAAGTGCATGGGTTAGCTTTATGTCAGCTTGACACAAGCCAAAGTCATCGGGAAGAGGGACTCTCAGTAGAGAGCATGTCTGGGCAAGCCTGTGGTACATTCTCTTGACTGGTGATTGATGTGGGAGGGCTCAGGTTACTGTAGGCAGTGTCACTCTGGGCTGGAGGTCCTGGGTGTCGTAGGAAAGCAGAATGCACAAGCCATGAGGAGTAAGTCAGAAAGCAAGACTCCTCCATGGCTTCCGCTCTAGTTCATGACCGTAGGTAACTGCCCTGCTTGAGGTCCTGCCCTGACTTCATTCAGTGACTGACTGTGACCGTGGAACCATGAGCTGGTAAATCCTTCCTTCCCAAACTGCTTTCAGTCATAGTGTTTTATCATAGCAGCAGAAACCCTAACTAAAACAGTACGCAAACGCGTTGTTCATAGCGTGTTGAATATTGCACTCATTTTATAACGTCTAAAAGTAGACTAGACCTTAGTATCAAATAACAACTAAATTGGAAAACAGATTACTAAAGTAAGAAAAATGTTTTAAGACTTTGCATTTCTCGGGGCATCGGTTGGGATGTAAAGTGAATAAATACATTTTTAAAACACGGGGAAAGAAGACTCTCACATTTCACAGGAAGAGGGGAACTTTATGAAATTAATATACTTAAATAAAACTAGTGTATTAAATTCCTAGAGCATACAGTAACAGAAATATGCAAATCCAGATGGAAGGGAAAGAAGATGAACAAAAGAAAGGACAGGTACGACCGAAGCCACCCAATAAGGCGGGAGAGCTAAAGCTAGCCACAGTGGTAACCAAAAGAATGTGAGAGGAAAGTGCAAGCATTCTCTGTTTATGAATATTACTCATAAAAACACAGACAGGCTAGCAGTAAAAAAGAAAGAAAGAAAGAGAGAGAGAGAGAGAGAGAGAGAGAGAGAGAGAGAGAAAGAGAGAGAGAGAGAGAGAGAGGGAGGGAGGAAGGAAGGAAGGAAGAAAGAACCAAGAGAAGGCTGCTATTGTTGCTTTAGCAACGCATCTAAAAGATGCTCCATATCTGTATAATGCAGAAAACCAAACCAGAGCCTTCTACACACCAGGTAAACACTGGCACTGAGCTGTCTCCAGCCCAAATAGATTTTAAGGGGATGGGGCAATGCCTACTATTGACAAGGAGGCTCAATGCAAAATGACACAATGTTTGATATATTTACAGGCCTAGCCTGATTTGTCCTTCGTCGATTGACAAAGACTGAGAAGACATCCGTGGAGATGAGTCCAGATGTTATTGGCACGCCTGTGAGAAGGAGGCAGTGTATGTCCATCACTGGACAACAGGGATGGATGGGTGGTGGTTAAGAGGGCTAGAAACATATGTTAGAACTGGTTTATGGCAAGTGCCTAAGTCATAGGAACCAGACTGAGTGCCATAGTCTTAGCAGGGTACACAGAGGAGATGGTGATAAATGCAGAAACCCAGAAAATATGGCTGCAGGCAAGGTGGAATGGATGGAGAGGGAGACCAATAGAGAGGTCACAACACCTTGGATTTGGGGGATGGGGGAACCTGAGGAAGAGTGTTGTCTAAGAATAGTACATGTCTGTTGAATTGTTTCCTTTCCTCAGACAAAATCAGCGGCATGTTGTGACTCCTTAGTGAGCTATTTTTATCTTAGGACGTGACTGAAGGTGAATATAATTTCCCAAAATGACCTGGTAAAAAGAAGCTGGGCTCCTTCCCAAATGATTTCTGAAAGGCTCACCTTCTTTATCCTCAGAAGCTAAGGTCAGTACCCCCACCTTACATGGATCACAAGTTCCTTTATTCTGGGCCCTATGAGATCATTTTTAAATGTTCACCAAGGAACTGGGGCTCGGTGGCAGAGAGCTTGCCTGGCATGTGTGACATTGGCATGGGGGTGGGGAAGAAGAGACAACAAGCTGAGTGAAGCATCTTGGGAAGACTTTGCAGTTTTACACCGTTTAAAGGCGTAGGTTTATCAGCTTCCCAGCACAGCGTAATCAAGTAGATCCCAATATGGCTATTCCATTTTAAAAAGTCAACTTTTGTTCTCCCAAGTTAGTTACGTCATTGTGCATGCATCCTTTGTTTTCTCAGGCCAATCTGTTACATGAGGAGACACCCACCAACCTTTAAACACATGCTTTTTTAAAGATGTATTTATTTTATGTATGTGAGTACTCTGTCACTGTCTTCAGACACACCAGAAGAGGGCATTAGATCCCATTACAGATGGTTGTGAGCCACCATGTTGTTGCTGGGAATTGAACTCAGAACCTCTGGAAGAGCAGTCAGTGCTCTTAACCACTCTCTCTAGTCCCTAAACATGTATTTTAATAAAGCCTGACACAGGTTGAGCATTGCTGAAATACTCAGGTTAAAATATGTTTACATTTGCATATTTTAAAATATTTTGGAATATGTAAATATTTATAATGAGATACTCTGAGGATAAGACCCAAGCTAAAATGCAAAATTCATTTATGTTTTATATGTCCTGTGTGCCCACATAGTGTCAAGCAAGGTAATTTTATTGAACATTTTAAATAATTTTGAATATGAAATGAAGTTTCACACTATATAATTTTCTACTTGTGGTGCCTTGTTGATGCTCAAAGGAGTTTGGATTTTGGAGTAGTTTGGCTTTGGGACTTTTGGACAAGGGATGTTTAAACTGTATATTCTTTACCAACTCTTAGAGGAGTCTGCTAAGAGGCATACTGCATTACCACCAGACTTCACTGAGTTCTTTACTTGGTAAGAATTATTTATGGACTAAGCCACCCGCATGAGTCCAGCCTGGATCTCAGTCTGATCCCCAGGAAGAGTCTGCACCATAAATAGTGGGAGGAAAACTAGATCCTGTGCACACGGTTTCATCGGTGACCAAGGAAAACGCATCAAGTAACAGACGAGTTTCCAGACCCAACTTATTTATGATGCATGTTTAAAACCTGGGCCAGCTTTGAATGACTGCGTGCTGGGACCGCCTGCTACATGAAGAGGAAGGGAAGAATTATTTTATAAGCCAATAGTCCTGTTTTATGATGTTGGACTGATCGCCCGAAGAGGCCACTGATCCTGACTAATAACTGTTGGCGGTGGGGGGTGGGGAGGGTGCTGCGTGTCATCAGTTAGTCCTCAAGCCTATTATTGTTGGTAACTGTTCCCAGCACTGTCTGGATTTGTGCATAACAAATTGCCTCATTTTATGTCATTTGTTACTCCAAGATTTGGATGTCCAACAATTCAATTCAATTTCCCTGTCTGTTTTTATTTAAACCCCAATAGGTCAGGCCTCAGGTCCTGCAAGACTTCAGATTCAAGTCACAAGTCTCCAGTTGCCAGTCATCCGCCCTTCTGACTGACTGGCTATAGTTTGGGGTTGCCATGATTCCTGTCTCCAGTTTCATAACTTGCTCAGCATGTTTCACAGAGCTCAGGAAAGTTTGATACTTATAGTTACTGGTTTATTGTAAAGGACCTGAATGGCGGCTGGCCAGAAGAAGAGCGGCATGGAGAAAGGTCCAGAAGGGTCCTGAGCAGAAATGTTTCTGTCCCCATGGAGTTGGGCTGCAATGCTTTTCCAGCACATAGGTAGCTTCACCTGGGGAGTTATTAGATGTTCCTTCTGCAGCTCCATCTCCTTGTCCCTGATGTAGGCAGAAGGGTCTGAAACTCCCCCAACTGACCACTTGATTTTTAGACCAACCCACCCTGAGATTCCCCAGGGGCCCTGCCCAGTCACCATATAGCATAAACTTAGTTAGAACTGAAAATAACTCGTTATGAACAATAGAAAACCTATGTCCTACCACTTAGGAAACCCCAAGGTCTTCAGTAGATCTGAGCTAGGAAACAGGGGAAAGACTAGATATTATTTCTTCTTCTCCTTCTCCTCCTTCTCCTTCTCTTTCTCCTTCTCCTTCTCCTCCTTCTTCCTTCTCCTCCTTCTTCCTTCTTCCTTCTTCCTTCTTCCTTCTTCCTTCTCCTTCTTCCTTCCCTTCCCTTCCCCTTCCCCTTCCTTCCCTTCCCCTTCCCCTTCCTTCCCTTCCCCTTCCCCTTCCCTCCCTTCCCCTTCCCCTTCTCCTTTTTCTTCCTCTTCCTCCTCTTTCTCCTCCTCCTCCTCCTTTCTCTTCTTCATCTTCCTCCTCCTCCTTCTTTCCTCTTCAGATACCTCATTTTCCATAGAGGAGAGTGGTATGGCTCAAGTACAGATACGTCTGGGCTACTGCTGAAGGTGCTGATGGACATCAGTTTCTCAACAGACTGCCTTAATAATGTGTTTTCTGGGCTGACACTTGCAATTGTGTTAGAGAGTAGAACATACCGCAGACTAATTCACCAGCACAACTCCCAAGGAGCTGAGAGTCTGGACCTGCCCACAGCTGCTCCTGGTTTACCCTTGAGTCCGGGAATTCTGCAAGGCTACCGAAGCAATACCTATCTTCTCTGACTTCCTATTTGCCGGTGGCTACAGGATCCATACCACAGATGGCTTCTGCACAGAGCTGCACAGGCGGGTGCTGGTGAGACACCCTCGTAGAAGTACTTTTGTGTCAAATTATGGAGCTCTTGCCGTGGCCACAACTCTGACAGAGTCTCTCCTGGCAGTTCTCACTATCGAGATGTCTGTGAGATGCCCCCTGCTGTGGTTTGCATGTGAAATGTCCTCATAGGCCCATGTGTTTGGACACCTGGCTCCCAGCTGGTTTGGAAGACTTTGGAGTCTTTAGGTGCAGGAGCCTTGTAGGAAGAAATAGATCACAGGGATGGGATTTAAGGTGTCATAGACTGGTCCTTGATGCCTCTCTGCCTCCTGAATGGAAATACAATGTGGCCAACCAGCTTCCTGATCCTAAAACTTCCCTGCCTGTTGCAATGCCTTCTGTAATCAATCAATCAATCAATCAATCAATAATGAAAAAAAATAATAAAAAAACCCACAAACCAAAACCCCTAGTACACTCCCTTTACATTGTTGTTTGTTTGGTTTGGTTCTTTCTCCTGTGTTCTGGCCAGGGTATTTTTGTCACAGCAACAGAAAAGAAACTCATACACTCCCCTTCACCTTCCAGGCTTCTCTATTGCTATTGTTTTAACAGTGTCTATATTGAGGTAACATCATCATATATTTAGATTTAAATGTATTAATATTTTATTTAGATCAAATAAACTGTATTAGGTTTCTGGCAGTGCTCACAAATTTAATCGGGCGCCGAATGCAGACAGAGGCAAGGAGGTCTAGACTCAGCTGGAGTGACTAAGACTGAGATAAAGCTTAAGAAGCAAGCTCCATTTTCATTGTGAATCTATGTAACCCTTAGGACCAGTGCGTTCAAAGAGGGTTTCACAAAGGTGGTCACACACCATTTTTTCAATCGATTCTTTCTAGAGTCTTAAAGTCTACCCGTGCCGGGTGTGGTGGCGCATGCCTTTAATCCCAGCACTCGGGAAGCAGAGGCAGGCGGATTTCTGAGTTCGAGGCCAGCCTGGTCTACAAAGTGAGTTCCAGGACAGCCAGGACTATACAGAGAAACCCTGTCTAGAAAAAAACAACAACAACAAAACAAAACAAAACAAAACAAAACAAAACAAAACAAAAAGTCTACCCGTGGATCATGCCAAGGCAAGCAGGAGACATGGCTCACATCCTCAGCTCCCAACAGGTGGATTTGGCTGAATTGTGTTTTGATGAGATGCTGCCACCACACAGTGAAGATTAGTGGTTTTAAAATGGTCGTGAAATTCCTGTTTGGTGGCAGAAATTATGATGGAGTTATTCACACAAAAAAACCCTCATACAGAAAGCAGTTAGTGACTGCTTTATAAAACCCTGGAGGAAATTCCTTCTATGCAGGTTGAACCTGTAAGAATATGGATGCCTGTGAGCCCTGGTTTTGGTCCCCCATTCCATCCTTCTTTTCTTCCCTCTCTCCCTCCCTTTCTTCCCTCCCCTTCCTTCATCTACTCTCTCACCTCCTCCTTTTGTTCTTTTTTCAAGATGGAGACTTGCTATGTTACCCAGGCTACCATCAAACGCCTGGGCCAAAACAGGCTTCCTGTCTCAGCCTTCCTCACTGAGACTGTAGGCATGCACCCATGCCCTTCTGGAATCTTGGCTTCTCTCTCATGTCTCTCCCTTGCAACCTTGTCCTTCATATATCCTGCTCTCGCTTCTTGCATCGAAAACTTGAACAAAAGAAAGCACACCAACTGTAACAGCTTGAGGTATGTCAGTGTTTTCTTGAGGGATCAGAACAAAACTGCTCTCTGTGCAGATGTGTTGTCACCTGAAAGTCACCTGCTTGCTTAGCTTCTTCTCCTTCCTACTCTGTTGTCCCCATGGACAAATACTTTCTTAATGAGTGACCCACACAAAAATCTGTGTATAGGGGGTGATGTTGCCTGGCAGTACCCTCCTTCCTTCTACCTTCATGTGACCGCTGAGTCTCCATGATTCTGCCTCTGATATACATTTAAGACCTGCCCAGCTCTCTCTTCCTTGCTGCCCCCATTGCACTTCCTTAGCAACAGCCCAGTTTCAGAGCTGTTCTGTGTGTGGTAACCAACAGTGCTTCCCCTAACAGAAGCTGCTGTACCATCTCTTCGCTTGTTGATCTTCAGGAATGTCACACTGACCTTAAAAGAAAGAGTAAGCTTTTAACTGGCCTTGCAAGACCCTTCCTCATCAGGACTGGGCTCTTTGGCAGACACCTCCTTCCTCCTTCCTCCTTCCTCCTTCCTGCTTCCTGTTTCTTGCTTCTTCTTTCCTCTTCCTCCTCCCTCCCCCTTCTTCCTCCTCCCTACCTTGTGTTCAACTCACAAAGCTTCTTTGTCAGCCAGACTTTGGGCAGGTAACAGTGACTCTTCCCAACGCTCTCCCTTTTTCTCTCTTTCTCGGCACTTTTTAAAAGAAACCATTTGCTTAACAAGTATTTCTTATGTCCCTGCCAGGTGCGAGGCCTTGCGAGTGGATCTGAGGTCTGTGGTTGCATGAATATTCTTGGGCTGTCAGCCTGAGGACACTTTCCTAGTGACACCCTCACAGTCCACCTACCCTGAGCCACGGAACATGTGGGCTGCTGTGAGCTCCCAAAACATCTGGACCAGCAACCAGACTTGGACTGTCGGCTGGTGTGAAACTCTTGATGGCCAGCTCTCAGAGAGCCAAGGGTGGGGCTATCTTCTATTCTGCAGAGGCAGATCCTGGGATGGACGCTGGCACGTACTAGGTGCTCAGTAAACAATCCTTCAATGAAAAATTCTCACTTTCACATTACATGTGGCTCACAGGGAAGTCCTTTTTGCTCTGGCCCCATTTGTCATGGCCTCAGGTGTGGAAGAGCCTTACCCAGGCCCTGCTTAAGTGTTCTTGGGCGATGGGCTCAGGAATAGCCCACACTGCCTTTGGTCAGGAGACACTTTTTGTCCACTAATTTTCATAACCTTGTCTGTTTGGGAGAAAATCTAATCCAGATGTTCCCAATTCATTAACATTAAACTCATCACCATGGGACACCCTAACAGATTTTGATGGCCATGAAGTCCTTCTTCACAAAACAGGCTTTGCCAGCTATTAAATAAGCATAAGACCTCAGTTTGCATTTGGGTCCAAATTTAGACTCAGCAAAAATGGGGGTGTGTGTGGGGGGGGTAAAGTTTGGCAATTCTGTCATCTCTCTCTCTCTCTGTGGAGGCACAGATGGGATTTCACAGACCTTGGAATGTAGATTTCCTAACGATGCGGTGAGTGTCATGGTGTGATGTTCCAGCCACCAGAAGGGCAAGGAAACCAGGCTTCTGTGCCTTTATGATCCCTTCAGTTCATCCTAGAGAGAACTAGGAGACAACCGAGAGAGCAAGAAAGGTGTCAGACAACAGTGGGTAGGCAAGCACACACATGTGCACAAAGATACACACCCCAAACTGAAACAGCCTAGCGATTCACTACCACACCCGGGCACTGAAGTGTGCTAAGCCTTCCAGGAGGCAAAGAGCTGAGGTCACCAGCCCCCTCCTCCCTCTCCCTCTCCCTCTGCTTTGCTCTGCCCACCCTTCTTTCTCTGACATAAGGGTATTTTTTGGCACACACAAAAAATGGCTTCTCGTTCCATCGAATTAACTCAACGCTACAAAACTAACTCGAAGTGATCTGTGAGAATATTTTATGGCTCAGAAAATGTGTGTACAAGGGTGGTTCTCTGGAACTGTTGGGAAATGCTGTCTTGGCACAGCGAGTTGCTCCCTCCACAAACTTTGGATGTTGCAATCTATTTGTTTCAAAGGCTATTACAATCAATGGACTAGGAAGATCCAAAGACAAGAGTCCAATGTCATTTATTCTTGAATATTCGGTTCTCATTGCTTGGCACATGGTTCCTGAAATAGCTGATGAATGAATGAATGATTCTATCAATCAATGCTTCTGTATTAAGCAGAGATTTCAGGTCTCACTGTCCAGGTTTAGATAGTTATAGAGACAGGCCAACGTAGGATGGAGAGAGGGAAGGAGAGAGGGGAAGAAAGGCAAGGCAAGACTCCCACTTCCTCACGATCCCATGAGCAGAACCTCAGAATTTTAAACAATTCGTTCAAGTAGCAGCAACATGCTTTGAGCAAAACCCTACATTAGTATTCGTTGACTGCATGTTTTGCCTCCATTTTATAGCCTGCTTTGGGTGGCAACACCCTGCAAGCTTGCCATTCCTCTGCCTTCCCAGGTTGCCACCATTCTAACACCAACAACACAAACATGCAAGTCTGAAGCACCCATGTACCGGTGGCTCCGTGATCTAGGATACCCAGTTTCTGCAGAGCTCCAAAGTCAATGGCGCCTGTGAGTAAGGAATAAAGCAGTCACATGATTTGGGTGTTTGGGGTTTTTTTGTTTTGTTTTTTGTGGTTTTTATTATTTTTTTTTTTTGAAAAAATTTTAATCGTGTTTTCTTCGTATGTGATTGGATTTCCTTAGTCATCCTGAAAGCCACAGGCTTGCTAGAAGACCACATCAGTGCTTGGATGCAGAGGCACGGCCTCTGTCTGAAAGGAAGGGAGAGATGATGTCATTGCTAGCCGTGAAGGACTGGAGGGATTACAAGATTTGAAGTGGGATTTGAGTAAACCTCTGGTGCTGCTGGCGGCCTGTTCACCTGTACAGAACTGCCTCCCGCCCGCCTCTGCAGCTATAATTACTGTCCTCTTGGCTGGGGATTCTGACAGCTTGCTTTGGGTCATTTTTTCCACTCTGAGTTTCAAGGGATTTTTACCACAGACTTGGTTCTCTCCATTCTACTCTTATTCAGATCTTTTGGACATGATTTCACATTGCGAGCACCCTGAAGTGTCAGAGGGGTATTAATGGAACGGTACCCTTGTCGGCTTAGGAGCTTCGATGGAGAAGCAATTACGGAGGCGAGGAGTGGACCACAGCCATTTAGGGATCACTTCAGCCCTCAGAGGGCTGCACAGCTGTGCTTGGCTTTCTTACTCTTGTGAGACTGCGTGACTGCTATTCAAGTTATTTTCATAGCAACGGGCCAGACTTTTGGTGTGTCCAACTCGTACAAAGATCCTACATGGTAGAGTGTAGATTTGGAAGAATTAGAGCTTTCTCGCCAGCAAGACACTTTCAGTCCAGTAAAAATCCATTCAAGAGCAAGTAGTGGCCTAGCCATGAGTGCGTCTGCTGAGCCAGGCTGGAGAGACCTTTTGAGAGTGTCCTTTTCTGGGACGGGGATGGTCACATGAGAGATTTGTAGGTGTGCTTGTCTCTGTGTTAGTGTTCTGAAGGTCGTTGCAGGTGCCAGGCACCCTGGCGCTGCTCACTCTGTCACTCCTTGGCTGATCCAGCAACCACAGTGGAGGGGCCACCTGAACCTGCAGCTCTCCGGCTCTGACTCCATCACCCACTGGCGAAAGGGCATTAGCTTTGCCTACAAAGCAACTCCAGTGTCAGTGCGAGAATCACCGAGAAACAAAGACACAGCTTTTCTTTCTCAGTTGTCGGACTCGGTCAGGTTTCTGTCCATGCACAGCACTTCTTCTCTGATGCATAGCAGGAAAAGGCACGGACTCTGCCGCCCATCTCCATGACAGCCTGTAGTCTAATCCCTAGAGAACACGTGTCCTTCCCCCTCCCAAACTCCCATTCTCCCCCCACCCTACAAATTGCTGTATTCTGTACCCCAAGATCTGATTGCCCCCAGATGGGAGAATTCTCATGTACACCAGTCTTTGTTATGTAAGCCTTGTTCTCCAAGCTAAAGTTAATAAAAGGCTAGAGTTGTAATTGGGAAGAGAGAGAGAGAGAGAAGACTTGAGAATTGAACAAAGGAGTGAGGGGTCTCAGGAGAAGGAGAAGAAGAAAGGAGAGGACACGAGGCCAGATGAAGGATCATGAGCACATGGCCAGGGGACCCTGAGAATAACCCAGGTGAGAATCAAACAGCAAGTGACAAGGGACCTATGACTGGGGTGTAAGTTAGAATAGCTCAAAACCTGCCCAAGCTAGGCTTACAGCTTGAAAATAAAATAATAGGCTTTTGTGTCTTTTGTATGGGCTAGCTAGGATATACCATTCATATTACAAAGAAGGTATCAACAGAGTTTTGTGTTCTCTTTTGGGAGAGTGGATTGCCATAAACGGAAATTGTCTCGCGTAGGGTGCCAACTCCTCACACTGGTCCTCCTTCCTTTTCTCTGCCGTGCTGTGACTTTGCCAAAAGGGCCAAAGATTGAACAGATCTTGCAATTTTGGTTTCCAAGCCTGTTAACTAAGCCCTCCTCTCTGTAAAGTTCCCAGCTTGCAGTCTTTGGCTGTTGCAACAGAGGACAAATGAACACAACCATGACCAGCTTCCTTCCTCTCCCTCCTCCCTTGCACCTTTTGTTGGTTACATTTTGCCTGTTGTATAAAGTACATGACTCAAATTCTTTTATAACCTTAATCAGTGTCCCTTTGATTTGTCCACATGTTGACACGTGTGGCCATTTTAACGTTGTTCATTGGGTGTTAGAGTTACGTTTGCTTCCTTGAATGGTTGGTGTCTGTTACCAGCCTTGGAGCCTACCATTCCTAATCAGGACATCAGGACTACTGGAGTCTCTCTCCCAGACAGCAGCTTTGTTAAATCAGGACATATCTAGTTGACTGAAGTACATCCATGAATTCTTCTAGCCTTTGGGGTTTCTTTCCACACTCTCTTCTATTATCGCCTTTATGTCACCTGCGTGCTTTGTCGTACCATCTCCTCTCCTTAGTATGTCAACCTCATCTCCCCAAGACTTCCGTATTATCCTCCCATTCTTCTCCTGTGGTATCTGGGATTCCCCCCCTGTATGTTTTCTCAACTGCTCTGGAACCTTTTTGGTCTCTGCTGTCCTGGATCAGAGTTATGGGTTTGCAGGTTGCTATCTTCTCCCCCTGCAAGTCACTCCCTTATCCTGTGTGAGCACAGCCTTGTGTGGCTGCCCACAGCCAGGAATGAAAACCTGAGAGTTCTTTGTGTCCCCACGCACTGCCAGTTCAAAGCTTCTGGGACAGAGCTGACAGAATAGTTTCACCTCATGCTCTGGCTGACTGTACTTTATGCACTGAGGGCTGGGAGACTGCAAGGGACATTCACTTCCGGTTTTCATCAGACCTTACCTAGCGATCCCAAGCATACTCGAGCCCCTTAGGAACTTTCAAGGTAGCCTGGCTCCAATCAGCTTTCCAGTCAGACTACACACCATCTTAACTTTGCCAGTGTCTTTAGACCATCTCCCCTGGTCACTTTCCACCACGAGGAAATATCCTGGCCCTTTCTATCTTAGGTGAGTGGGCCCACTCCTCTCTCCAAACTCCATCAGTGAGCTGTGTGGCCAGAAAAGGTGATTCAAACAGTTTGCACCTAGTTTTCCTGCACATAAAGTGCAAAACAGCGAAACTTGCCCCCACTGAGGTTTGTGCAGGTTTTTAAAAGTCAATGACTGAAAAGCCATGAGGCCAGCCCTCAGCCTGGGAGCAGATTTATACTACAAATCTGTTGCTATCATGATAGTGTGGGAAGGGCCTGAGAAGAGAGAAAAGCAGGGTGCTGGGCCACTGTATATGGACAATTTGCAGAGGGCTCTAGCCTCCCGTGTAAGAACCTCACCAACGAGATTACCTGTTGTACGTAGATAAAGTTTCCTTATCTTTAGCTAGAGTCCCCCGAAGCTCCTTAAACTTCAGTGTGCATCATAGTTACATAGAAACCTGACTACAAGGGAGATCCCAATTTAGTGTTTAGGGAGTAAGCTCTATAGACTTCATGTCCTCCAACATGCAGGCATGTAGAGGTATCTGTGTACTAGGGCCAATTTACTCTTATTATGGGTACTGTAATACGTGTGTGTGTGTGTGTGTGTGTGTGTGTGTGTGTGTGTGTGTGTGAGAGAGAGAGAGAGAGAGAGAGAGAGAGAGAGAGAGAGAGAGAGGTATTGCCACGACAGAAATTATCTTAGAGAAGTGGATCTCAAAGATGGGTCATGACCCCTTTGAGGTCACATATCAGATATTTACATTATGATTCATAACAGTAACAAAATTACAGTTATGAAGCAGCAACAAAATGATTCCATGGTTGGGGGTCAGCACAGCACAAGGCACTGTATCAAAGGGTCGCAGCGTTAGGAAGGTTGAGACCCACTGCACTACAGCCTCACTGGGGGCTGTCCCCACAAGAGATTGCTTCTCCTCTCATGGCAGCCTGGGAATTCAGGCACAATTTTATCCAGGAAGCCCTAGGGCTACATACTGCTCCTGACAGCTGTGCAGTAACAGTGCTTCACAAATCCTTACAAATCCTCAGCTCAACCTTTCAAGGCTCCCACAGGACTGGGGACAGCGCTAAGCATTATCTACATGTCTGTGCTGGTTTTCCCAGCGCTTGGAGCTCCTGCCTTGGCGCCTCTCTTCCAGACCACCGGGACCTGACATCCCCACCCCTTCCCTGGGGTATCCGATTTCACTCTTCAGCCTCCGGTTTTGGATTTCTTTTCCTTGGAAGACAGGGACAGCTGGGAATGTGGATCTCATCCTGTCTGGGTTTTCCCCTGACAAGTGGCCATAGTGGCAGGATATGAGGTGCTTGAAGACCACTCATGATGCTATTATCACCCAGGGCCGAGTCAGCAATGCAAGGAACAGGTGCAGGGGCCCTGGTTTCATTTTGCAGACAAATGGAAACAGGCAGCCGGGCAGGCACAGAAATCACAGATTTAGGGAAAACAGCTAAGGAAGAGAAGAAGACTTGGAAAACGGTAGAATTTTCAGGTCATGAATCTGCTCTGTTTGATGTTATGAATTTGTTTTAAAACAACAACAACAACAAGCTTTAAATCAGTGGTTCTCAACCTGTGGGTCAAAACCCCCACAGGGGTTGCATATCAGATATCCTCAGTATCAGATATTTATACCCCAGTTCATAACACCAGCAAAATTGCAGTTCTGAAGTAGCAACAAAAGTAATTTTATGGTTGGGGCTCACCACCCCATGAGGCTCTGTATTAAAGGGTTGCAGCCCTGGGAAGGTTGAGAGCCACTGCTTTAAACGTGCAACACCAAAAGTGAGTCCCAGTCTCACTTGTGGGCTTTGGTTCTTAAATTTGTATCAGCCTTGACTCATCCAAGGAGGCAGGATGCCAACCGAAGGGAACCTGGGAAAGGGTCTGGGGGCGGGTGTGTGTGTGTGTGTGTGTGTGTGGCAACTTTCTTAACTTCCACTCAGTTGGCCTACAAAACTAAAATTGCTCAAAATTGCTCTTAACTTTTTAAAAGTGGACATAAAAACTAACCTCATTTGGCTACTATGCCTATCTGAGTACAAAACAACACACAGTATCCAAGTACAGAAAACACATAAAGCATTGAAAACTGGTTAAAATGAAGCAATAGTCATAAAATAAACATCTATCTTCTCCTCATAAAAAAAAACCCAAATGCAACAGAGAGAGAGACACAGAGAGAGAGAGGAAGAGGAGAAAGAGGAGGAGGAGGAAGAGGAGGAGAAGGAGAAGAAGGAGAAGGAGAAGGAGAAGGAGAAGGAGAAGGAGAAGGAGAAGGAGAAGGAGAAGGAGAAGGAGAAGGAGAAGGAGAAGGAGAAGGAGAAGGAGAAGGAGAAGGAGAAGGAGAAGACACTTTTTCTCCTTCCTGACTCCAGGCACCAGAGCTGCAAGAGAGGTTGGCATCCCTGCAGACTGTTTATGCATTTATAGATGCAGGAGAAATAATACCTCTCAAGTGCCTGTCCACTCTGCACTCTTTCAGTAGGCTGCTTTCTTTCTAGTCTTGCATCCCAGTTACCACTAAAGCCAAACCAAACCTTGGTGTCCCAGAACCAAAATAAGACGCAGACAGATGGGGAAGTGAAACCCGTGCCTTATCTGTCTCCACAATGTATTAAAAAGAGCCGTGCACTCACACAGGAGGGTCCTCTTGCATTCCAACTCCGGACTAAACTTTGGGAGGGGTGCAGGAGTAGAGACAGAGACACATGACTGTTGACCCAGCACCCCTCCCCAAAGCTGTAGCCTAGCCTCGGAAGAGCCCCTCATTTGTTTATGATGAATAGCATATCTTCATGGACATGGTGAGAGTGAGCCCTAGCTGATAACTTACTGAAGGGATACTACTCACATAGTTCTCATTATAAAAAGCAAACTGTGCACATAGAAATAATCACCTAACTGGGAAGGTATGAAATAAAACCTATAATGCTTACTAGTCTCCAACCCAGGCGCTGCGTTTAAAGGGAGCACCAGTGCTTGTTTATGGTTGTTTTCCTCCCTAGGAGCGAATTATCTTCCCTGAACAGCAGAGCTATGATGTTTTCTGCTTCAGCAGACTTAAGGAGAACTATTAAATGTTGCTCTGCAAAATTAAAACTTTTGATTCTCTTTAAAATCCCTCACAACTTTGATTGGCCTTCTTTAATTTTTAATTGTTAGCTATTTTTATAACTTAAAAATATACCATTTTGAAAAACAAAGACATCATGAATTTTGCAGGCAAATGGATGGAACTTGAGAACATTGTCCTGAGTAAGGTAACCCAGTCCCAAGAGGACATGCATGATATATACTCACTTATAAGTGGATATTAGCTACAAAATACAGGTACCATGCTACACTCCACAGACACAAAGGAGCTAAACAAGCTGATGCCTGTCTGTGGGATATGTTCTTCTAGCTGGGCTGCCTTGCCTGGCCTCAGTGGGAGAGGAAGCACCTAGCTTGAAGTGCCAGGAAGGGAGAATACCTAGGGGGGCCCCCCTTCTGCTTAGAAGAGAGGATGAGATGGGGAAGGATTGTGTTGGGAGGGGGACAATGAGCAGGATGTAAAGTGAGTGTGTGTGTGTGTGTGTATATATATATATATATATATATATATATATATATATATATATATATGTGTGTGTGTGTGTGTGTGTGTGTGTGTGTGTGTGTGTGTGTGTATGTATATATGTCATGTTGTGCAGTGTTACTAAATGGCATCTCTTCTAGGGGGAAACACAGGAAAATGTACTCTCTTTTTCTGTTCCTTTCTTGTCCCCCTAACTTCTGGCTATATTGCTACTTTTCAGTGTCTAAGATCAAGCATTTGTCACTGTCTCCTGTGATTATATTGAAGTCTCAAATGCTTTGTCTATAGAATGACTGTGAAAACACTCATTGCCAGTTGGATAACATCAATTGGCCAGGAACAGTATGTCACTGAGGTAATCAGGTGGCTCTAAATAGCTCTGCTTCCTGACAGCTGTGTGACAATACAGTGTCTCGGTCTCTCTGTGACTCAGTTGTTGATGTAAAAATGGCATAACAATGTCTCCATAGGACTGTTTAAATAGTAATAAATAATAATAACAATAACAACAACAACAACAATAATAATACTATTTATCCCCATAGGACTTTTCAACGGCAAAATAAAAAAAATACCTGGAGCATTGTGTCTGATTTGCAGTCAAACTTTGAATAAAGGTCCCTAATAATAATTTATTCTTGTTACCTAATGTATTATTATTTTAGCTAATGTGGACGTACTCGCTGGGAAGGCTTTACAGTTTTGTTTTTTTAAATCTGTGTTGATCTAGGGAGACATTGCCAAGCACCAAGGTTAAGTGAACACTTCATTCATACAAACTCCTCATCCCATAGAAGAGTTTGCTTCATTAGGAGACCATGACTTTCTGTATTTCCTGGCATCCCTAATTGCTTTTCTATTTTCTTGTCGACCAAAGAGACTTACAATAGGCGACATCATACTGCGTGCTGAATGGTCCAGTTTGAAAAGAAAGTGATTGTGTAATTCCTGACGAAGAAACAGAGGCCTGTGGTTGCTGACTCTCTTGCTATGTCTCTCTCTCTCTCTCTCTCTCTCTCTCTCTCTCTCTCCCTCTCTCTCTCCCTCCCTCCCTCCCTCTTTCCCTCCCTCCCTCCCTCTTCCTCTCTGTCCTCCCCTCCCTTCTCCCTCCCCCTCCCCTCCTCCTTCTCCTGCCCCCCTCCCTCTCCATCCCCCCTTCTCTTCCTTTCCCTCCTCTCCCATTTTCCTATAAAAATGAAAAAGAGGAATCTAAAATACCC
The DNA here is from genome assembly GCF_000001635.26 of Mus musculus. Lineage (NCBI taxonomy): Eukaryota > Metazoa > Chordata > Mammalia > Rodentia > Muridae > Mus > Mus musculus. Next base: position 73,473,002 of record NC_000078.6, on the reverse strand, counting down.
TTGACCTTGTAGTAACTGTCACTTTTGCCCTTCAGTCATTCTCCTTCTCAGACTCACAATACACAGCAGGGTTAACTTGGAGATTCCTAAACTGTACTTAGTTCCTAAGCTGTACATTTGATGGGATACAATATGGCATATCCCCACAGGGAAAGTTGCTTATTGATATTAGTAATTGTGACAACTATAAAACTCCTTATGATAAATATTCTTACGGGAGTTTGAGATTTTAATCAGTGCCAAATTTACCAGAAGACCAAAGGGAGTTTGGGGGAAGGGGGGCATTGAACAGACATGAGCTCTCTCCATAGGGATTGATCGCCTGATATTTCCTAACACTCTCCACTTTCCAACAATGCGAATGCTATCAGTTCCCCTACATTGACTGTGGTGTCTTAATAAATCAAATTATCAAAGGCTCACAAATGTAGGGAAAGTGAAAGAAAACAACCGAAGCAAGCAGAGTCTGCCGCTCTGACATCAAAGTACCCGAACCATAAATCCATAACAGTCACGTCCAAAAGCCGATGATGAAAAACATGGAATGAGTTTCTTAGATTTAATTTTAAGGCAGCAGGAGTATGTGAAAACAGAAGAGAAATGCTGAGAAGCAGAAACCAGAGAGGAGGGCGCTTCGTTTTAGAATTCTTAGCTTCTCCAGGGAGCTAAAGAGCTTACAAACGCCATGGTGGCTGGAACCGGAGGCAGTTCGCAAGCTCATTTCTGTAGGAAGTGCAGCCATTCCTCTCCAGCTAGTAAAGTAGAAACCCAAGGGGTGTGTCACATGTTACTAAATTTGTGCAAGAGCTCTGAACTCGTTGGGGAAAACAAAGGAAGGGGCCACGAGTGATTCACTGTGAATCAAGCCATCCAGCGTTAAACTAATTTTTAAATCTATGGTTCTCTTTGGTGTAAAGTCTTACTTTGGTGGTCGACATCCGTCACTGTTTTGGTTGGGTTTGGTTGGATGTATTTCATTCCCCTTCTGCTGACATCTAAGTTTCCTTTCAGGGCGTAGAAAATTGACTTTCCTTATTGTGTGTGATCTTGGGAAGAAGTGCATCCCCTCTGCTTGATAGTCCTTCAACCTGAAGGGGATCAACTAGCCTCATCCCCGCCTGCCCAAGGGGCTGTCTGTGTGCTGTGACGCAGCCCCGTCCAGTGGGATACTTTCCCAGTCTCAGAATATCAAATGAAGAATGCCAAAGTGTGTGCTCATGCGGACTTCTTTTCCTCTATTGACTGGCCTTGGGTTGGTTCCCTTATCTGTTTTCCAACCTCAGGCATCTGTCTCTTCATTGGTCTGCCTCCAGTCACCAGCAGATCCTTCCTTCCTTCCTTCCTTCCTTCCTTCCTTCCTTCCTTCCTTCCTTCATTATTTGTTAGGACCACTAGAGTCTATCTCAGTTATTCATCAAAATAAGTCTGAAGAGCATATTCATTCAAATGAAAAAAGTTCTGTACAGCTGCTATGTATGGCCTTAGGGGGACAGCAACATGAATCTTAACTCTGGATCAGACACACTGTAAGAGAAATTATTAGGTAAATTGATAAGTTTGTGGTGATATAGGAGGCACTATGATAGACATAGTCTGTCACAGGAGAAGAAAATCAGTAATTCCACTTAGGATATATAGACAATATCTCAGAGAGGAAGAGGAGAATAAATGGCTCTCAAGAAAAAAAAAAGGAGTTGAAAAAAACCAAATGATCCTACAGGTTTCTGTGAGAAGAAACGCACACATAAGGATTCAGCCATGTTGGAGAGCCAGGCTACTCTTGGGAGCATTGGGGAGAAACAAACCATTGGTTGGGGCAGGCTTCCAAGGGAGTAAGTCCACTCACGAGAGCTTCTGGGAATCAAGTATGGGCTGAGTGGGCTATGTCAGGAAAGACTGTGCAAACAAAACAGCCTCTTAAGAAAGACTTGTTTTTATTTATGTGTCTGTCTGAGTGGATGTCATGTAAGTATATGAGCTCGTAGAGGCCAGAAGGAGAAGGGAGTCCCATGGAAGCTGGAGTTATAAGTAGCTGTGAGCCACCACGTGGGTGCTGGGAACTGAACTCTGGTCCCCTAAAAGAGCAACAAGTGCTTTTAACATCAGTTACATGTATCTCTTCAGAACCCAAATGATCCTTCTGAATCTCATGCAACTCCAGTTTCTTCAGAAAAATGCCGAGGAAATCAGTAGAAAATCTTATTAGCTCTCAATGTTGATGCTGGGAATATTTCAACATTACTTACTATTGAGTGACAGTTCTTCATGGATTTGTTCTATCTCTAGACTTTGTAAGCTGAAACACTGACTGTTCTTTGTTTCAGACTTTCTGTTTAATAAGGTGTGTAGAGTGGAGAATTGAGATGCAGTGTCCCCCTACAACAGCAAAGGGCATAATATCAAATTCAATGGTCAGCTCTGAACTAGGCCATAGGAGAGATTAAAAACAAAGAATAAGACATTCTTAGTGGGGTGGTTTGAATATGCTTGGCCCAGGGAGTGGCACAGCTAGGAGGTGTGGCCTTGTTGGAGGAAGTGTGTCACTGAGGTAGGGCTTTGAGGTCCTATGTTCAAGCTCCACCCAAGGTAAGATACAATAGTCCTCTTCTGGCTGCCTTCAGATCAACAACTCTCAGCTCCTTCTCCAGCACCATGTCTGCTTATGCTTCCTGCCATGATGATAATGCACTGAACCTCTGAAACTATAACCAGCCCCAATCAAATGTTTCCCTTTACAAGAGTTGCTTGGGTCGTGGTGTCTCTTCACAGCAGTAAAACCCTAACTAAGACACTTAGTATATCTAAGAAGAGGTGGTCAACACAGGAAAGCAGGGTCCACACAAATTCATGGTAGTCAAAGTCAGGCATGGTGCTGTACTCCCAGCACTTAGAAGATATAGGCAGGAGGATCTTTGTAAGTTCAAGACCATCATGGTCTACCTAGAGAATTCTAGGTTAGGAAGCACTATGGCTGGAGATGATCTACTGACTCTTCAACTTTGATCAAGAATATGTTTTTCCTAATGCTCATCACCGGCTGGAAATTGTTGTCTACTGTGGCTGCATTGAGGTGGGAGCATCTTTAAGAAGTGAGGCCTAGAGGAAGCTAATCGGGTCTTGGGGGTACCACCCTCAGAAGAGATTCATGTTGGTCTCCAAGAGTGAATTAGCTCTTTTGAAAGCAGGCGCTATAAAGAAAAGCCATGCGTGGTCCCCTAGGCTTGATATGGTCTGCTTATGTCTGGTTCTGGAGATGTGTAAGGAAGCTGCCGACTGGAGCTGATCATCTAGCTGGAGAGCTGGCCATTATCCACTCCATGCCCCCCCCACCCCCGCCCCCCGAGCAGCAAGCCCCAGCGCTCACATCTCTATCCATCACCTCTCCTGGCCATCTCTCACGCTCACACGACCTCGCCTTCTAAGGCAGGGCTCTCAGATGAAGCCAAGCTATATTATTTCTACTTCCCTCTGGAGTCCAAGGCGAGGCCTCACCGCTATGGACATCATTACAACAGGGCGTGCTATTTAGTCTCGATGTCTTTAAAACTGTCCACCTTCCTGACTCTTCCTGACTCCTTAACTTCAATTACAAATATTTTCTTTTCCCTAATGCCCCTCTGTTATGGGCTAGGTGTTTTTGTTACCTCCCAAATGCATGTGATGAATTCAGGGATTCAGGGTGACTGTATTTAGAGACAAGGTTTCCATAGAAGCCGTTAAAACTGAAAGAGGTCACAGAGCAGAACTCCACTCCTGCTGAATTTATGTGCTTTTAAGAAGAGATGCAAGAAAGCTATCACTGATTACAGGGTTTTCCCCTCTCTCTCCCTTCTTCTTTCCTACGCTGTGCTCCCTAGGAAAGACCGTGTTGTGACACAGCAGGGAGGCCATGACATTTATAAATCTGACACAATCAGTTAAAAAAAAAAAAAAACCAAGAACTTTAACTGATACATGAATCTAGCAAAATCTACTCTTTAAAATTCAAGGTATTTCTCTTGAGCAGTGTCCCTTAGCTCTTCATTTTAATTTGAGTGTTCTTCCTTTGGCTCCTAAAATATACTAAAGGTAATTCTATCTCAGAGCTATCACGTTAATGAAGCACTTATCAGCCTTCTTCTGCCATACCGTGATCTTCTAGGAATCAAGACCGGGTTGCCTTTGAGTTGACACTCCCAGTGACCAGTGTGTCGCCTGGCACATGCACAGCCTTGTGTTATAAGACACTCCATGAATCGACTCTACTACACAAATTATAGATTCCCCTCATGATAAGCCACAAAGCTTTCCTGTCGTTATTCTTGAAGGTGAGAAAACAAATTTATGTAAGTTTGGGCAGAAAGCTTTACAATTAGAAGAAAAACTCACAAGAGTTACTGGGCAGGCTTTGAAACAAAGACTCCGGCAGGCAGAACGGGTTGGCAGCCGCTAGTTATTTAAAAGAAACACTGAAGGAAGTTCTGTAGGCAGCAGGCAAATAACAGGGGATGGAAACATGGTAACAGAAGGAACGTAAAGGAAGAAAAGGTAAACACTGGCGAGAGCATAATAAATACCGACTGCCTAAAACAACAACAATAATGTTTTGTGGGTTGAAAAGTATGCAGAAATAAAGCAACAAAACAACGGGCAAAGCAGGGTAAGTGGGCACCACCATCTGTCCAGGCTGCCATGAAAAAAAGACCGCAAAACGGCTGGCTTTTAAACAACAGCAGTTTATTTTCACAGTTCTGGAAGCTGGGAAGTCCAAGCTTAAGGCAGATAGATACAGAATTGGGTGAGGACCCCATTTCTGGCTCACAGCTGAGTTGTTCTTGTGTCTTCCCCTAGTGGAAGGGTGGGGAGTCTCCTTCAGGCCTCTTTAGGAGGGCGTTAATCCCCTTCCCAGAAGCTCTGCTTCCATGAACTAATAACCTCCCCAAGGTCCCAGTGCCATTGTGTTGGAGGCATGGACTTCAACATAAGGATTTAGGGGAGGGGATATGAGGATTCAGACCATAGTGCTGGTTTTAAATGTGGCAAGGTATTTTAATGGTCTAAGAAGAACTAATGGTGCTAATTTATGGTAAATCCCACTAAGTCAAGAATGCACATTGTATCTCTGTAGTAACCACCTAAAGAACAATTCTTAAAAATGAATAATCAACAAATAGGAAGTGGAAAATGGAATAATGTCTTTCTTTTTTCTTTTTATTATTTATTTATTTTTTGTTTTCAATACATTCTGGGCAGTTTCTCCTCTCTCCGCTCTTCCTAGTCCTCCCCCTACTCCTCCAGAACCGTTAACACCTGCTCACCATCCACACCTCCTCCTCCTCCTCCTCCTCCTCCTCCTCCTCCTCCTCCTCCTCCTCCTCCTCCTCCATTTCCCTTCAAAAAAGAGCAGCCCTCCCAGGGCTATCCAACGAACACAATGTAACACAATACAATAAGACCAGGCACAAGCTCTCCTATTGATAGCCTGGGTGAGGCGACCCAATAGGAAGAAATGGGTCCCAACAGATAAAAGAATCGGAGATACACCCAACTCCCACTGTTAGAAGCCCCACAAAAACACCAGGCTAACTATTATATATGCAAAGGACCTAGTGGGAGCTCATGCAGGTTCCATGATTGCCAATTGCTGCTTCTGTCTCTGTGAACCTCCTATGAGCTCTGCTTAGTTGATATCTGTGGAGCTTGTTCTTCTGGTGTCCTCGAGCCCTCTGGCTCCTACAGTTCTTAATTAATGGCTAATGTTAAAAAAAAAAAGACAGAAGATGGGAGAACATTTTTTCAAAAACAGTTAATATGCAGGCTGGAGAGATGGCTCAGTGGTTGAGAGAACTCCGTGTTCTAGAAGAGGACCCAAGTTCAATTCCCAGCACTGGTGTTGAGCATCTCACAACTAACTCCCTGAAACTCCAGCTCTCGGAGACCAAACAGCTCTAGCCTTGTCACAAACACAAAGAGACATATATAATTAAAAGTAAATTGTCTTCAAAAAATTTAAAAGATGGTATAAATTGTAAACAGAGGTGAGGATGACAACTTCGAACCCACATTGCTCAGCTTACAGATTTCAAAAAAAAGCAGAACGAGCCAGCCTGGGGACGCCATGGGGTCGTCGTACAGCAGGTGTTCAGAGAGGAGGCACATGGAGTCTCAGGAGGACGGATGCGTTCTCAGACGAGCTTCCTAACTCAGTGTCACCCCGAACATGGGCTCTGGAGAGGACAAAGCTCAAGTATTCTCACAATAAACTCTACTTTCTGGACTGATTTCAGGCCCAGCCCAACCTCCTGTTGCAAGCGAATGACCCCTAGCTGCTGTCTCAGTCATGGTCAATAAGAGCTGAGAAATACGGTCTCATTAGATCGGACTCTAGGGAGAGGCAATGAGTGTCTTGGGCACAAAGCTTCTATCACAAGAATGCTTTCAAATTCCAGTTTCAGCCATGACAATTTTGTATATTTTTAAAGTGTAATATACATTAAAAAGCCTCCATAATTACTCTTTAATCTTAAAAAGAAGGTGGTGTTGCTTATAATTAAAGGACTACTAAAGATTATGAAAGAAAACACTTTGTGCAAATAAACAGAGGGAAAACAAAGGGCCCTCTGCTGATTTTTCTACCATGGCCATCTGGTTTTGGAATTAGTATCTTGCCAATATGCTAAAATATTTTCTATGTAAATCTTTGACATTCTTGCTACATTTCCAATTAAAGCCTCTGAATTAAAACCTTGTACCATGAGTCAGCAGTTAAAGCAAACATGTTTTTTCCATTTATCTTCCTTTGGGAAAACCTAGCCTCAAACGCAGAATGTCCGCCATCCTTTGGTTCTTTCCGTCAATCCAGATGTCCATAATTACCTCGGAGGTTACCACAGTGGTTTGTCCTGCCATTTGACACTGTCTTTCCCATGTGTGCCCTGACCAGCTTCTCTTGCCTTTCACTGCTTCCTATAAACACTCTCTTCTCACAGTGTAAAACACAACCAGTGGCCTGTGCATCCTGGACCTGGAGACACTTCATGTTCCGAGGTAGCTTCATGAAGGAACTGCCATTTGAGAGGCATGGTGAGGTCAAGGAAGGATCTCCCGAGCCCACCACATTAGAAATGGTGGGTCCACTCCCTGAACTCTATCACAGATATTCTAAGAAGGAAGGAAGGCGAGGTTCCAAAAGTCACACATACAAAAGTCCCGAAGTCCACACAGTCACTATGAGACTATCCTCCATAGTATGCTTCCAAAGCCACTGTTGTCCTCGATGTTTGGTTAGTTAGTTAGGTAAATGGCCTGTTGACCCGTCTGCAGCAGATGCAGCCGAGGAAAATGCTAAGCATGGCAGTGTCCTGTTGACTGGCATCCAGGCTGGTGAAGTTTGCTTCTCTTAAATAAGCACTTCTAAAGACAGTCATGGACCCTCTGCAAACATTCCTGTATACACACAATCTCTACATGCACGCACGAACACACACACACACACACACACACACACAGAGGTGAGAGGGTTCGTCTTCACATGCTTTGCACAGCTATCTCCTGCCAATGGCCCTGAGATGGGATGAACATAAACGAATCTAACCATGTAGATAGCATTCTTCTGCCATACACAAGAGTTGGCAAATGAGGGGGAGGTAAAATATATATTGGGAGATTTGACCTAAATCAAGTTACTCAGGAAAAATATATATCTGTATAATCTGCAGCATCACAATATAGTCTCAAGGCCATCAAAACCAACAGCTTCTAACCAGGCCTGGTTTACCAGAAAGGCTTTAAAACCCCAGACCTAATTGTCAGCTGCTGTAAACCCTGACTTCAGTTCTCTCTACAGAAGCCAGCATCGAATTTACAGTCAAGAAGATGAAGTGAGCCGGTAGGGCTTGGGACAAAACGAGTCTGCAGGCAGAAGTGGATTCTCTTAATAGATGTACTCAATAGAGGTGAGGGATACAGAAGACATTTCATGGTTATTTAAAAAAAAAAATCTTTCCTCTCCTTTTCATTAAGCCTCATGGGAAAAATAGTATCACCTCTACCGAGGAAAGTGAGTTTCTTGGGAGGAAATTTATAGAACAGGGCTCTTTTCAAAAATCTCGGTTGGCAGTTTTGATTTTAGAAATTAGCTAACCTTGCGACTCTCCTTCTGTTGAAAGCTACTGCATTTATTTCTGTGGCCATTGGCTAGAGCTGGATATTAATAATTGGTTTAGCTTTCCCACTGTAAATCCGTTCACCCCACCAATCAATGAATAAAAAGTTAATTTCAGGGCTTTGGCTATAAAGAGATTGATGGAATTATAGGGTGTGTCTGTCTGCTTCTCATGACTAACAGATACCTGAGGTAATGAAACTGACCCAATGGAAAGGTGAATTTTTGGCTCACGGGGTTGGGGTAGGGGTGGTCTGTGATCAACTGACCCACTGCCATAGGGCTTGATGCATCCAGCCAGGCAGTGTGTGGCAGAGAAGCTGGTCCCCTCACCGCCACGGCAAAGCAGAGGCAAAGACACCCTGCAAGCACCAACCCTCTGAAGGCACGGTCCAGTAATGTACCAGGCCCCACCTCTTAAAGAGTCACCTCCTCGCCACATAGGCACCAAGCCTTCAACAGGTTTGCCTTTGAGAACATTCTAGATCCAGACTACAGCAGAAAGTAGCTGAGGGGTGGAGGGTGGGAAGGTGAAGGGGGGTAGATTGTCTTCCGTTGGAAGTAGTGGTGGGATGCATCTTTAAGGACATAACACTTGAGCTCAAAGAGTCCACAGTTTAGGGGAAGAGAGTTCCCCACACAGCGACAGATATGCATGGGAACTCTTCCATAAGAAAGGGCTGAAGGCAGGGACTTTGCTGAAAAGCAGCCAGAGTCAGCTCTGGTTTGGCTACTGGCAGGCCCTGGTTTTGAGATAAACTCAGAAGATAGAAGAAAAACAGAGAGGGAGTTCCAGGAAGGAACTGTGGGATTTCTGAAATTCTTTTTGTTTGTTTTACTTCAAATGCTTTGTTTTTAAAAAGAGGCCTCATTGGGTGCGAAAGAGATGGCTCAGAGGTTAAGAGCACTGTCTGCTCTTCCAGAGGTCCTGAGTTCAATTCCCAGCAACCACATGGTTCTGAAATGGGATCTGATGCCCTCTTCTGGTGTGTCTGAAGACAGCGATAGTGTACTCACATATATGAAATAAATCTTAAAAAACAAAAAACAAAACCATGTTGGATGCCGCCTGGAGAGTGGAGTAAAGCAGGCTGGCTGTGGAAGAGGAGATACTAGGAAGTGGAAACAGATGCTCAGGTGCGAGGAAAACCTTGGCTCTCCCCTCTTGTGAGATGAATGAAACTGAAGTGGAAGGATGCAAGTCACGCTGACCTGAAGTCCCAGACTTGATAATGCCAGTTCAGTTTCCTTCGGGAAGTAGAGGGTGGGCTGAGTTCATTCAGAAGTGCAACAATGTATCTTCTTGGTGTACCTGTCCCTGTGGAGTGAACTTTATGCCATAGTGGTTTGTAGGCAATATATCTCCTTCACCCAACAGCCTAGCTTGGGTGTTCCTAACTCTGTTCTGCAGATAAAGAAACAGAGAATTAGACATTCAAAATGGCTCACCCAATCTCACAAAGGTAAGAGTTGGTAAATACTATAGTTGGTCAAGCCTTTGCTCTCTCTGGGGTGTGGGAAGTAGGGAGAGGAAGGAAAAGGTGGGGGAGGGATGGTGCAGAGAAGATCCAAAAATAAACAAAATAAAGCTACTATGTTTGAAAAATAATCTATTCATTAATGGTACAGCCCTTGCATAACAGATAACATTTAAAAACCATCTCATGCTCTCACTGACTTGAGAAGTGCCAAGCAGAGCCTACATATGTATCTGAAATGTTTAATTCAAAAATTGTTTGACTGCTAGTGTTGATGGAGGTGTAGCATGCTCCAGCTTACAAAACACAGTGGTCTGTGATCTGCCTAGTGTAAAGACAGAAGCAGGAAGACAACCATAAGTCTGAGGCTAGCCTGGGCTACATGACTCTGGTCAGCTGGGGCTACATACATAGAGACCTTGTCCCCAAAATTAGCCACCATCACCACGACCACTACCACCCACCCACCCAAGTGTGTGTGTCGGGGGTGGGGTGCTTTGGGCTATCCTGAAACTCACACCATAGATGAGGCTAACCAGATCTGCCTGCCTCTGCCTCCCCCAAGTGCTGGAAATAAAGGTGTGCTTTTTAAAAATGAAAATCAAGTAGTAAACAGTCCTAAAAAGAAAGGAGGAAAGGCAGGAGAGACGAAATCGAGGTCTTACAGCACCAGGTAATATTAGCCTTTCCCTGGCAATCAAGGCTAGGCTGACTGATAGGAAAGACCCACCGCTTGTAACTGCTTCAAGAAGGGACCCCAGAAGGCAACAAGTCAGGATCCTTCTGGCTCTCCCCTATTTTCAAAAGGAACATTGTGCAGTTCTGTTTTGTAAAGAAACAGCGACCCAGTGTGAAGCCTTTGGAAGGTCAGGGCTAGGCCAGTGGCTGCCTGGGGCCTGGCTAAGATTCCCAAACATAGGCTGCATCCCAGGACTCAGAGGGCCAGGCCCTGGGTCCCTTCTGTCTGCCTACTCCCATTCTCCTCCTGTGAGGGTGTTTTGTGCGCTGTTGCTATGTTCAGTTCAGAATCCATAACTGTGGGCAGCAGGGGAGTCCCAGAGACAGCCGTCCCAGGAGGCACAGCTGCTGCTGGGTGAGGTGGCCAGGCCAAAGCAACGCCCCCTGGGCCATGGGCCAGACCTCTGGCTGCTCCCCAGAAGAGCCCAGCCTGGCCCAGACGTCCTCCCTGCTCCTGCCCTGGCTGTGGCCTTCTCCAGCCCACAGGACACCTCTCCTCCAGAGCTGGCGCACAAAGCAGAGCTGCCTCCCTTGCTCCCCTGGAGAGCCTGACTACCCTCCGCAGCTGGCTCTTGTCCCCTCACAGAGGACAGCTATGGGTGCCTGTAGCAAATCCCATGAGGGAAGAAGTTAGTATGAGATAAGTATGATATATGCCATTCATGGCATTGATTGTAGTCACTTATTTAATGCAGAACATGGTCTTGTTTTTCCTCTCCTCCCTCCCTTCCTTCCTCCTCCCTCCCTTCCTTCTCTCTCTCTCTTTCTCTCTCTCTCTCTCTTTCTTTCTTTCTTTCTTTCTTTCTTTCTTTCTTTCTTTCTTTCTTTCTTTCTTTCTTTCTTTCTTTCTTAGAAAGGGTCTCCTGTATGCCAGGCTGGCCTCACACTCTCTAAGCTATGCTGTTATGCAGTCAAGGATGTGGTTAACGTCTGATTCTCCTGCCTTTGTTTTCCAAATGCTGACCTTCCAGGCAGGCAACACCACAAGCAGCTATGTGGCATTGGGCACTGGCTTCATGCAAGTTAACCCAACCACTATACTAACTGAAAGTGCATATCCAGACCAAAACATTTTTTTCCTGTCTAAATCCTTCCCTCAAACTGAAACTGGAAAGGATGAAATCATCTCTCCAAGGGCCACTGGTTGCTGAGATGTTTTAACTTCAAAGTCTCTTTACCTCATTTGTATTCACCAACTGAGCTGACAAACTACATACCTACCATGTGCTGGCAAAGGACAGAGGCCATTGAAAAATAGCAGCCTGTTCTGCTTCACACTCAATGTGAAATACAAACTGAAATTTGACTTTTAAAGAAGACATTTGTGCTGGGCGGTGGTGGTACACACCTTTAATCCCAGCACTTGGGAGGCAGAGGCAGGCGGATTTCTGAGTTCGAGGCCAGCCTACAAAGTGAGTTCCAGGACAGTCAGAGCTATACAGAGAAACCCTGTCTCAAAACAACAACAGCAACAACAACAACAACAAAAGGAGACATTTGTAAGTCTGCTGAAGTCAAGGTTGTATACTGGACTTTTCTGTTACTCTGGCTGAAAAGATCACTGATGATACATTTGTCTTGTTTTGTGTGTGTGCGCATACACACACACACACACACACACACACACACACACACACACACACACACACACACCCCGGCACACTTAGGTCACCAACACCCGGGCATCATGGAGGGCAGAGTATGAGCGGCATCTTTTTAGGAGTCGAGAGCCCCAGCAACAAGCAGATGCCTCTGTAAACATGAAATATTCTGAAAGGGATGCCTGTAGCTTCACCTCAGGATTCTATTCCCTCCCCCATCTTAGCTCCCCACACCCCCGTGTATTCTCAGGGCCCCAGAGCAAATCAGGGGGCCAGAGAGTGGGGAAGCTGTGCTCCCTGGGGTAATTAGCCTGAGTTGCCTGCAGGTGCTACACAGGTGGTCTCAGCCCCCAGCAATGACCTAGGAAAAGCCCAGGGGATCCTTCAGCTGCAACCAATCCCGCAGGCTGCCAGGCTGCCTGCTTGACAGAGTCCAGGTTTCACTTATTAAACATATTAATCTGAAGTTAACAATTTGTGCTTGTTCCACTAACCAGCTTGGAGAGAGACTGTAAGGAAGAGAACTGATCTGGGGGTGGGGGAGAGGCTTAACCCTGATGGTCTAAGTGGCCTCCATATCCTGACGTTAAAATAACTGGAAGTGGAGGGGCTGCTCACAGAAGTGGAGAGTCAGAGGGTAAACCTAACTGGAGTTAAAGAAACACAAACAAAAACCATCCCCTTCAGGCCTGGGCCTGCATGTGACTCTGTGGACATTGCTTAGTGCAGTGACAGCATTTTAAACAGCTGCCCAGAGGGCTTTTAAATAGACTTGATGTAATTCAATGATTTATGGAGCATGGGTTACCAAAATATTAAAGTTTTGAAATGTCCCTAAACCAACCCTAGCCCCCCACCAGTGCTGTTGCTGGAGTTTGGCTCTTGTGGCTCCTTCAAGAAAAAAAAAAATCTGCTGTTCTGAATAAGGGGCCAGAGAAAGACAAACAGCCTTGATGAATAGAGGTGACCTTTCATATAAAAACACTCTCTTGGTCTTCAACAACTCAGTCCACCGAAAGTGCCAATCTACAGGAAACAAGCCAGGCACTTACTCTTTAACTGTGTATCAGTTCTAAGCATCCAGGGAAATTGCAGCGGGATAAAGAAATGAATCCAGTTAATGAAGTAGGCCCAGACCACTATTTTATAAAAAAAAAGCCACAATTATGTAAACATGCTACAGCCTTAATCAATAGCTGCCTCAAATCCGATGAGCTAAAAGCATATAAAAGTCTAGAATTGGCCAGTCTGCCCATCCTCTCATTACACTGGGGTGACCTCCTTTCCCTAATCCTCAGGTGTCCTCTGGCCTCAAAGAGACTGCCATGAACCGAAGGTTGGGCTAAGAGAATTCTGACAGTTTTGTTTATGTCAAAAATAATGAAGGATGACAGCCCATCACATTTAGACATGTAACATGATCGCTTGCTTCGGGCCTTCCTGCTAAGATTAATTTGGAGACAGCGAAGAGGAAGGAGAAAAAGTCGGAGGAGGATGTAGAGGAGGAGGAAGTGAGTTTAGAGAAGGGGGGGGGACCTATTAAATGCTTACCTTAGGGGCCAGAGACGGGGGCTGGAGAGATGGCTCTCACGATGTGAGGGTGCGTCCCATGCATTGATCCCCAAACCTGACTCAAAGTGGGAGGAGAGAGCTGACTCTGTAACGGTGCCCTCTGACCTCCACATGTGCACAAGGGCATGATTCTTCCTCTCAACATACATACACCCATACACACACACACACCACCACCATCACATCCACCACCACCACCAACAACAACAACAATGATAATAATAGTAACAACTATAAAATGTTCTTCTTACATGTAAGAGAGAGGGATTGACAGCATGGTCAATGACTTTTAGTCAGTGGACAAGAAAAAAATTGCATGACATTTTATGTGAGTTTTTATTGAATCCTCCTCATACTTGAAGAATGCATTGATGATGATACCTCTATTAGTCAACAGAATAAGAGAGGCCACCTTTCCCCAGGCATTTTTCATTATCACCGTCCTCAATATCATCCTCACCACCATCAGCACCATCAGCACCACCCCAGACCTCACCACCACTGCCACTGCTGGCTCCAGTCCTACAGCCCTTAACATCTCATCAATAGCTAGCATTCCTATCCCCACCCACCTCCCCCATCTCTGCCTCCATCACCGTCACCGTAGCCATCATCACTTCTGATATTGCCACTCTGCCACCACCACCTTCCGAGGTAAGGAGACATACTTTCTCTGAGGCAAATGTTGTATATCCAAAGAGTTGCTTGTTTTCCCTTCCAATCCTAACCAACTACAGCCTTCAACTTTCCTGGCTTAAAGGAATTCCTTTTCATGTCAAGGGCCTGATGCTAAAGGAAACTGAATCTCCTGCAGAGGGGTTATTCTGTGAGATATTTCTTGGTACTGTGATTGGCAGACTGGAAAACTGGACTAATCTAACAGTCAGGAAACACCTCTCAAAAATGGTCTTTGAGGGAGTTAGATGATGAGGGTGCATAAGATAAGCACTGAAAACTTTTGGCTTTACCTGGAACCTGACATATGGAGCTCTCTAATTTTAATAAAGGGCAGTGGGCCCAAGTCTCCTTGTCTTAGTTCTTAGGCAGTTTATAGGGAAGAGTGTATTTCAGTTCACAGTTCAAAGGTATCATCCACCACAGCAGAGAAGTTGTGGCAGCAGACACTTGAGGCAGCAGGTCACATCGTGTCCCTCCTCAGCAAGCAGAGAGTAATACAGTTAGCATCCTCTTTTTCCTCCGGGCCAGGACACAAGGCTAAGTACCAGTGCTGCTCTCTTTCAGGGAAGCTCTTTCTACCTCAACCACCCTAATTAAGATAAGCCCTTGAAAGGATGCCCAAAGGCTCTTAGAGCATAATCTAAAATAGTACAGCTTCCAAGTATGTTGGAAGGTGAGCTGCTAGTTCCTTCTAGATTTGATCAAGTTGACAAATGACACTGAATATCATATCTCTCAACCTATAGCAGGAAACATAAAGAAATTCCTATTCTATTCAACCCAGATAAAGAGGACCCAGGCAGACCAAAGAAAATAATCTGTCCACGTCCAACTTGGTAAGCCAATGGCTGTGTTGAGATTCTATACAGAACTCAAAGACCATCAATAACTTCCCTGTGGAACTCAAAGTCGGGTATCCTATTGAAGAATCTCATATCATTTGTACTGGCTAGTTTTGTGTCAACTTGACACAGCTGGAGTTATCACAGAGAAAGGAGCTTCAGTTGAGGAAATGCCTCCATGAGATCCAACTGTAAGGCATTTTCTCAATTAGTGATCAAGGGGGAAAGGCCCCTTGTGGGTGGGACCATCTCTGGGCTGGTAGTCTTGGTTCTATAAGAGAGCAGGCTGAGCAAGCCAGGGGAAGCAAGCCAGTAATGAACATCCTTCCATGGCCTCTGCATCAGCTCCTGCTTCCTGACCTGTTTGAGTTCCAGTCCTGACATCCTTTGGTGATCAACAGCAATGTGGAATTGTAAGCTGAATAAACCCTTTCCTCCCCAACTTGCTTCTTGGCCATGATGTTTGTGCAGGAATAGAAACCCTGACTAAGACATCAGTCAACTGTCTACTTTTTCTATAACCTTGGGGAGGAGAGGAACCTTATGAGGATTTGGGGAAAGCCTACAAGCCCCATCTTCCCCTCCTCCCCTCCTTCCCTCTCTCCCTCCCTCTCCTCCCCTCTTACCCCCTCCCTCTCTCTCTCCATGAGGAAATGCTGATAGGCTCCATCTCATGAGGGTCTTGTGGGGTTGATCACATCTTCTTGATGCAAGATGACAATGATCCTATCCAACCCAGAGGAAACTGCTGCACAAATACACAGTTTCATTGAGTTAGAAAGGTCTCATATCATAGGCTTATTTCTATCTATTGGTAGTAAATTTAAAAGGGATACTTCCAGGTACAAACACTTTTTCCTACCCCCATCCCAAATATATAGGCATTGATTTTTATTACAATCCTATTGCGGAAAGAGGAGGCTATTGGAGATGTTTCTTCTCCTATCCCACTGACATATCTGATGACTCTAGATTTACTCATAATCACAGTCTAACGCTCTAGCCTTGGAATTTTATGCCTGGTTCTGAGAACCAGGAAGTGCAAGACTAAATGCGTTGCCTATTGATACATAGTATCAAACCATGAGTCCTCAAACACCAAGAAGGTGAGCTCCTCATCTCTCTTCTCCTTTCCCCATAGCTGGTGTCTAATCTTCCAAATTCACTTCCCGCTTGCTGTTCTCTATGGTTACTGTAGCAGCGGAATCCCTCTCTTGTTTTGCCCATCAGCTTTGCTTGGGGGAAGGAGGGAGTTCTCAGGGGAAGATTATGAACGGCTTGGTTTGAATCTGTGACACACCTCTGCATCAATCGTGGGAACAGCGAAGGGCTTAGTTTTGGACAGGCACTCAGCCTGTCATGCAGCCAGCTTGCTCAAGTCCGGTATACAGACGGCTGCTCTAATTCAGAACACATAGCAGAGTCAAGAGGGGCAGAGGGAGGAAGGTTTGATTCTCCCAGAGAAGAGAAAGTAGAATCAGCATTTCTAGGACAGTCAGTGTGGGTTTAACATTATTTTGAGGCAGCTACAGAAGGGATTTTTAAAAGTCTGATATGCCGGGCGGTGGTGGTGCATGCCTTTAATCCCAGCACTTGGGAGGCAGAGGCAGGCAGATTTCTGATTTCGAGGCCAGCCTGGTCTACAGAGTGAGTTCCAGGACAGCCAGGCTACACAGAGAAACCCTGTCTCGAGAATTTTTTAAAAAATCTGATATGATACATGCACTTTGCAGATGTCAGTGGTGAGCAAAATCTTTCTTCCTGGCTCTCAAGACCTTTCCAGTTCTAGAGTAGGATCATAGTGAGAGATGTCTCTAAGATTTGTCTTCAGAGGAGTGAGGTGAAGGAAATTTCAATGCAAACTCCTGATCCCACTCTAGAGAGTCTATTTTTTCTATATTTAGGGTTCAGCCTTTTCAATTTCATACAACAGGGTGATTTTGACATGTCAGGCTTACTGAGCATATTGTGGGAAATGCTAGCCCAGTCCCTTACATGACACCATGCTTCCGGGTCTGAAGACCGGCCGAGGTCTAAATGAAGTAGATACAAGTTCTAGTCTTCTTGAGTTCTCTTGAGGTGTTGCTTGCTTTTTCATTTGCAGGCTTAAGAGCTAGATTAAGAGATAGGCTGAAGAGATGGTTTAGCAGTTAAGAGTACTGCCTACTTTTCTAGGGGACCTGAATCTAATTCTCAGCACCCACACGGAGGATCACAACCATCTGTAACTCCAGTTCCAGGGGGACCAGCACCCTCCTAGGGTACCAGATGTACCAGATGTGTATAATAAAATACAGTTTTTAAAGGGAGGGAAGTGGATTTCCCATTAGAACCTTATTCTTAGAGTCTCTTCCTATTAATGTCTGAAAAGCTCCCGGCTCCTGCCTTACTGTTTAGCCTACTGTTAGCCTGCTGCGCCAGGCTCCCAAGGCGTCACCTGCTTCCCTCTCTATAGTGGCTGCCGTGGTACTCTACCTAGACTCCACTGTAGGCAGAGATCTCATTCTGTCTGTTGTCATACTAGGTATGTAAAGGCACTCAGTCAAGTCTCTTTCCAGGAATGGCTGGCAGACATCACCTAGTCTACGGTCAGATTCTCTAGTAGCAATCTGCTCTCAATGACCAGGACTACTGCAGAGCTGGGAAGACCTGGCCCCTGTTCCTCAAGGCAAGCAAACTCCGAAGGGCTAGGTAGGCCCTCTGCTGATCAATCCTTAGCTTAGCTGAGTTTTGACTCCTTAACTCTGTTCCGAGTATTGATCTGGATGGTCCTCTGCGTTAAGCCTCTTTCCTGAGAACCTGGCCTAAGACCCCACCCTACAGAAGTGTCTGTCTGTCTGTCTGTCTGTCCCCCACAGTGCCACTTTCCCTCACCTTCTCAACCTGTCCCTCCCTGTTCCTGCTTTCAAAGAACAACCTAGTAGAGCAGCCACGTGGATGATTTGTCTAGGTGTCCTCCCAGTTACTAAGTTTGCTTTTCAAAAAAAAAAAAAAAAAAAGCATTCTACAGGAAAGAGAAGGTAGCAAGAATGGGCTGGTAGGAAAGAAAATTTGATACCACCCAGTCCAATCATCTTACAGTGAGCAGCCTCTCTTCTAGGAGACCACAGGAGGCAGCACAGGCCCAGGAGTGACTGTGGTGTGTGAGGAAGGCAGGGGATTCTTGCTTTCTTGGAGGATGCGGACAGGAGGACCTTGGGCAACTGAGGACAGGCTGAGCACAATAAATAGAGCTCAGAGAGAGGTTAAAGGTCGAGTCACAACAAATCTAGCTTAGTGGATTTCAACTGGCCATTCTGAATCAGGGACGTGAGGCTGGCCCGAAATCGTTCAAAGTGCTCCGCGCTCCATGTGCCACCACACAAGCCAAGTGACAGGAAAAATGGAAGTGTGATACAAAGATAGACCCGTGGCTTACAGATAGCCACTGTCTGCTTGAAGACATTTTGAACATTTGGTGGTTTGTGACTGGGAGTGCTCCTCCTGTTATGACAGCAAGTTACAATCTGTTTCTACAAGTTAGCTTGCATTTCACTCATGGACAGAGAAATCTTCAGGCCACACTTAGTAGAGGAATCCTAGAATGGTTTTCATGTCCTGGGTCTAGTCACAGCTTTAACAGTTCTAGCATTCCAGGGCCTCTATTTCTTCATCTGGGAAATGGGTATAATAGGAATTACACAGATTTTCTCACCCGAAATTCTCATGACATTTGCTTGCTCTCTCTCTCTCTTTCTCTCTCTCTCTCTCTCTCTCTCTCTCTCTCTCTCTCTCTCTTTCTCTCTCTCTCTTTCTCTCTCTTCCATTCCCTCTCCTTCTCCTTCCCTCCCTCCCCTGCCTCTCTCAAAGCTACTCTGCTCATGGTCCTACCTCCTCATAGCCAGGAATTCTACACTGCCTTGTCAACACTCAGAGCAGAGACCCACAAGGCACGTCCATGATAATGATTAATACTTGTTACAGGTAGCACTTACCTGGACCTCTGCTTGCTAAGGTTCTCTAAAGTGGAGCTGGGAGGAAACCCCTGGGACTCCATTGATGTTCCCATTCTCGGTGACAACCCAGGAAGGCAAGGGTTTTCTTTACTCTGCAGAGCTGTGTGAGATAGGAACATGCATTGCTTTCCTGGGAGGTATGGAGAAAACCAGGAGGCCGTTAGGAAATGAGTTAGGCATTACCACAGCTCTTAACCACTAAGCTAGGAGGGGAGAGGAGGGAGTAATCCTTGACTACTTAGCCCTCTGTTTTAATTCACTTTAGCAGAAATAGCAGAAAATATCTGAGTAGCTAACAGGACTGTGTGTGCTCTAGGTTTGAATAAAGAGTTTAGAAAAAAACCAAAACCCTCAGGGTCCTGTGCAATGCACACTGGCAATTGTTCCCTTTTGTTACATTCCAAACACATCTGCACCTTCCCCTGGGCTCTAGGGTTGTAACATCCTTGCAGAGGCTATGGCTCACGACCTATCGTCACCTTCCAGATCAGCCTGGAAAGCAAGAAAAATATGATGTGAGAGGTTTTCCTCCCTCTAAGCCAGCCTTAAGGAATGAACCATTTTCAGAGGAAAAGCAGGATTGTTGAAGGGCCAATACACAGTGGGTTCATTTTAACCCTATGTGATGCAATAGTTAATTATGTATATATGATTTCTGCTTAAGAAAAGGCTGAGGGGAATTGGGAGTTGGCTGGCAAGCTTGTGTGAAGCAAAACAATGAGATACAGTTCTTTGGGGGCGAAAAGAAATCTAAAGAAAGAGAGAGGAAGAAAGGAAGAAAGAAAAGAAGGAAGAGAAAGAAGGAAGGAAAGAAAGGGAGAGAGAGAGGAGGGAGGGAGAGAGGGAGGGAGGGAGGGAGGAAGGAAGGAAGGAAGGAAGGAAGGAAGGAAGGAAGGAAGGAAGGAAGGAAGGGCGAGCCCTAGGTTTGGAAAGGACAATTTAAAAAGTGAAGGTGTGTAGTGTCCTGCCAAAAATAAAGAATCTTTCCATAAACTATAATCCTCGTAATGTGTTATGACTTACTCTGTGGTTGACAATGACTGGCACAGGGTGTGAAACAACAGTGCCCAGTTCATCTGCCGTCCCCCTATGTGTACGAGAAACTAGCTTCTTTTGATCCTGTTGATTAGTTTCCTGCAAAAGACCATCTATGGTAGGGCTGAGAGTACACAAGACTATTGCCCAATTTCTTTTCTTTTTTTCTTTCTCCCAGTGCCATCGCTTCTGTCAGGGAAGGCTGGCAGCCTTCCCTAGGTAAGATCAAGTGGTCCCAGTCAAGCACAAATAATGCCTGCAGGGCTGCTTGTTCATGGTGCACTCTAGAGGAAGGATGGGGAAGGAAGACACCATTGACAAGCAAAAGCGTGCAGAAGTACAGACGGCCCCACCAAGCTCCATTTGTTCAGTGGCAAATACACAGACTGGATTCATTCAGTGTCATCAAGATCAAGGGTCCAAGTCACAGTGTAGCACATCTGCCTCCCAAGGAGCTCCCTGGAAATGTTTCAAAGGGATTGGCTGCCACAGAGAGAAGACTAAGAATGAGAGGGCTGCCTGAGCCTCCCTCCGGCTGCTCTCCTCCGTGCTTCTAATGCTTCTAAGCCTTGAGAAGCCATTGGGAACCTGGGTGGTTGGCTTGAGTCTGAGAAGGTCCAAGTGTCCTCTGTCAGCCCGTGTGCATCCTTAGCAGTCTCAGAAACATCCCGGGCAGAATTTTGTTTCATGGCTATCATGCATACTTTTCCACAGATTGATTTCGGGATGGGATTATAATTTCTGCATTAGCTTTTCTTAAATATCACGTGGATAATGAACCAATTTGTTCGAATGGCAAATAACTCCTACTTATGTTAATAGAATTCAGCTGATCCCTAGTAAGGCAGTATCTATCACACCTGCCAAGGTCTCTCAATCGCTCATCCTGAAGGCCACAGACCTAGGGACTGGCCTGGACCATAAGTACATTGCATGTTCTACTTCTCGTTTTAAGCAAAAAATAATAATGAAAACAGTTTATTTCATGTCCAGGTAAAGAGGCATACATAGGCCACATTGTGTATGGCAGGTTTTCTCTATGAATATTTAATCACCGGTCTGCCTTAGTTCCTATTTTTGGATGACCACTTACCAGCACTTTTCCTAGCCCCTGATGTGTGAAATCCAAAACCCCTTTGTTGGAACTGTGGCTAAACACTCCTCTTACCCTTCATAAATGTGCATAGACATGCGAGTGCATGTGAAAGTCTAACTTACTGTACAGCCATCAAAGGTCTGGCCCGACCACTACAGGTTCTGTAGGTGTCTCGGGTGTATGGAGAGAAGCCTTTGAAAGAGTAACTGAGATCTTCCCAGCAGCCATGGAGGTGAATTGAGCCATCTCTCCACTAGTGATTGACAGGGAGGGGGAGGGGAATCAAGGAGTGTCAGCAGCACTTGGAGAACCAGGTTAGCTGAGATGTAGGCAGGATGAAGAAAGCGGGTGGGAGGTGTCAGAGAGGACTGGGGGGGCTCTGCCTTCCTGGCCGTTTGGCTTTTAAAGGCAGTGCTAGACCAGTGGGTCTTAACCTGTGGGTTGTAACCCCTTTGGGGGTCTCATATCAGATCTCCTGCATATCTGATATTTATGATTTGTAACAATAGCAACATTACAGGGATAAGCAATGAAATAATGTTATTAGCCATCTCCCTCCACATTTCTTTTCTCCTTCCTCCACTCCTGTCTCTCCTCTCCCTCCTTCCTTATTGCCATGGTTTTTGCTCGGAGGCTGCCTGTCCCTCAGAGGACTAGTGAGTGGAAGTCACTTGGAGGTCAGTTAGGGGAACAGGGCCCTGAGGACCCAGCCAGACGGTGAGCTTTAGAGAGCAGACAGATGGCCAGGGTGAGTGTTGGGGGGAAGGGTGTCAGTGAGTGTTGGCCCTGCCTGAACCCTCATCAAAAGGTTAGCTAAGCAGGGGGCTATACTCCCTCCAGCACTAGAGAGGCATCTCAGCCCCTCACTCTGGTGGGCTCTAAAGTTCTGTGAGATGCTGGGATCCTAGCTGCATGCTATAGTTCATACCTTTAGCACTGGTTTCCTCCCGTCTTTTCATGTTGCCCTCCTCCTTAGCAGTGCTTGCTCTGAGCTTGGGTGAGACCTTCCCCAAGGGCTCCAGGCATTCTGGTCTCCATTGCTCAGCTTGTAGTGCCAGCTTCAGCAAAGCTACTTAAAGGCAAGCCCAGCATGAACTCCAGAGCTCTGCTTCTGGGTCCTTGGCTCTCAGCTGCTCCTCAGTATGGCCTTCCTTCCCTTTCCAAATTAATGCTTTTTTGGCTGCCAATGGTGCTTTTGTAAGAAACAGCCCCAGATTCATTAATCCAAGCCAAGCCGCAGTGAAGCTCATCTGTCAACGGTGTTCTCTCTGTTTCTCTGCCGGAAATTTGAAATCCTATTGGATCTAGGATGTGGATTTTCCTGGCTCTAGACACACTTTTGGAGTCTAGAATTTACACGATGAGGATTTTTTTTAACTACCTCTTTTTATTTCGTTTATTTATTTTTATGTATTTTTATGGTTTGCCTCTAAGTCCTGCTGACACATGTGTTACCTGTGGGGACCAGAAGAGGGCATCAGAACCCTTGAGACTGGAGTTGCAGACAATTGTGTCTGCCACGTGGATGCAGACAATTGAACCCGGGTCCTGTGGAAAAGCAGCCAGTCTTCTTGGCTGCTAAGCATCTCTCCAGCCCCGTGATGAGGACTTTTAACCTAGATGACCTTTAGAGTGCCCAAAGGGACAAGGAACACTAAAAGACCCCTTCTTTCCCTGTCAGCTCCACATCCTGCCCACCCTTTTGGGAGAGAGGAGGTGTCACCATGGGGGATTGTGCAGTTCCAAGTTAAGACCCTGTGGTTGATGCTGAGCTACAGAAGCCCGGGCGCCACTAATGGGCGTGGCCTTTTCCTACGCACCCACCTCTCCAGCAGAGGATGTTTGCAGCACCTGGGCCCTGAGCATTCTGTTAAATCTCAGATCTAGGTTAAAAACTCAAAAGAGTTTGGATCAAAGGCTCCATTTGACCACTGTTGCTCTGCTCAGTGAGTTTCTCCTCCATTGAAGCAACCCTCACAAGGGCAGGACATTCTGCAAACGACTCTGCCTCGTATCTCTAGTAACCGGAACAGAAAGGACCATGGAAGGTACTCGATGAGTATTTGTGATGGAAAGGCAAGCCCAACAGCTCCAAGTCTTGCTCTGCCACCACAGTAAGAGGCAGAAGGGCGAAGTCTGTCTGGGTTGTTCATCTATCCACTGGTTACTACAGTGACCACTTCTTCCGGCCCTACTTCCAGATCATTTCTCCCTTCTTAACACCCTTTCTTTCCATTCTTTCATGTCTTTAACTCTCCTACTAATAACACAAACGACCCCATTCCCCCCCCCCCCCCCCCCCCGCTTGCCTCTGGTGAGAAAAGAGAAACCCTCCGAAAGTGTGACTCAGAGAAATGAACTGAAATGTCATCCAAGGCCACTGGGAATTCCTCAGCCATGTGTCAGGGACCCTGTGCTGAGAGCCTGGGCCTCAGTCAAGACAGAAGGTTTCAAAACCCAACACCCTGAGACCTCTCTCCACCTTCTCCTCCCGGCCCCGCCCACATTTTTCCTGCTTGGTGGTTTCTGTGCTTGGCCAACTTGAGTGAAGGTTCCGCTTCCTTTCCATCAGTGTGCGATGGACTCCAACAGCCCTGCAGGCCACGCCCCACTGCTGCAGCTCCCACTCCAGCAGCTGTAGCTGCCACTGCTCATAGAGGATGGGGAGACAGGAGCCAAAGCCGGGTTTCACCATGGGCTCCTAGCCAAGGTGCCTCAGATTTTCCGCCGCACCTGGAAACAGGACCCGAAAAGCACAGGTTAGAGAGGAGACACGGCTGCTCGGCTGCTCGGTTCAATAGCCTCATTCATGAAATTAAACCAAAACAAACCCTGTAGCGTTTAGAACACTCTGTTTAGTTTGTTCTTTCTCTTCTCCTCGGATATTTGTAGAACAGGTCCCAGGGCATGAATGTGGAAAGAAATGAGGAAGAACTAGGAAAAAGAGGGAGGGAGAGTGGAAGGGATGGAAGGAGACCTCGGGCTCAGCCAAGCACAAAGACACCCATGGAAGAGAATTAATCCCGCCCTCCTCTCAAATGTGACAGGCAACGACAGGTTGAGAAATTGCTACCCCAGGTCATGGGAAGGTCATTGACGAGTTTTTCAGGTTTCCAGTAAGTAGGAAAATGACCGGGGCAGCTAAACTTCCCGCAACCCTGACTGAGAGAAGCTAACCTGGTACTGATGGGCCCTCAACAGATCCCAGGGGAGTGGATGAAAGACTTAGGCAGGGATTCTCTGCAGCTGGGACGCTCGCTGAATAGAGATGCCACTGAAACACAATTGGAGCATGGTTAGGGACATCCCTGTTGTCAGCTGGAGTTCTGAAACAAAGTGTAGGACCAGAGAAAGGACTCACTTCTACCCAGGGAGTCTGCAATCCGGATGGTAACAGCCATTATCATGAAGGCTGTCACAATGGCAGTGCAGGAGGCTGTCTTTAGAACACACAGAACCAGCCCGGGTGGTGGCGCATGCCTTTAATCCCAGCACTTAGGAGGCAGAGGCAGGTGGATTTCTGAGTTCGAGGCCAGCCTGGTCTACAAAGTGAGTTCCAGGACAGCCAGGGCTACAGAGAAACCCTGTCTCGAAAAACAAAACAAACAAAAAAGCACACAGAATCTAAATGGGAACAAACGGAGTCAACCCCCCCCCCCCTTTATAAAGATTCCTCCTGCCTGGACTGAGACCTTCCCATCCAACACTAGGGGGACAGGGATGAAGAAACATCTCCCTTTATCTTGTCCTGCCTGCCTGAAAGTGTTTAATTTGTAATCAAAACATATGCATTGAAACCTTACATGGTATCCATTACGGTATGGGTGTGTGTTCCCACTGTTGATGGCTTGGGGGGCAAGAGTTGAGACAGTAAACACTCTGCATTCCAGGCTGGCCTGGAAGGTGCAGTTTTCTTGCTTCAACCTCCCAAGAGGTAGGGGTAGGTGGACATGTGCACCCAGCCCAGCTAGGTTTTTTTTTTTTTTTTAATATTTTAAGTATCAATAAAAAGATAAATATTAAAAAAAATAGCCCAGACACTGTGGACTCCTTTAATCTGAGCACTCATGAGGCACAGGTAAGCAGATCTCTGTGAGTTCCAAGCTGGTCTGGTCTACACTGGGAGTTTCAAGCTAGCTTCAAAATAAATAAATAAATAAATAAATATTAAAAATGACAAAACTTAAACTCTGCTCAGTCAGCCCTGCATTTCCTGAAATCTTATATTACGCAAATCCCTTATGGAGAAGGAAGAAATCTTTCTGGCTCACCGATTTCCAAAGGTGGTAGAACTAGTTTCAGCAACTAGGATATGGAGGAACCTGAAGCTGCTCTCTGGTCGGTCCAGGCTTCCAACAGGTTGACCGTGCTACACCCTTCGGCTTTCCCCTCTGTATCTCAGGGTTGTTAGTTCTCCCAGACCCAACCTGGGATTAGCCTGAACAAAGAGCTGAAGATGAGCGAGGGTGCTGTATACATCAGCTGTCACACTTGTTAGAAGATTTAAGGGCTGGCGGGTGGTGGTGCACACCCTTGATTCCAGCACTTGGGAGGCAGAGGCAGGCAAATCTACAAGTTTAAGGCCAGTCTGGCCTACAGACTGAATTTCAGGACAGCCAGGACTATACAGAGAAACTCTGTCTCAAACAACAACAACAACAACAACAACAACAACAAAACCCAACTAAAACAAGATAAACAGAAAGAAAGAAAATGAGAGTTCATTCCAGTTAGATTATAATATAAGGGGAAATTTCAGCATAATATACGTTTCAGCATAATATACTTTATCTATGGGGGGAAAGTTAATACAGAAAATCTCAAAAGGTTTTTAAAAAAAAAAAAACTTGTCAGAATTCACAAAATGTACATATCTCCCCGTGGCTTTGAGGGTACATTATCCTAATTTTCATAATTAGCCTAACCAAGTGTGCTATCCTACAGGGTTAGGTTTCGCTAGCCTTTCACTTTTATGAACACACACACACACACACACACATGTTTTTATGAAGGTAGAGATCTTATAGCCTAAACAGTCCCCATTAGATCCAAAGTTCCATCATCACTACCCTCCAATAACATGAATTTAGGAGAGCACATCCCAACAATGGCATCATGTATATATGTAGATATATGTAGATATGTAGATATGTAGATATATAGATATATAGATATAATATTATATGTTAAGTATAATGTGTGTGTGTGTGTGTGTGTGTGTGTGTGTGTGTGTGTGTGTAATAACTCCAAGTGCTAGCAAATCAGTAAGAATAGTCCTAAGTAGAAGTGTAGACCCTTCGGGTAGCACACACGAGTAATCCCAGCCCTCAGGAGAATGCAGTAGGAGATATGTTGAGTTTGAGGCTAGTCTGTACCACACTATATCATAGTGAGATCTTGTCTCAAAAGGAAGAAACAGAGGGATAGAATGAACATGGATGAGGCTGAAAACCGCACAGTGGAAACAGGAAGGCCGCTCTCTCACAGAGATAAAGCGCTTTCTGTTTACAGTCGTAGATGTTGCCAAATTCTGCAGACCTAGCAACTTTGGTATGAGTGGCTGGTTTGGTAGTCTCAAACATCACGTCATTTTCCAGTGGCTTTAGCTGTTGGATGGAGCTCTGGGAGTAAATCAGAAAGGCATTAAACAACTTTCAAGCAGGGATACAAACAAAAGTTAGCTAAAGACCACGTTTTCAAATTTGGTGAAGAGGGTACCCATGGCAAATGTATGTATCAAAAAGCCTGTATCAAGGATGGAGAAAAAAGCTGAAAATGTTGAAGCCTTCCTCCCCACTTCAACTCCACTCATACTCTGCCACCCTGTGGGTATCCACTTCATACATAAGTTCTAGGTCTTTGTTCACAATAAAATGCCGCGTTTATTGTAGCATTTATATATTCTAAATGATTTAACATGTTCAGCCCTGTACTAGCCCTTTTACTAGATTCCTGTTTTTGTTTTCATTTCACTGACAAAGTCCCCTGGTACTGCACCCATGGCCCATTTCTCTGTAAGCCCTGTGGTTTTATTGTGCAATTTTGCATAGCCCGGTGAGTCTTAGGAATGCGTATATTGTACGACAGCGGAACAGAACCGGCGTGCTGTAATGTAATATGTAAACTACCACACTATTTGAAAGTACCTGGCTCTTTTAATCCCCGTGTGTCTCCCTTGGCCATGGTTTAGCTACCACATGCGACAGGTATAAATCTATAAATTAAAGTATGCCACAAACCAGAATCTTCCAGACTCCTCTTCCTTGCCGGCGGCTGAATCAAATGTCTTAAAGACTCTGCACTGCAGCGACATAATGAAGTGCGTACACAGCTCCCTTGTGTCTTTGCCTTCAACTGAATGCATCTCGTCCTTGTTTAAAGCTACCTACTACAGTCCTGTATTCTCCGTGGTTCCTCGTTGCTTCCCATTGCATGGCACCCTCTCCCTTTCCCCATTATCACGTGGTGCTGACCGATGGTCAGAGCTTCCTCCAAGTGGGGGGAATAGGGGCGCCCTTCCTGGGTGATTAAAGGAACAGCCTAGAATTCTTGCACAGATCTATGGGACGCACCCACTCTAAGGGATCCTGGTTGTGTGCTTGGCAGACTCAGAGCTGCCTCTAGTCTGTTCTGAAGGCTTCACTTCCTGCAGCAGTGCAGATCTGTCTCGGCCAGGGAAACCAGAGACCAGCCCTGCAGGAGCTGAGAAGAGTGGGGTGGAAATCAGACCTATGGCTACCACATTTTAACCACAGCCATTTGTGAAACCTCTTCCTGGGGGAATTTTATTATTCTTTCCTGACTACCTAACACATGTCAGGGTTTGCAGGGTTAAGGAAGTCCCCCACTGGGTAAGCTTTATTTTACTTTAAAGAGGGAGATTTTAGTCCTTCCTGTTTCTAAACTCCAGGAGTTTTGTCTACATAAGAACACCACTGTGTGGCTCAGTTCAGACAACCTCACAATGAAAGGTGTAAATTACATCTTTCCAATGAGAGAAAGAGGAGAGAGAGAGAGAGAGAGAGAGAGAGAGAGAGGACTTTTAAACCAAAAGAGGCTGTAACTATTTTTTTTTTCAAACCTTACTTTTAACGATGGTTCTTAAACACTTCAACCTCCCTTGTAGCCCACCACCCACAGAGGAAATGGAAGTGGTAAAGAAAGGATCCAGGGAAGTGAATCTGTTTGGAAATGTTCTTTGGAGTAAGTCCTGTCTGTGTTGTCTGGATATCAGGAGTTTACTTTACAGGTTAGTAGGGAGTGGCAGCTCAATCCATTCAAAAACACCTCACTCATACACCAATAGTCCAGTTTGGTAGAATCAGGATAGCAACAGTGGTGGCATGACCTAGTAGAGACAGCTGGGCCTCAGTCTCAGCTGGAGTCAGCAGGAGGGACCCAGAGGGACATCAGGAGAAGTTCTCAGCTGTGGCTCTCTCGGGGAAGCGAAGATCAGCAAAGGTAGGAGACCTACAAGTGTTGCATAGCTAGCTGTGCCAGCAAACCAAGCCCTGTCTCCATCACTCCACCGAGTCCTATTTATACCCTCCAAACATCACGTGTCCTCCACGTGCCTTGCCTCAGCATGGGTGCATCCAATCAGCCTGAGTCTTCAGAAGCAGACAGAAACTGCAGCACACCACCAGAAGTTTATTGGTGTGTTTCTCTCTATGGGGTCCTGACAAATGTGCTCAACTACACAGTGTAAGGAAGGCCAATAGATTGTTGTTAGCAAAGAATCTTTCATCACGTGTCCTTTTACATGCTTGCTTTAGCAGAACATCCTCTTTCCTGTGTCTGTTTCAGCAAAACTTTCCTTCATGAGTCTGCCTTAGCCTTTCAAACCTGTGTCCACATCACCTAAATGTTCCTTCATGTGTCTGCCCCAGCAAAACACCATCCAACCGACTTTCCAAGGAACCCTTATTTCCACTTCAAGAGGCAATCAAAATTCTCCTGAAATCTGAAAATCAATATCTCTCTCTCTTCCTCCCTTCTTTTATTTTTATATAAGCCACTCTTCTTCGCATGGATGGCCTCTTTTTTTTCACTAATTTTTGTTGCATGCATATATGTAATGTATATATATACACACGTATATTTCAAAATATCACCTGTTTAGCCCATATTGTGTTACTTGTATGTATGCTTTCGGGATGGTATCTTCAGCAATAGAACCTATCTCTGGGTGGATGGACAGGAGATAATGAAGGGCAACAGCAATAGGCTGTATGTTTTAAGGGTCTCTTGAACAGCCTGGGCCAAAAACTCAGAAGAGGGCTTCTTATGTCTGGTGTTGGAGTTTTTATTCAGTGGTCTTTGGCT
The DNA here is from genome assembly GCF_000001635.26 of Mus musculus. NCBI lineage: Eukaryota > Metazoa > Chordata > Mammalia > Rodentia > Muridae > Mus > Mus musculus. The sequence continues at coordinate 73,443,499 of NC_000078.6, read as the reverse complement.
CTTGGAGGGAGAGCATTGTCAACTCAGACGGAAACGTTTCATTTAAACTATATATGTGTATTTACACACAGAATTATATGCATTACACGCTGCCTTTCAGGTAACTAGTAGTGTGGTTTCCTTGTGGCTTTTTCACCTTACTGTTCCCTACTTCTGTTCCCTATACACCTGCCTCCCTGCTTCTCCTGTATTTAACACCCTCCTCCTCCCTAAATCTCCTCCCTTTCCTAGTCCCCTATCAAACCTCCTGTATCCTCCCATTTCCCTCTCTATTGCTTCCCCCACTCTCCTATCCTAGCAAGGACCCTGGTTTACTTTTCTGGCTTCTACAGTTACTTCAGGTTATGTACCCAGATCTAGGATTTGATGCTAGGAGCCTCCAACAAAAGACTATGCATTCTTTGTCTAAAAGACTTTCTCTAACCCTGTAATTCCAACAGAACTCTGTGTGGTTTAAGAATAATTGTCAAGGGGATGTGTCAGTTACTTCTCTATCTCTGTGGTAAAACACGATGACCAAGGTAATTTATAAAAGAAAGTATGTAACTAGGACTACAGCTTCAGAGCAGTAGAGCCCTCAATGGTGGAGCAAAGTCATGGCAGTAGGAAAATCTAAGAGCTCACATCTTGAACTACAAGCAGGTGGCAGAGAAGACACCAGGAATAGTGTGCATCTCGTGGAACCTCAAAGCCTACACTCAGTGCCACACTTCCTCCAACAAAGGACGACGACACTTCGCAAACAGTTCCAGCACCTGGGAACCAAACACTCAAACATATGAGACTATGGGGGTCATTCGCATCCAAGCCGCTACAAGGAGACAATATTGAATTCGAATAGCAAATATAAGAAATTGAATTCGGTTCCAAATTCATCTCCTGAGCCTGTTGGCATCTAGAGATCCCCAGTCTGAGCTCTGCTGTCATTCAAACATTTATTTTATTATTTATTTCTATCTATATGTATATTTATAGATGTATGTGGTTAGGTGGTCATGCATGTAAGCACCCCCCACAGGCCAGAGAGGTGTAGGATCCCCTGGAGCCTGAGTTGTAGGTGGTTGGGTGCCTTCCAACATAAATGCTGGGAGCCAAACTCTGGTCCTCTGCAAGAGCAGGATGGATCTTAACTGCTAAGCTATTTCTCCAACTCTAAGTCCTCTATTTTCCTAACTGTAAAATAGACCATAAAACCTCACTGGAGAATTATTGGAAACATCAGGTCCATAGTAGACACTTAGTAAAGGCTATTTAACTATCTCAAACTGGCTGTGGCTATTCTATGTGTTTTATTAAAAATATTCCTAACAATTGTCTGATCTATTGATTTCTCCTACTAACCATGCCTCCTTTCTATAGTTATAGTAAATATTAAATGAGTTAATACATGTAAGTTATCTGCTACCAGATAGGTACTTAATAAATAGCCTACCACCACCACCACCACCACTGTCATCGTGACCACTGCATTAAGGGATAAACCCAGAGCCTCATGCACAGTAGGCAAGCATTCGGCCACTGAACTACAAATCCAAACCCCTCTCCAATTTTTTGTAGTTCAGACTGATATTGAATTCCTAAATTCAAGTAATCCCTGGGCCATATTCTCAAATACTGGGATTGTTGGCAACTACTACAGCACTTGGCTGGCATTTGTTATTGATGGTTTCAAACTGTAGGTGATTTGTGCTAAGATGATATGGGATAAACATCCAGAAGTATACTTATTTTTATAGAGTCCTTTCCCCTTTCTAACTATCTGGGCATAGGTTTGGGTTCTGGTAAACTATGTAAGATTTGAATTCAATTATTAAGAGTTACATGCTGGTTGCTGGTATTTCAAAGGAGAAGGCACAGGCAGAGAGAGAGAGCAGACATGCAGAGACCTGCCTGCTGCCAGGCTCCTCACTGCCTCCCGTAAAGTGCCTAACCCAAGGGCCATGGCATGCTACACTCTGCTCCTATCAGCTTCCAGAGTTGATTCTGCATTCTTCTCCCCAGCTCTGTTTTAGTGAGTTGTTCAGGCTCCATTAAAGCAATTATACAACAAAAACTGGCCAGTACCAGAAACCACACATCTCCCCCTCAGCCCTTAATTAAACATTTACTAGCACACACCAGTATGAAGACTTCAAAATGTGTGTTTCATTTTTATAAAATTTTCTAAATCATTTCTTTTCTCTTTTTAAGGTCAAAATTACAAAGAAACCCCGGAGAAAAGAATAGAAAAACTTCTTGGATGTTTGGTTAACCCATTCTGAACCACTGCCCTGTTAACAAGGTCTCCTCCGAAGGCTGCATCTGCCTTTGGCCAAATAGAGGACGGCAAACTCTCCTACATCCTTGGCTGGCAAGAACTGATGTACCACTAGCCCTAGGAACCTCATCCAGAATTTTCCTTAGTTCCGTTGGACTACTGTCTCTGGAAATGTCTGTAGCTGTCCGTTACTGACTAGCAGGAAATTCCCCTCCAGAATCCATGGCCTGAGATTAGTTAGCTTAGCTCCGTTCTGAGCTCATGGAAGTTACCAACAGCCCCTGGACCTGAATCATAGTGACTCTTTTTCCTGAAGAGAAGCTGGATGACGGGAGAGCCAGCACTGTAGTGAAGATGTTCCACGGAGCTGCCTCCCGGAGAAAGAACCGGACATCTTAGATGGAGGGCTGCCTGGAAGGAACAGAACTGAAGCCAAGAACTCTGAGGTAGAGGAGAATGAGCGGAACAGGAAATTGATATTTGTGACATTCAGGAACTGGGGGCCAGTAAGACAGCTCAGAGGGTAAAGCACTGCCTTGCACACACAAGGATCTGTCTGTGGTCCACCACCAGAGCCCATGGTTTTTACAAACTACACATGGCAGGCAGCATGCCTCTGATTCCAGTGCCAGTGCCACAGAGAAAGACAGCTTCCCTGGAGCTCACTGGCCGGACAGTCTAGCCTACTAGGTAAGTTCCAGGCCAAAGAAACACCATTTAAGACATTTGAAAGATGGACAGTGTTAGTTGAAAAGAGGCATATTACTGGACAGATCACTCTGAGCCAGCGCAGTTCCCACGAGAGAGGTCCTTTATTAAAAAGGGAGAAGAAGCGAGGAAGACAAAAAGAGGCAGATGGGCCGGGGTCTCTGTCTTTCATCCAGGCCGTGATATGTGTAACCCAGGTAATGATGCACGCAGGTGATGCAGGTAAGGCATGCACAGGGAGTGTGCAGTGGTTTCCATGGCAACAGATGCAGGAGGGTCCTTGTTGCCTAGGGATGACACCATCCCTGGGTTCAGAGGCTGGCTGTCATCAGTTTCTGATGGTAACAGTGCCTGGAGAACAAAAGTCAATGAGGTCCTCTGGTCTCCACACACAAATGCATCCACAAAAGAACTGGAAGTTGGCTGTGTGGTGGTGCACACCTATATTCCCAGAGCTTGGGACACCAAGTCATGAGGATGACCACGAGTTTAAGTAACCTATTCTATATAATGAGAACTGTAGCTGCTTGTATTACGAAGGCTAATCATGATTCCCCACCCCACCCCCAAAAAACCCGTTTGCATGAAGCTTCTGTAAGCCTGCCTGCCCCCAGTTGGTTCTGATTGGTAAATAAAGGTGCCAGCAGCCAGTAGTTGGAGAGAACAGACAAAGGAGGGATTTTAGAATTTCCCAGGCTTGGGACTGGAAGGAGAAGGAGATCTGCCATGCTGTAGGAGAGTGTGGAGAAAGGAAAGACAGAGAGGCCACCATGGGGTAGAGAAGCAAAGAGAGTGCCCTGGGCTCTGGGTCAAGAAAGCACAGCCCAGAGGGCTGCACCAATGGGTCCAGAGCAGGCAAGATAGAACATAGAAATGTTTAAGTAGTAACTCAGAATTATCCGTGGGATGTAGAGGCTAGCAGCATGGAGACTAGGCAGCTGCCCAGCTATTGTGCTGCTTAAGGCGTATTAAAATATAAAGACTGCATGTGTGTGTTTCATTCAGGAATGTAAACCATTGAGGTGAGTAGCAATTAATAAATATTAATTTCACAGAAAACAATGTCATCCAAGGCTATATAACAAGACCTGTCTTTTAAAAAATACATAGATAGATAGATAGATAGATAGATAGATAGATAGATAGATAGATAGAGAGCCGGGCTGTGGTGGCACATGCCTTTAATCCCAGCACTTGGGAGACAGAAGCAGGAGGATTTCTGAGTTCAAGGCCAGCCTAGTCTACAAAGTGAATTCCAGGACAGCCATGGCTATACAGAGAAATCCTGTCTCAAAAAAAAAAAAAAAAAAAAAAAAAAAAAAAAGAAAAGAAAAAGAAAAAAGAAAAGAAAAATAAAAACAAACAAACAAACAAAACCAAGAGGCAGGCATGGTGGTGCACACATTTAATCCCAACACTCAGGAGGCAGAGGCAGGCAGACCTCTCCAAGTGTGAAGTTAGCCTGGTTTACAGAGTTAGTCCAGGGCTACACAGAGAAACCGGGTCTCCTAAAACAAAACAATACAAAACAAAACAAAACAAAACAAAACAGCAAGTAGGCAAACAGATAATCAAAGAAAAACAATCGGATTGATTTTGTGAAGAGATGCCATGTAAGAGAAAGTGAAACAGACCACACTGTTCAAAAGGCTTGGGGACTTCCCTGTAGACTTGGGCTACTCTCAAGTGTTGACAGAATCTCTTTGAAAACTCAGTACATTTCCAGAAGGAGAAGCCATGAGAGCTTCCCTATCAGTTGACAGCCGCAGCACAAACACTAAAAGCGGAGTCGTGTTTGTGGAAGCAGACATTTTATTTCCCATGTAAAATTTAAACAAAACCAACTGCATTTAGAAGGCAGTCTGTTTCTGTTCTCTGAATGTTTTAAAATGAGTTTTCGAGGTAGTTGACTTAATCTAATGCGTATTTGGTTAGTTCTTAATTATTAAATTTTTGAGGAAAATTGTGTCCATATATTTCTGGCTAATTTTCATTCAACTAATAAAAAAAACTTCACATGTTACTTTATATAATCATCATCATCATCAAAGATGGATACTGTCCATCGTGGCAGAGAGCAAGAAAACAGGATGGTTTACTCTGCAGAATCAGCAAATATAAACACCCAGAGTGTGTCCTAAGTGTGGTTTGCCTCTGACAAAGAGACCAGGTAGATACTAGCTTTGCCAAGTCCCCCATCAGACGTACTCCACATCACGGCCACAGAGCTATGCTAAGAACAGATTTTAAATGTATTTTGATTTGCAAAGCCTTGCTCACATCAAATAGACAAGACTAGAAGATCACACTTCTTTTGTGTTCTGGTTCCTATCCTGGTTTTCCGTGAGACTCTCCAGCAGAGGGACAGCTTCATTACTGTGGTGGAACTTAGGTCTCAGCTCTCCTGAAGCTGTAGTCCTTTGTCCTAAGCATCCATTGGGGACATTTATCCATCGACCATAACAACAATAATTAATGGTTCTGAAAGTTGTGATCATATGATTTCTCTTCTTATATTTAAGATGAAAGTCTATAAAAGCCTAGAGAGGTTTTTCAGGACAGGTATCTCATTAACTTAGTCATTTGCTTCTTGCTCTTACTCATCGTGGTATCTTGAAAATGAGATGTCCCCCATAGGTTTGCACATTTGAATACTTGGTCCCCAGTTGGTGCCGATGTTTGGAGAGGCTTGGGAGGTGCAGCCATGACAGGGAAAGCTCTCTGGAGTCGTCGTCTTTGAGAGAATATAACCCACTCTCCCTCCAGTTTGCTCTCTCTCTCTCTCTCTCTGCTTTGTGCTGGCAGCTGAAGATGTGAGATCTCAGCTTCCTGTTCCTGCTGTCATGTCTGCTCCTGGCTGTCTTACCTCCCCAGTTTCTCTCTGGAACTGTAAGCCAAAATAAACTTTCCTCCTTCTGTTGCTTTTATTACAGCAACAGGGAAGTGACCAATACACTCACCAAAGCCTTAGATAACACTGGCACTCCAAGCATGAAAGCATATGGGTAAAACAACAACAACAACAACAATAAAATCACTTTAGTTAGTTAATTATAAAGTTTTTTAAAAAATAAATAAATAAAGTTTTTACTTGAGCTGGAGAGATGGTTCAGCGGTTAAGAGCACTGACTGCTCTTCTGAAAAGTCCAGAGTTCAAATCCCAGCAACCACATGGTGGCTCACAACCATCCGTAATGAGATCGGACATCCTCCTTCTGTTGAGTCTGAAGACAGCTACAGTGTACTTAGATATAATAATAAATCTTTAAAATAAATAAATAAATAAATAAATAAATAAATAAATAAATTTTTACTCCTTAGTCTATGTCACAGCAAGAGGTTCAAGAAAAAAAATCTTAAATTCAAGATAGAACAAGAAATTACAGCCGGGCATGGTGGTTCACACCTTTAATCCCAGCACTTGGGAGGCAGAGGCAGGAGGACTTCTGAATTCGAGGCCAGCCTGGTCTACGAAGTTAGTTCCAGGACAGTCTGGGCTATACAGAGAAACCCTGTCTCCAAAAAAACAAAAAAAAAAAAACAAAAAAAAAAAAACAAAAAAAAAAGAAAGAAAGAAAGAAAGAAAGAAAGAAAGAAAGAAAGAAAGAAAGAAAGAAAGAAAGAAAGAAGTTCCATTAGAGGAGCAGCCAAAGGCTGGAATGAAAGAACCCATGGTAAGGTGTGAGGTTCAGATTATCAAGAGAAATCATCCAAATGACAATAACAAAAATGCTTGTGACAGCGAGGAGCCTGATCCCGGTCACTGCTACTGTTCTTCACTTCTCTTGGATCCAGAGTTTGCCAGGAAACTTAGTGAAATCCCAAATACCAGACTCTTCCTATTAAAATCAGTTTTATTGAGTTACGACTTACTTTTCTTTTGTTGTGAAGAGACCTCATGACCAAGGCAACGTATAAAAGAAGCATTTAGTAGGGGACTTGCCTATAGTTTCAGAAGGTAAGTCGGTGATCATTGTGGTGGAAAACATGGCAGCAGGTACACAGGTATGGTGCTGGAGTTCTAGCTGAGAGTTTACATCTTATTCAGGACCATACAGTAAAGGGAGGGAAATGGAGGGAAGGGGGAGGGGAGGGAGGGAAAGAGGGAGGGGGGAGGGAAGGACAGGGAGGGGGAGGGGAAGGGGAGGAGAGGGAGTGAAGAGGGAGGCGGAGAGGATGGGGGAGGGGAAGGAGAGAGAGGGGGAGAGGCAGAAGGAGGGGGAGAGAGATGGAGATAATGAGAGGGGTTAAGGGAGAAGGAAAGACAGAGACTGATCTGTTGTAGGCTTTTAAAACCTCAAAACCTACCCCTAGTGACAAACCTCCTCCACAAGGCTAATCCTTCTCAAAACAATTTCACCAAATAAGGACCAAACAGTCACACATATGAGCCTTATGGAGACGGTTCTCATCCAAACCATCACAAGTTATAGTTAGTATGCAACATTATAACGATATGCAATATAGTTAGTATCCACTTGCTTTTTAAGTTTATTTTAAATTTATTTTAAAGTGTGTGTGTGTGTGTGTGTGTGTGTGTGTGTGTGTGTGTGTGTGTGTGTGTGTTTGTGTAGCTGCATCATCTGGAGGTTGGGTTATAGCTACTTGTAAGCCATTCAGCCTGGGTGCTAGGAACCAAACCCAGGTCATCTCTGAAAGATCAGTACTGCTCTTCATCTCTGAGCCATCTCTCCAGCCCCAGCTCCATCTGGCTTTTAGTGTGTATGCGTATGCGTATGTGTATGCGTGTGTGTGCGTGCGTGCGTGTGCGTGTGTGTGTGTGTGTGTGTGTGTATGTGTGTATGTGTGTATATGTGTGCGTGTGTGTGTGTGTGTGTGTGTGTATATGTGTGCGTGTGTGTGTGCATGTGTATGTGTGTGTGTGTGTATATGTGTGCGTGTGCATGTGTATGTGTGTGTGTGTATGTGTGTGTGTATGTGTGTGTATGTGTGTATATGTGTGTGTGCATGTGTATGTGTGTGTATGTGTGTGTATATGTGTGCGTGTGCATGTGTATGTGTGTGTGTATGTGTGTGTGTGTATATGTGTGCGTGTGCATGTGTATGTGTGTGTGTGTGTGTGTGTGTGTGTGTATGTGTATGATGACATGCACAGCCACCCAGTCATCGTCACAGTCCAGATACAGAGCATCTCCGTCTTCCCAAGTGGCATCCCCACACCAAGTGCCTCCAGTCTCTTCGCCGTCTCCAGCCTTGGGTGATGCTAATCTGGTTTCTGTTACTACAGCTTTGCTTTTTCTAGAATTTCATATAAGTGGGATCACACTTCATGCCATCTTCCACATCTGGCTTCCTTTTCTCTGGGCATAGCACTTGTGAGAATTGCTAGATTGTTGCCTGTATCTGTGGTCAGTTTCTTTTTGATAAGGAGAGGTACCACATCATTGTGAGGCAATCCCCCAGTCAACGTATCGACTCACCAGTTGATAGATATCTGAATGGTTTGCAGCTTTCAGCTACCGTAAATAACACTGCTATAAACATGCACGCTTACGTTTTCATGTGGACACATGTTTTTATTTCTTTTCCGTAAACATCCCAGAACTGAACTACTGGGTCTTGGGATACGTTTATATTTCATTTTTGGCAAAATGCCAAGCTGTCTTCCAGAGCATGACACCATTTCTCCGATTCTGCTGGTGACCCAGGAGCGTTCCAGGTGCTCCACATCTTCACCACCACATGGGATGTAAAGTATTTTTAATTTAGGCGACTCCCTGCAATGCGATTTCCTTGTGTTTTGAGTTTGCCTTTCCTTAGTGACAAGTGATGCTGGCCAATTTTTCACGTCCCTATTTACTGTTCCTACATCTTCCTTGGGGAACTGGCTGCTGAAATCTTTTGCACATTTGTTTCTCATTTATTACAGGGTTATTATTTATATATTCTAGCCATATATTTTACAATATTTATCTGTTAGATTTTACCCACATCTGTGGATAGCATTCCTTGAATCTTCTATACATTCTGTAGTTGTTTTGTCTGATATAGATGTGTGTGTGTGTGTGTGTGTAGATAGATAGATATAGATATTAAGAGATACATATTAAAATGTCTTAATGCCATCAATCTTGGTTTAGGTTTACAGAAATGTTACAGAAGAGGTAGTGCAGAGAGCAGGGAACTCTGTAACCTCAGTCCAGTTTCCCCTCTAGCACCTTTCATTGTTGCACAAGGAATCACTGGTGTATGTAGTGCTGACTCCGGGCCAGTGTTATTCCATTTCATTAGTTGCTTCCTGCCACCCTGATCCTATTCCACAATCCAGTCAGAATACAACATGACATGCCACCATCCTGTCTCCTTAGCCCTTCCTGGTCTATGACAGCCCCTCAGACTTTCCCTGTCTTGGACGCCTTTGTGAGTTTTCAGGAATCTTGTAGATGACCCTTCGGCATGAGTGTGTCATCTTTTTTTTTTTTTCATGATTACACATCTATTTGAGGTTTGGGGAAGGAAGAAGCCACAGAGACAAAGTACTATTCTTGCCAGGGTGCATCAAAGGTAGTTTGTACCTCTGGACTGTGACTGACAGCACCAGTCGGGATTCCCCAGCCATGACTCGGTACTGTAACTCCGCCTATTTCTTCCTTTCTAAATTCTACTTTTTGTAAAAATGTCACTAATTCTTCAGGGAGATTTGTCTCTTCTTATCACTTTATTTATTTATTTATTTGAACATTTTAACACCCATGTTGATCTGCGGATGTTTGTTTTGTACTTTAGGATGTAATTCAATGTTGCATTATGTATTCTGTTGTTCATACTTTGGCCAACAGGAGCGATTGATTCGTCATGGTTCCAGATCTATCAGTCATTCTTGGGGGTTTTGTTTGTTTTGTTTTTGTTGTTGCTTTGCTTTTGATTTTTGCTTTTGTTTTTGTTTTTGTTTTTGTTTTTGTTTGTGACAAGATCTTTCTATGAAGCCTTGGCTAGCCTGGAACTCATCATGCAGACCAGGCTAGCCTTCAACTCATAGAGCTGAACTCTACCAATCTGTGCCTCGCAAACGCCAGGACCAAAGCTCTGTACTACCATGCCCCGCTCTGTTTCCCACCTAGAAGCTCTCTTCCTAGGTGAGTTCTTACTTAGGTTGTGTTTTCCTGAAGAAGTTTCCCCTCTCTCATTAGGAAATTTCCATTTTTAAAGGAAACCTTTGCTAGCTATGCGCCTAACAGAAGATAAACACAAATAGAAAATACAAGCCATTAAAAACTAAGCAGGGAGAAATCAAACAACCCAGTCAATGAGTGGGCAAATGAAATGATCGAAGAGTTCTTAAAAGATGAAGTGGAGATGGCCAAGAAACTATGAAAACATGCCAGCCTTACTAACCATCAGAGAAGCACAGCTAGGAGCTACATTGAGACTGCATCTCACAAGTCAGAAGGGCAACCATTTAAGAAGCAAATAACAAATGTGGGCCACAATGTGACCTAAGGAAACCAGTATGCTGTTGGTAGGAATGTAGCTACTCTAATCATCTCGGGGGACAGTTGGAAGCAGCAGTGCCACGTCGTGACCCAGCTGTGTCACTGGTAGGCACTTACTCGACAGTCTCCAAGTCAACTTATCACAGAGAGCCACCATGTCAGTCTTTACTGCAGCCCTAGTCACATTATCTAAGTTATAGAATCGACCTCAGTGTCTAACAAGAGAGGAGTGAATAAAGACAATATGGTACATGTCCGATGGAATTTGGTTTCCAGACATAAAGAGGAACAGAGTTGCGTTATTTGCAGAAAACAGATAAGACCGGAGATACCCACAGTCAGAGAGTTAAGACAGTCTCAGAAGCAGATATCAGACATTTCCTTCCTTGGTGGACACTACATTTGGTGCAGGTGCATAAACTAATGTGTACATATGACACGAAAATCCAAGTGAAACTGTGAGGGGCAAAGGGGATGGCAGACAGGGAAGGAAGACATGGGAAGGGAAGAAAGCCAAATGTTCAAAGGATGTTATGAACTAGCATAAAATATTCTTGTGAAAATCATTAATACAAAGAAAATTCTCCTTCTGTCTTTGGTGTTACTTCTCCTGTGTGATTCGATAGCCTAAGCTTGTGGGACTTATTTTAATGTCTATTCAAAAAAAAAGCAGGAGGTTTCTGGAAAGTCTTTTGCCTTGATGGATGAATTGAATGAGTGTTATCTAGGTTATCTCATTCCAAGGCTCAAAAGTAGTGACTGAGTCACACCGCCAGGTCAGAATCTGTCCAAGCAGAATTCAGTTGGCTGGAGAGAGCTGAGTTGCTTAGAAATATTTTCAAATATAAGACTCAAACCTCAAACCAACAGGAAATTAAAGTCCATGCAAACTCCTTTATCAAGATGCATGACCCAAAAGGATTCAAAACAAGAAGATGGATGCCTGATTCATGAGTTTGGTGTGTGAAGGCATTGGCTATTTCCCATGCCTTCTTTCTTCTTTCTTGGTTTCTTGTAAACTTTTACAGATGTCCCCCACCATTCCTCCCTCTAGCCTGTGTCTTCCTCTTCTGTCATTCGCCCCTTTCTCTCCTCCTTGCCGTTGAAGATGTAATTACCAAGTTTCTACAATATATAACAGGCTTTGCTCATCGCCCTTCTCTTTCTAGTGACCAAACACCGGACAAGAAACAGTGAGAGGAAAAAGGCGGGTTGTTGGTGTGATGTTTTTGTACTCTGTGTAGAGCTGTGTCTCCGTACTTTCTTGCCTGCCTAAGACACCTTTTGATTGGTTAAAATGAAAAGCCCTTGAACTATAGCAAAAGGCAGAATAGTCAGATGGTCCTTCAGGACAGAGAGAGGAACTCTGGGAAAGAGTCAGAGGTGGATTCACCACCCAGACCTGGAGGAAGGTGAATTTATAAAACTGAGGAGCGGTGACCCGCCAGCCACGTGGCAGACATAGAATAATATAAACGAGTTAAAATAAGTTGATATATAAATGCAATTTATATACACATTATGTATACATATATAATATAAATTGGTAAGAGAGAGTCAAGATGCTTAGAAATATTTTCAAATACCAGATTCAAATCTTCTCAAACTAACAGGAAATTCAAATCCACTGCAAACTCCTTTATCAAGACGCATAAACCAGAATGATTCAAAGGAGCTCTGTAAATAATGAGCTAGTTGAGGACCCAGCCTAAGCTAAGGCCAAAAGCATTGAAAATAAATATGAACCTCTATGTCATTATTAAGAGCTTGGGTGGGTATAGAAAGACCGACAGTTACGGGGGTCATTTTGCTGTGAAGTTTGGGGGAATACTGACCATTACGGTGGGGAAGATACGGCTGCTGGATCCTGGCATGTGTCCATGGTCAGGAAGCAGAGAGAGGACTGGCATCATGCCTCAAAGTCTGCCCCCAGAACTCACTTCCTCCAGCAAGGTTTCACCGTCTAAAAATCCCATAACCTTATAAAATACCATCACCAGCTGGGACACATATCTGAACCCTGGGTGTTCAAATATGAGACCTATAGAGGGTATTTTATACTCAAACCATAATGGGTATATTAATTCATCTGTTTTCTAACTTTTGATCATGATGCAGATCAAAACCGTTTCAATGGTAATTCATGCCTTTAATCCTAGCACTTGGGAAGTAGAGGCAGGAAAATCTCTGCAAGTTCAAGGCTAGCCTGTCTTACATATCTGACCAGGCCATCCAGAACTACATAGTGAAATCCTATCTCAAGAACAGCCTGATATGATGATGTATGCCTTTAGTTATAATACTCAGGAAGGAAGCACATAGTTACTCAGGGCAGATGTATCTCCATGAGTTCCTGGCCAGCCAGGGCTACATAGTAAGACTCTGTCTCAAACAACAAGAAAAACCCAGTTCTTACTTTCTTTCTCTGTCACATTCCACTAAACAATCCTGTGTGTTACCTTTGTTATTTCAGAGAGTCTCATGATGCCTTTAAGGCTGTTTTTGAACTTGTGATTCCCCACTCCTTAGCTTCCAGAATGCTAGGATTATTGTGTGATTCATATATTCATTTTCTTAGGCTGATGTACCAGAATACTGTAGCCTATGGAGCTTCAACAACAGGAGTTTGTTTTCTTCTAGTTCTGTAGGGTCTTAGGCTCCTTCAGCTCAATGTGTGCCGCGCCTCCCTAATAAAGCACCTAAGGGCCTCACAGTCTACTCAAGAAACCATGTCTTCAATATTGGAGATTTTTGTCAAATGTTTGTTTTAAATAATTTTTTTCCTTGCTAGAGCTATCACATGTTCTCAAATGACATTCAGAGGAAAAGTAAACACAGTGGAATTCTCACTAATCCTACTAAATATTTAACGGTGAGTCCTCCACCAGCTCAGGGTCCTCCTCAGTACCTCCGGATATTGGTGGAAAGGCATACCCACCCTTAGAAAGGTGCCAACTTACTCTAACTGCGGACTCTTCCATGTCTGCCCATGCTCAGCTCTTTATAAGTGCTTTGTCCACTCTGTTCACGGACAGTCTCTTTCTGCCCTAAAGAACCATAGTCTGTGGCTGGAGAGATGCCCTCAGAGGTTAAGAGTACTACCTGCTCTTCCAGAGACTCAGGTTCAAATCCCAGCACTCATAAGGCAGCCCTTAACCAACCAAGGGATTTTATGCTCTTTTCTTGTCTCCTCTGGCACCAGCACACATGTGACACACTGACACACATGCAGGCAAAGCATCCATACACATTTAAAAAATTAATAACATTTAAAAATTAAAAAAAGAAAACCTCTATGATCCATCTTGGGCTGATACCCAGAGAGTTCCATGTGTATAGAGACTCATTGACTTATATAGACTTTGTGGCTGGTTTTTTGCGTCTGGTTTTTGTGTGTGATATTTTTATTTATTTGCAAATTTTATAATAAACTTTATAGAAATCAATCTTTAAAAAGCTACAATACAAAGCTATGGTAAAAGATACTTGCTCATTTACCTCTCTCCTCTCTCTCTCTCTCTCTCTCTCTCTCTCTCTCTCTCTCTGTGTGTGTGTGTGTGTGTGTGTATGTCCAAAATAATTATCTATAGTCTCAATACCTGAACTACATATTGTCAATATGCATACCCACTCAAGACTAGTCTTAAGGTATGTAGAGTAACAGGTAAATATTTCTTTTGCAAGACTGCTATGGATATAAGATATCTGAGTCACTCCAAGTCAGCTGGTCAGCAAGCACCACACAGGCCTAGTGTTCAACAATTGCACAAATGCATACAGCCATTGGGAACAATCTATTCCTGGGGGTACTCTACCCAAACTGGACCCCCACAAGATGGCTCCATGTAAACATGAGTCCTGAAGCTCCTCAGAGCATCTACTGACCACACACACACAGGATAGGAAGGAGAGGAGGGAGCATGGACCACTGCCCACAGGGACCCTAGCCTAGACTTAGGGTACTCCACTGGGACCTTACAGCCAGCCCTATTTTGTCTGAGATATCACATGATGACCTCCTTTGAGAAGAGTGCTTTAAGGGGTCAGGATGACAGAGGGATGACTAAGGAGTTTGTGAATCCACATGAGGCTTGCTAGGGAATTGCCATCCATGAGGCAGTAGCCTGGAGCTGATGACAGCACTGTGCCTTTCCAAGAAGTCTGCAAAGGACAGGAGAGTGGTTCTGGAGGTCTAGGGAAGTCTGACCTTGTAGGAACTAAGATCTCTGGTAACCCACAGTCCAATCCCAGTCTCCCTTCCCTCTCTGATCTCCTGCAGGGCTTCCCTCTGGCTGAACCTAGCAAGAGCTCAGCAGGCAGAAGAGTCCAGTCATGCAGTCATAGAGGTCAGCCTTCTAGGACAGGATGGAAGGTAGCCAGTGGAAGGAACTAGGGAGCAGTGGGAGGCTATATCCCCCACCCCCACCCCCAAATAACACATTCTCAAATAAGTATCTGCAATATACTCGCTGCCTTCCGGGCTGTGTGATCACGTGATCAAAGAAAAAAACCCGGCTCCGCACACTATTCCACTTTGTTCCTGGTGCTATGATTATTGGACTTAGAGGCCGCTGTAGACATTAGGTGTTGAGCAAATGGAGCAATTTAGCCATGGTCAGGTCCTTCGGACATCATTAGGCTTCCGCCTCAGCCTCACTCTTACACCAGCAAAGCCCTCAGGAAACCCCGAAGCATCAGCCGCAGCCACTCGGCCTGCTTGCAGTTGATCTTCCACTCCTCCTGCGGGTGGAATGTCAGCGAAGTGGCAGGGAGCCTGCTCACCAAGAGCCTGGTTGATGGCTTTGGAAACCCAGCCCTCTTCTGGAATTTAATAAAAAACCACCCCCTAGATGCAGGGTGGGGGCACTAACTCTTTAAAATGATGCTTTTCTTTAGCGGGGGTTGGAACGGGAGTGGGGGGTGGGAGCGGAGAATTGATGCCAGTAAGAGAAAGAAAAGAATTTGGGTTTTTCAAAGATGGAAGAAAATGTTTTTAATTTACAACTTTGCTAATTTAATTCCCCTCCACCAAATTCTTTGATGGCTATCTGTGCCGAGGGAGCAAACTTCAAATGCTTCAGCGGCAGAGCTGGCCTCGGGTTTTCTTACCAAAGTTTCAGTACACGCTTTTAGGTCTTTCATCAAACTGGTTGATGTGGCTGACATTTTCCGGGCAGTGCCAGGTATATTCCCACGTGCAGCTCCTTCGAGCCACGGCCAGAGGTTCCCGGTACAAAGCAACCTTTGGCATTGAGGACTTTTTTTTTTAATTGTTACCCTGGGACATGGAGTGTTGCTGGCGTCTACTGGGTGGAATCCAGGGGGTTATGGATAAATATTGTACAGTGCTCGGGACACCCCTTCATTGTCAGGCGGCCCCCACTGTCACAGGACTGAGGTTAGCAAAGCTTCCTCACACTGAAATCAGATCCTTTAACTGGTGTCAAAACCTGTACTGCCCAAAGCACTGGCCACTTACCACGTGTGGCTTTAAGTTTTTTATTCCGTTTATTTAGTGTGTATGTGTGTCTGGTTAATTTTCGTGTGTGGTGTTTTTATTTATTTGTAAATTTTATAATAAACTTTATAGAAATAAATCTATAAAAAGCTACAATACAAAGCTATGGTTAAAAGAGACTTGCTCGTTCTCTCTCATATATCCATATGTATTATGTATGTGTGTATGTATCACCAAAATTAAAATTATAAGTTATAAATTATTATATTTAATATTTATAATTAAATTTGCGTGCCCCTTTGGGCATGTGCCCTGACGTACATGTGGAGACTGACGTACAAGTTTTTCAACAGTCAGTCCTTTCCTTCCGAGACGAGGGTCCCTGGGATTAAACTCGGGTCATCGGGCTTGGCAGCAGGTTTCTTTACCAGGCAAGCCATCTCGGAGGCCATGTGTGGCTTTTGATCCCTGTAAATGCAGGTGGTCCAAATTCAAGTGTGTTGTGTCAAATCCTAGCCCAGTTTCTGAGAGTTCATATGAACCATGGAATGTCAGTGTTTTGTTAATAATTTTCTCATGGGTTACATGTTGAGATGATAATATTTTGAACATTGTGGCTTAGATAAGATGTTATTATGATTAACTTTCGTCTTACTAGTTTATTAATATGGCTACTGGGGATCTTAATTCTATGTGGGCCGGTGGTCTTTCTCCATCAATACTAACCTAGTTCAGAGACAGGCAGTTTTTCTGTAAAGGCTGTATCCGGTCTGGCCCACTTCTCTTTGTCTTCACCTTGGTCACCTCTACCTCATGTACTGCCACTTTAAAACATATCCGTCTTTAGAATGGTAAAGTCCTCGAAACCTTTTAAGAATATACACTAACTTTAAAATATAACAACAATTCTTTAAGAGCCGGTAAGACGACCTAGCAGGTAAAAGTGTTTGCTGTGTTTCAGACCAGGGACAAGGGGCTGAGGTGCGTATTTTACATGCCAAAGCCGACCTGGCCTCTGCTTTCTCCCAGCATCCCTCACTCCCTACCTGGCATACCCTGTCCTTTACTCTGACCATTCCTGACCATGCCCTTCCCCTAGAGGTTCTTCCCCAGATAATCTAGACATTTTGGTCTTTCTTCTTCTTCTTCTTCTTCTTCTTCTTCTTCTTCTTCTTCTTCTTCTTCTTCTTCTTCTTCTTCTTCTCCTCCTTCTTCTCCTTCTCCTTCTCCTTCTCCTTCTCCTTCTCCTTCTCCTTCTCCTTCTCCTTCTCCTTCTCCTTCTCCTTCTCCTTCTCCTCTTCTTCTTCTTCTTCTTCTTCTTCTTCTTCTTCTTCTTCTTCTTCTTCTTCTTCTTCTTCTTCTTCTTCTTCCTTTCTCTCTCTCTCTCTTCTTCTTCTTCTCTCTCTCTCTCTCTCTCTCTCTCTCTCTCTCTCTCTCTCTCTCTCTCTCTCTCTCTCTCTCTCCTTTCTCTCTTTCTTCCCCCAACCCCTTCTCCCTTAACCATTCGACTCCCCTGGCCTCTTTCCTTAGGACAAGTGAACTCCCAATAAACCTGCCTTTATATAATCTCTAATCTGACATGTATTGTCTCATTTCACTGGCAGAGAAATAACTTGTCACCTCAAATCCTGACAACTTGAGTTTGGTCCCTTGAACCCAATAAAGATGGAAGGAGGGAGTAAACCCACAAAGCTGTCCTCTGACTTCCACATGCATGCTATGACATCCGTGCTCCCTGCTTCCCATATCATGTGTGAGTACATGCTTGTGTATATACACACACACACACACACACAACCTTAAACATTATAGCTTGAAGTGTTACCAAATATTAATTGTACAAGACACTGAACTTCATTGTGACATTTCTGCAAAGGCGTGTCAAACCCTTTGTTGCAAAGGTGAACCCTCTGTTGGTGCTCTTCCATCCATGGCTCTCTCTAGTCCTCTCCTTTGCACTGAGCCTCTTTCTTTGAGCTAAGAAGCAGGCCTTGGCCTCTGATACAGCCTGTGGCCCTAACTGGTGAACCCAGGGAAGTCAGTTGGCACTGGAAGCTGCCCCGCCCCTCAGAACTCTCTATGGCCTTTCTTTTAAGTTCTGGAAAGCCTGTCTCAGCTTCTCTAAACCCTGCCTCTGAGATGTAAATCCAACAGCATGGCTGAGAAAGATGGCCTCACCACACCAGGCCATGGCTCTGCTGGCCTTGCTCTCAACAAATGTGCATCTTCTCTGTCTCTAAGAAGAGCAAATGGCGACTGAGTGCGAGTATGAGGACGAACCACCCGCACACTCAACACAAGAACACTCCGAGCTTGCTCCACGGTTCCCCATTCTTACCCTGTTGTCTCAGGCATCGCTTTCCTGGGACTGAACATTACAAGTGTTAAACCACTTTGACCCACACAGACGGAAAAGCGTGGGGACACTCGTCATTCTCTGTGCTGCCAGTGATTATTTTTAAAACCAGAGTTTCATCGAATTACCTTATAAAATCTATAGAATTATGCTGAACCACTTCCAAGTCGTTGATTGTTTTTCCAGGGAGTTACATCCCATCCATGCATAAGTGTGTATATGTTGGCAGCTTGGAATTAACAGTGTATTTTTTTAAGCTCTAAATTCCTTTCAAATGGGAACGAAGTGTTCTCCTGACCCGTCCCACACTCCATATTGCTGCCGACATCTGCAACTAATTGATGATCTATAAGTCAAAACTGTGACCAATGCAGAAAACCTTTAGCAAGGCCTGCCTGGGCTTAGCTAACACTCCTCAGTACATTGCATATTAGACTGGAAGACCCACCTTTTAACTGCCCAACCAAGAGCCAAACAGTAGCGCCGAGTATTTACCAGACATCAAACAATAACATGATTAGATAATAGGCTCACCAGTGAAAATCTAATTTAAAACCTTTACATTTTTTACATTTTTTTTACAAT
Organism: Mus musculus; assembly: GCF_000001635.26. Classification (NCBI taxonomy): domain Eukaryota; kingdom Metazoa; phylum Chordata; class Mammalia; order Rodentia; family Muridae; genus Mus; species Mus musculus. The sequence continues at coordinate 73,424,681 of NC_000078.6, read as the reverse complement.
TTGGATTTTTAAAATGTAGACCTTTCTTGAGAGGTATAAAAAAAATACATGCTCAGCATACAATTTTATTAACTGAAGTAATTCTTTGTGTCAGCAAAATTAAATTTGACCATCTGAATATCTGAAGTACTTATGGCTCTTTAAGAAATCACAGGAAAGCCCTTCCAGTTGGCGCCAGCACCAGGTCACCTTGGGCGTGGAGTCAGTGGACACCCCCAAGGTCTCCTAGAGGACTCTCCATGTGATCTTAGGACTACCAGTGAGTTGAACACAACTTCTGTTCCAATCCAATCACACAGGACCTGAGACAGCATTAGGGAAGCAGAAAAGCCAGCCTGACCAGGGTCACAAATTCCTTCCGGTCAGTGCCAGCACCGGGTCACCTGGGCGTGGAGTTGGCAGACACCCCCAAGGTCCCTAGAGGACAGCTTCTGGGGAAGACCCATTTCAGGCTCCAGACATCCAGGCACCTTCCCTGCCAAAGGAGAGGTGTCCGCCCCACCCAGGAGGGCTTTGCCGGAGCACCTGGGGGCACCATCTTGGTTCCCGGATCCCTCTGAGACTAGTCTGTGCAGGGGAGAGTGTGGACTATAGAAGCTAACAGCTTCTGTGACAGGCCCTGTTTCAGGCCTTCATCTTCTGCCAGGAGGCAGGTCTGAATGCCAGATATCTGTGCACCTTCCCTGTAAGAGGAGAGCTTGCCTGCAGAGAGTGCTCTAACCACTGAAACTCAGAGGAGAGAACTAGTCTCCCAGGTCTGCTGATAGAGGCTATCACGAGAGGAACAAACCCTAACCAGAGACAACTATAACAACTAACTCCAGAGATTACCAGATGGTGAAAGGCAAACATAAGAATCTTACTAACAGAAACCAAGACCACTCACCATCATCAGATCACAGCACTCCCACCTCACCTACTCGTGGGCACCCCTACACACCCGAAAAACTAGACCCAGATTTAAAAGCATATCTCATGATGATGGTAGAGGACATCAAGAAGGACTTTAATAACTCACTTAAAGAAATACAGGAGAACACTGATAAAGAGTTACAAGTCCTTAAAGAAAAACAGGAAAGCACATCCAGTCAGGTGATGGAAATGAACAAAACCATACTAGACCTAAAAAGGGAAGTAGACACAATAAAAGAAAACCCAAAGTGAGGCAATGCTGGAAATGGAAACCCTAGGAAAGAAATCTGGAACCACAGATGCGACAGAATACAAGAGATGGAAGAGAGAATCTCAGGTGCAGAAGATTCCATAGAGAACATGGGCACAACAATCAAAGAAAAGGCAAAATGCAAAAAGATCCTAATTCAAAACACCCAGGAAATCCAGGACACAATGAGAAGACCAAACCTACAGATAATAGGAGTAGATGAGAATGAAGATTTTCAACTTAAAGGGCCAGCAAAAAGCTTCAACAAAATTATAGAAGAAAACTTCCCAAACCTAAAGAAAGAGATGCCCATGAACATACAAGAAGCCTACAGAACTCCAAATAGACTGGACCAGAAAAGAAATTCCTCCCAACACATAATAATCAGAACAACAAATGCACTAAATAAAGATAAAATATTAAAAGCAGTAAGGGAAAAAGGTCAAGTAACATATAAAGGCAGGCCTATCAGAATTACACCAGATTTTTCACCAGAGACTATGAAAGCCAGAAGATCCTGGACAGATGTTATACAGACACTAAGAGAACACATATGCCAGCCCAGGCTACTATACCCAGCCAAACTTTCAATTACCATAGTTGGAGAAACCAAAGTATTCCACAACAAAACCAAATTCACACATTATCTTTCCACGAATCCAGCCCTTCAAATGATAATAACAGAAAAAAAAAAAAAAAAAACCAATACAAGTACGGAAACCACGTCCTAGAAAAAGCAAGAAAGTAATCCTTCAACAAACCTAAAAGAAGACAGCCACAAGAACAGAATGCCAACTCTAACAACAAAAATAATAGGAAGCAACAATTACTTTTCCTTAATCTATCTTAATATCAATGGACTCAATTCCCCAATAAAAAGACGTAGACTAACAGACTGGCTACACAAACAGGACCCAACATTTTGCTGCTTACAGGAAATCCATCTCAGGGAAAAAGATAGACACTACCTCAGAATGAAAGGCTGGAAAACAATTTTTCAAGCAAATGGTCTGAAGAAACAAGCTGGAGTAGCCATTCTAATATCTAATAAAATCAACTTCCAACCCAAAGTTATCAAAAAAAACAAGGAGGGGCACTTCATACTCATCAAAGGTAAAATCTTCCAAGAGGAACTCTCAATTCTGAATATCTATGCTCCAAATGCAAGGGCAGTAACATTCATTAAAGAAACTTTAGTAAAGCTCAAAGCACACATTGCACCTCACACAATAATAGTGGGAGACTTCAATACACCACTTTCATCAATGGACAGATCGTGGAAACCAAAACTAAACAGGGACACAGTGAAACTAACAGAAGTTATGAAACAAATGGATTTAACAGATATCTACAGAACATTTTATCCTAAAACAAAAGGATATACCTTCTTCTCAGTACCTCATGGTACCTTCTCCAAAATCAACCATATAATTGGTCACAGAAGAGGCCTCAACAGATACAAAAATATTGAAATTGTCCCATGCATCCTATCAGATCACCATGGACTAAGGCTGATCTTCAATAACAACATAAATAATAGAAAGCCAACACTCACGTGGAAACTGAAACACACTCTTCTCAACGATACCTTGGTCAAGGAAGGAATAAAGAAAGAAATTAAAGACTTTTTAGAGTTTAATGAAAATGAAGCCACAGCATACCCAAATTTATGGGACACAATGAAAGCATTTCTAAGAGGAAAACTCATAGCTCTGAGTGCCTCCAAAAAGAAACTAGAGAGAGCACACACTAGCAGCTTAACAACACACCTAAAAGCTTTAGAACAAAAGGAAGCAAATTCGCCCAAGAGGAGTAGATGGCAGGAAATAATCAAACTCAGGGGCGAAATCAACCAAGTGGAAACAAGAAGAACCATTCAAAGAATCAACCAAACGAGGAGCTGGTTCTTTGAGAAAATCAACAAGATAGATACACCCTTAGCCAGACTCACTAGAGGGCACAGGGACAATATCCTAATTAACAAAATCAGAAATGAAAAGGGAGACATAACAACAGATCCTGAAGAAATCCAAAACACCATCAGATCCTTCTACAAAAGGCTATACTCAACAAAACTGGAAAACCTGGATGAAATGGACAAATTTCTAGACAGATACCAGGTAACAAAGTTAAATCAGGATCAGGCTAATGATCTAAACAGTCCTATATCCCCTAAAGAAATAGAAGCAGTCATTAATAGTCTCCCAACCAAAAAAAGTCCAGGACCAGATGGGCTTAGTACAGAGTTCTATCAGACCTTCAAAGAAGATCTAATTCCAGTTCTTCACAAACTATTCCACGAAATAGAAGCAGAAGGTACTCTACCCAATTCATTCTATGAATCCACAATTACTCTGATACCCAAACCACAGAAAGACCCAACATAGATAGGGAACTTCAGACCACTTTCCCTTATGAATATCAATGCAAAAATACTCAATAAAATTCTTGCTAACCAAATCCAAGAACACATTAAAACAATCATCCATCCTGACCAATTAGGTTTCATTCCAGGAATGCAGAGATGGTTTAATATACGGAAATCCATCAACGTAATCCATTATATAAACAAACTCAAAGACAAAAACCACATGATCATCTCGTTAGGTGCTGAGAAAGCATTTGACAAAATCCAAAACCCATTCATAATAAAAATCTTGGAAATATCAGGAATTCAAGGCCCATACCTAAACATGATAAAAGCAATCTACAGCAAACCAGTAGCCAACATCAAAGTAAATGGTGAGAAGCTGGAAGCAATCCCACTAAAATCAGGGACTAGACAAGGCTGCCCACTTTCTCCCTACCTATTCAACATTGTACTTAAAGTCCTAGCCAGAGCAATTAGACAACAAAAGGAGATCAGGGGATACAAATTGGAAAGGAAGAAGTCAAAATATCACTTTTTGCAGATATGATAGTATATATAAGTGACCCTAAAAATTCCACCAGAGAATTCCTAAACCTGATAAACAGCTCCAGTACAGTAGCTGGATATAAAGTTAACTCAAACAAGTCAATGGCCTTTCTCTACACAAAGGATAAACAGGCTGAGAAAGAAATCAGGGAAACAACACCCTTCTCAATAGTCACAAATAATATAAAATACCTTGGTGTGACTCTAACTAAGGATGTGAAAGATCTGTATGATAAGAACTTCAAGTCTCTGAAGAGAGAATTAAAGAAGATCTCAGAAGATGGAAAGATCTCCTATGCTCATGGATTGGTAGGATCAATATAGTAAAAATGGCTATCTTGCCAAAAGCAATCTACAGATTCAATGCAATGCCCATCAAAATTCCAACTCAGTTCTTCAACGAATTAGAAAGAGCAATCTGTAAATTCATCTGGAATAACAAAAAACCTAGGATAGCGAAACCTCTTCTCAAGGATAAAAGAACCTCTGGTGGAATCACCATGCCTGACCTAAAGCTGTACTACAGAGCAATTGTGATAAAAACTGCATGGTACTGGTATAGTCACAGACATGTAGACCAATGGAATAGAATTGAAGACCCAGAAATGAACCCACATATCTATGGTCACTTGATCTTTGACAAGGGAGCTAAAACCATCCAGTGGAAAAAAGACAGCATTTTCAACAAATTGTGCTAGCACAACTGGCGGTTATCATGTAGAAAAATGCAAATTGATCCATTCCTATCTCCTTGTACTAAGGTCAAATCTAAGTGGATCAAGGAACTCCACATAAAACCAGAGACACTGAAACTTATAGAGGAGAAAGTGGGGAAAAGCCTCAAAGATATGTGCACAGGGGAAAAATTCCTGAATAGAATAGCAATGCCTTGTGCTGTAAGATCAAGAATCGACAAATGGCACCTCATAAAATTGCAAAGCTTCTGTAAGGCAAAAGACACCGTCAATAAGACAAAAAGGCCACCAACAGATTGGAAAAGGATCTTTACCTATCCTAAATCAGATAGGGGACTAATATCCAATATATATAACAAATTCAAGAAGGTGGACTCCTGAAAATCAAATAACCCCATTAAAAATGGGGCTCAGAGCTAAACAAAGAATTCTCATCTGAGGAATACCGAATGGCTGAGAAGCACCTGAAAAAATGTTCAACATCCTTAATCATCAGGGAAATGCAAATCAAAGCAACCCTGAGATTCCACCTCACACCAGTCAGAATGGCTAAGATCAAAAACACAGGTGACAGCAGATGCTGGCGAGGATGTGGAGAAAGAGGAACACTCCTCCATTGTTGGTGAGATTGCAAGCTTGTACAACCACTCTGGAAATCAGTCTGGTGGTTCCTCAGAAAATTGGACATAGTACTACAGGAGGATCCCGCAATACCTCTCCTGGGCATATATCCAGAAGATGTTCCAACTGGTAAGAAGGACACATGCTCCTCTATGTTCATAGCAGCCTTATTTCTAATAGCCAGAAGCTGGAAAGAGCCCAGATACCCCTCAACAGAGGAATGGATACAGAAAATGTGGTACTTTACACAATGGAGTACTACTCAGCTATTAAAAAGAATGAATTTATGAAATTCCTAGGCAAATGGATGGACCTGGGTGGTATCATCCTGAGTGAGGTAACAATCACAAAAGAACTCACATGATATGTACTCACTGATAAGTGGATATTAGCCCAGAAACTTAGAATACCCAAGATGTAAGATACAATTTGCAAAACACATGAAACTCAAGAAGAACGAAGACCAAAGCGTGGACACTTTGCCCCTTCTTAGAATTGGGAACAAAACACCCATGGAAGGAGTTACAGAGACAAAGTTTGGAGCTGAGACGAAAGGATGAACCATCTAGAGACTGCCATACCCGGGGATCCATCCCATAATCAGCCTCCAAATGCTGACACCATTGCATACACTAGCAAGATTTTGCTGAAAGGACCCAGATATAACTGTCTCTTGTGAGGCTATGCTGGGGCCTAGCAAACACAGAAGTGGATGCTCACAGTCAGCTATTGGATGGATCACAGGGCCCCCAATGGAGGAGCTAGAGAAAGTACCCAAGGAGCTGAAGGGATCTGCAGCCCTATAGGTGGAAGAACAATATGAACTAACCAGTACCCCCCAGAGCTCGTGTCTCTAGCTGCATATGTATCAGAAGTTGGCCTAGTCGGCCATCAGTGGAAAGAGGGGCCCATTGGTCGTGCAAACTTTATATGCCTCAGTACAGGGGAACGCCAGGGCCAAGAAGTGGGAGTGGGTGGGTGGGTGGAGGGGGGAGGGTATGGGGGACTTTTGGGATAGCATTGGAAATGTAAATGAAGAAAATACCTAATTTAAAAAAAAGAAAGAAAGAGAGAGAGAAAGAGAGAGAGAGAGAGAGAGAGAGAGAGAGAGAGAGAGAGAGAGAGAGAGAGAGAGAAAGAAAGATCACAGGAAAGCCGGGCAGTGGTGATGCATGCCTTTAATCCCAGCACTGGGGAGGCAGAGAAAGGCAGATCTCTAACCTGGTCTACAGAGCAAGTACAAGGATAGCCAGGGCTATATAGAGAAACCCTGTCTCAGTTGGGTGAGGGGGTGAGAAATCATGGGAAAAGCCAACCTAGCTGCCTGAGAAAAATTTTGGGACACATACCCCTGAGCTGTGGCCCGGCTGTTCTATTTATCAGCTGGATCATGCTATTCAAGCCCCCAATCTCCTTGAGCCAGTTTCCCTGTCTGTGAAATGGGGACAATAGTATTGACCAACCACCCTCTCCTCCCAAGATGAACCCTTGTGAGAATTCACAGGCCCTTTAAAGAGAGGTGTTTGGCATACTCTCAACTGTGGCTACTAAGGCTACTAGCAAAAAGCTACAAAATGCAGTCTAAACCAGCAACATTTTTTTTTTAAGATGAAGTGAAGACAATGGAATTTGTAGCTGTTTGTTGCACACTGGGCTCTGTATAACTGTGGACATTTTCTTCCATCCCAGCTGCCTGGATTGGTAGCCTATAAAATAGGTGGCAGATGCAGAGGCCAGCACCAGCTCTGTGGGTGCAGGTGCCACATTAATCTCAAAGAGATAAGCTTTGTGGCCTGGGACACTGACAGACTCATCCTATAGGGCTCTGAAGCTGGGCAGGATGCAGACCAGTTCAGCAAACACAGGTCCACCCTTACCAAAACCCCCATGCCCTCCAGGAAGCTGGGACACATCAAAAGCCAAACCACCAAGCAGCCTCCCAATAAGCCACTCTGGGGCCGCACTTTGCACAACATAAATTGCTGATAGGTTCATCTGCCTCTCTTTCATGACCAGGATAGGGTATATCTATGTGTCAATCAAACATCTGTAAGTGATTAGCACCTGTTTCTCCTGCAGCCCAGGCTTGCCTGGTGCTAGGGGAAAGACAGGCGAGAACGACTGAGTACCTCCAAGGTGCTTAGACAAGGTATTTGGTACATTGTGTTTGTTATCTCTTTTACTCCATGGACACCTTTGTAACTAAGTATTTTTACTCTCATTCAGTTGAGGTTTAGAAATGTTAGTAACTTGGCGAAAGGCTAGGTGATTATAAATTAGGGTCCAATCAAAAATAGACAAAGTAATTCCATACTTGGGAGATCCTTCGGCAGACCAAGGGGAGATGCTAACTAGGTTCCCTAAGCCCCACCCCTGAGGGATGGTCAGCTGTGTAATAGTGAATGCACGAACATACAAATACACCCCCATACAAACGTACAACGCATGAATAACCCACCCATGCATACACACATAGCATGGAATGGAGGAACATGGTTGTCTCATCTGTTCTGTGCCACCTAACTTAAATCACGCCAGTCCTCTGTTCAGCTTGAATTCACCCCTAACGGAGAGCTGGCCAGGCCTCAGAACTCGGGCATCCATCACTTAGGTCTCAGGTTTGCTCCTCAGAGAGCAGCAGTTGACCACAACTGCCTGGCACCATTCCACCGTGAGGGAGTCACAGAAGTGGCATTTAAGTCCAGAGCGGAAAAAACACCCGAAGCTTGTTCGTTTTTCTGACAGGTGCTGGAGCCCATGAAAGGTCAGATTCCAGCTCGAAGTCACATCCTGGCTTAGTTGGCTCCAGGCACACAAAGGCCTGTCTGTCTCCCCGGGATCAAGGGGAGTGGGGATACAGGCCAAGGGCTTAAATTGAACAGCCGATGGCCCGCTCCTGCTGATCGGTTCCTTCACGGACATTGGCCTAAATGAAGCATTAGGAAGCCCAGCTGCCAAGGATGTGTGAAACAGGCAGGATAAAGAAGAATGCAGGCTTTTTTCTTCTGTGTAATTGCCAGAGATATTACCACCACCACCACCCCACCCCACCCCCAGCAGCCCATGAATTCAGGCCCTGACATCAGCCTGCTGTGGCTCATTTGTAAGAGCCCTGGGACATTTCTATTTCATGTTCAAAGCCTTGCCTGGCTGGAAAATTGAGTGAGTGCTGTCTCTCCAAAGCTCTCTACAAAGATGTTGTGAAAAGAAGTGTGTTCTCGTCCACGTGGTACATCCGGAGTAGTGCAGGCCTGTGCTGTTAGTGGAACACAGGGTGTGTGTTTGAATGCACGTAGCCGCATGCTTTTCAACCTGGAATGTTTGTCTTTGCAGCCTTTGTAAAAACATCCCCAGATTCAACATGGTTCCAAAGACCCTCGGTCCTTTAGTTCCTCACCAGCTATAGGCCGTGGTTATTTAATATCTATAAACGTCTATAAACCTATCCAAAAGATTCCTATCTCCTCTCTAGTCTTATGCCCTCACTCCAAGGGCTTTTCATCAGATTGTGGCACTGACAGCAACCTGAAAGATACCTTGGCGGCTTCATGTCCACCTCGTTTACAATGATTTGGACCTTTTCCATCCTTCTCTTTTCCATCCTGCACCCTCCCCCCGCCCCCCCCCCCCCCCGTAGGTTCTCATGTATCCCGGGCTAGCCCAAACTTGCTACTAGACCAAGAACTCCTAACTTTCCAACAGTCACTTCCATAATGCTGGGTTAAAGGCTTGTGTGAGCAGCTTTCAACTTGAGTCCTTATAATGAGGACTTCAATAGAAATGTCTTTTAAGTAGCAAGATCAGGGTATTAAGATTCAATTTGCATTTTATTTTATTTTATTTTATTTTATTTTATTTTATTTTATTGCCAGGAACAGTGGAGGGAGGGGAGCACGTGCCACGGTGTGCCCGAGGCAGCTTGCTGACGTCAGTTCTCTTCTTCTACCATGTGGGTCCCAGGAATCAAATTCAGGTCAGCAAGCTTGTTAGCAATCCATCTCACCAGTCCAAGATGGGAGTATTAATAACCTAAGAAGCAGCAAGCGCTTATAGAATAGCTGTTTTAAAATGATTTTTCCGAATCAGTTGAAGGTGTCACTTTAACAATGAAATAAGCAGTCGAAGCTAAAGTCTATCCTCTTCTCCCTGCTATTCTGAAATGTTCCAGAGTCAATCAAGTTCCTATACAGGAAAACCAACTTAGCAAGAGGATAAGGTTTTCAAAGGCTGCAGAATGTGCCCATGTCCCACCCTCCCTGTGTCCTGAATCAATCTCTATACCCTAAAATCCTGCCATTTCCCTCTTTAATTGGTAAGATTCTGCTCTGTTGGTGGAACCAATGATTCAACTCAACTGTCTTTAGCTAGTAGCCTATGTGAAAAGGCAGGTGTCCTCGGGGCCTATTCCACAGTCACCCTGTGATTTTGGCTTCTTATCTCCCACTAGGGAACACAGACATTCTCCAGGCAAACATGCTATGGTTATGCCTGCTATGGTCACTAGGCAAAGTTTTTCTCAGGTGTGGTCATATGAATTATTCCATTTTATAGAAAAGGAACCCTCATTCCTTTCTGATGTCAAGGATAGCGGTCCTAGCCACTGTGCTAAGGCGCCTCTCATCCTAACTGGGCTATGAGGAATAAAAAGTAATTGTCAGTTACAGGTGAGTTCAAAACAAAACAAAACAAAACAAAACTGTCACTATGTGTCAGGAAACGTAGGTGTTTATGTCCTCATTTCATATGTTAACGGATTAATAGACACATGAGACAAAGTAGAATCTCAGCCCGATCCAAGAAAGAGTAAGGGAGTTAGGGGCTTCAATGGGATGACAGACAGCGTGAGTCTGGCAGCATTCAGGTAGCTGGCTTCTGTGTTACTGTTATTTCTTAGTCTCTGAAATAATAATTGTGGCATCTACAGATCATGGACTGTCAGTAACATGTCCTGCCTTGTAGTTCCATTGGGGGATGTCAGCTTTCCAAAACCTGCGATTCCTCGGACTTACACAGTATCTGGGATGATTTCCACCACCACCCCTCTGTGTGTGTGTGTGTGTGTGTGTGTGTCTGTCTGTCTGTCTGTCTGTCTGTCTGTCTGTCTCTATGTGTGTCTGTTTGTCTCTATGTGTATGTGTGTGTGTGTGTGTGTGTGTGTGCCTGTCTTTCTGTGTGTGTGTGTGTGTGTGTGTGTGTGTGTGTGTGTGTGAGAGAGAGAGAGAGAGAGATTGGTGTACACCCTGCCATGTGTGCCTGTCACACTTCAGGGAGCGTTCGTTCATTTAAACAGCCAATTAAACTCTACTTCAGTCCTTGATGCACCGCAGTGCTTCCCAGTCTCCCTTCCCAGCAGGTCTTTAATTTGATAAAGAGCATCCAACAATGACTAGCAGAGGCTCGGTGAGTTCTTTAAGACCCATAGGTCCTTTATTTTGCTTTCAAGGTGTGCCTTCCTGTAAAAGGCTTGAGGTTTGTGCTTGCAAATGATTTTAAACAACGCTCCATGCTTCAATGAGAAAAGTATGCCTGCCGTGTCCTGGCACGTTACACATAAAGTCTCAATTTCATCATCATGTCAGGCTTTCACGGAGGCCAGAAGCAGATGGAAAACCCTCCGTACCCAATTGTGTGGAGGCCAGAGTTAGCGATGGAAGATGGGCTCCCTCTGAGAGTATAATGCTGAAAGATGACCTGGCTGTCATATCGAACGCCATTTATCCCATTTCTTGAACGTAATCTGAGAATCCAGATGGGCTGTATAAACACAGAAGGAGGTTCCTGGGAGTTCACTGGCTTAATGAAGCCCGTATGTTTGACTCATGTAATAAGTATTTAATCACGCTGATGAAATTCACTTAAACTTCAGCCACACACGCTGTTCGGCAGTCCTGATAACGCCCCAGCCCCACCGGAACAAGATAGGTGAGGTACAAATCGGATAATGTTTCTCAGGGAAGGTAGGCTTCAAGGGAAACGTCAGGTGGGCTAATGAGTTGTGAGCAGCTGGCCCATAGGCCAAGAACCTCTGGACTTGCTCTCCATCTGCTAATGTGAGATGATAAAGGACCAGCTTGCCCATGTTCTTGTTCTTAGCATCTGAATGATCAATTAGGAGGGCACAGCTGATGAAGACTTTCTGCTGAAGGCAACAGAAACCCTGATTCGGCCAGCGGGAACAATGCAGAAACTTTGTAACCGTGGCTAAGCAGAAGTTCCAAGAGCAGGGCTACAGACCTGCTGCAGGAACAGCTGACCTAGCTGTGCTCTGTGCCCCCTGGCGTGCTCAGGTGTTCTAGGGCAGCTGCCTCCCAGCAGTAACCTAGTGGAGGGGCAGCAGGAGAGAAGCCATTCGTTCCCTTAATGAGAAAGCAAGTTTTAGCTAAAGTGTCCCAAGCCTGGTCCCAAACATTTTCTGCTCTCACGCCAGACCCTGGCAGTAAGTCGGGGTCATGATGGTTGTGTATCCCTGATCCCAACAGGGCGGTATCTAACTAGAGCCAGAGCATGCCGGCCTGTGAAAACTGATAGTGTTCATCTCTCTCCAGCCCTGACTTTGGTGACCTGGTGGTGGTGGTTTGCAATGGCATTGGTGGGATGGTTTACACCACAGGAATTGGCAGCCCTTAAGAGTCAGGTGCTAAACATTTGCCAGCACATCACTGTGACAAGATCATCTTCCTTAGGGCTGGAACCTCAGTCAAAATGGGGTTCTCTAAGCTAGGAGGAGGATGTTGGTGGATCCAGAATTTGCAAATAGCTGTGTGCACATGAAGCTTGTGTGCTGCTCACTGGATATCCAATGCAATGCTAGAAAGAGCCTATGCAGCGGGTTCTTGTTGTTGTTATTGTTGTTGTTTTGAGACAAGGTTTTCTGTGTAACCCTGGCTGTCCTAGAACTTGCTCTGTAGACAAGGCTGACCTCAAACTCAGAAATCCATTTGCCTCCCTAGTCCTGGGATTAAAGATTGTCTGCCACCACACCTGGCTGCTTCTGCTTCTCTTCTTCTTCTTCTTCTTCTTCTTCTTCTTCTTCTTCTTCTTCTTCTTCTTCTTCTTCTTCTTCTTCTTCTTCTTCTTCTTCTTCTTCTTCTTCTTCTTCTTCTTCTTCTTCTCCTTCTCCTCCTCCTCCTCCTCCTCCTCCTCCTCCTCCTCCTTCTTTTTCTTTCTATTATCTCTTTCACATTCGATAATTACAGTGGTTTTATGACATCCTAAAACAATCCGGGGCTGGGGTTGTAGCTCAGTTGATGGAGTGCTTGTTTAAAATGCACTGAGTCCTAAGTTTGACCTTAGCACTGCAGAAACTGGGCATGGTGGTACATGCCTGTACTCCCAGCACGTGGAAGGTAGAGGCAAGAGAATCAGAAGCTAAGGAGCATCCTCAGCCACACGCCAAGTTTCAGACCAGCCTAGGCTCCGCGAGAATACCTTCCCCAAACAACAAACAAATATACTCAGAAGATGACTCAGTGATAAGAGAACTGGTGCTCTTGCAGAGGTCCTGGGTTCAATTCCCAGCACCCACATGGCAGCTCACAGCTGTCTAAAACTCCACTTAAGGATTTGATACCCGTTGGCTGACAGATTCACATGCAGGTAAAACACATCTACGCGTAGAACAAAATAAAAATAATAAATTTAAAGCACAGAAACGAACACCTGCCAGGTAGGTTTGACCTCTAAGAAAGTTCCTAGTTTCTTGTGGTTGATGTGGTTCTCTCTCTCTCTCTCTCTCCTTGGTGTCGGTTATGAGAGAAAAGGCTCTTCCTGCTTCTTCCTCTGGATGTCAGGCTCAGTACATTTGGGGCAGAAACAATACACCTGCCTTAACAGCTACAGTAACCTGATGCAAGTGGTCTGAGTACACTGACAGAACATGAGGAGATAGTCCACTCAGCAGCCTAGCCCAGAGGTTGGCAACTGTAACCCATGAGCTAAGAGTGCTTTTTTTTTTAACCTATTTTAAAATGGTTATAAAAACCCCCAAAGAATACTATTTTGTCATATTAAAGTAATGTGAAATTCCAACTGCAGTGTCCATAAATAATGTTTTATCGGAACACAGCCACACGTGTTTATTTGCATAGCATCTGTGGCTGTCCTCACACATAATGACAGAGTGGAGAAGCTGCAGCAGAGGTCACGTGACCAGCAAAGCTTCTCTTGGTTCCCAGCCAGCCCTTTCTGGAAAAAGGTTGCCAAGTCGTCACCTAATGTGTTCCAGTTGCTTGAAAAATCTAATGTCATGAGAAACGCTGTCTATTGTTTTTAATATTTTACTTCTTTGATTTACGTGTGTGTGTGTGTGTGTGTGTGTGTGTGTGTGTGTACATGTGTACAAACGCCATGGTGCATATGTGGAGGTCAGAGGAGAACTTTCATGAGTCAGGTTTTTTTTTTTTTCCACCGAGGGGATCCCACAGATCAATTCTGGTTGTCAGGCTTAGCCTCAAGCACCTTTGCCCAAGTCAGCCATCTTTCTAGTCCAATACTTCATCTCTCAATGCCACAGCAGAATGTCCCCAACTGGACAGACATCAAAAAGTGACTTACAGCCTGGTTAACCTGTGACTCCACAGGCTTTAGCTCAAGAACTGATAGCTGTGGCCAGGTAGGTGCCTTTCTCTTCATGACAAGTGACCAGATCTAGTGAGCCTTCATGCTGCATTGAAACATGTATTTATTGTGGTATTTCTACCTTGTACCCACTCATATTCTGGAATGCTACTTGCTTTATTCAAGCAACCTACATCTAACCTATGTTTAGAATGCTGTTTGTTTGTTTGTTTGTTTGTTTTGAGAGGTCTCTTCATGCAGCCCAGGTTGCCCTTGCGCTCACAGCAGTCTTCCTCGGTTGCCTGTTGAGGGATGGGATTAAAGGGTGTGAGCCGTCACACTCTGCCTGTTCAGTATTTTGATTGCTCTGCTAGTGCTCTGAATCTGTGGAGGCTGGAGCATCGTTTACTTCCTAAGCACAAGAACCTTGGCTAGTTCTCAGCTGTACCAGCCATGACGCGGCCTGCCTACGGCTTGGGACTTTCATCCTCAAAAGTCCAATAACAGTATATTCCTAGCGGGGTTTTGAGAGGTGTCAATGAATCATGTAAAGGACTTAGTCTAGTGCTTGAGGGCATAGATGCTCAAAAGTGGTGACATAGACTCCTTGCAACATTCTGTCCCTTGGAAAGGACAGCAGAGACTGCTCCCACAAACACTGCAGACCCATCTCTAACCCTCAAAAGTCCCCAGCCACCTAGCCTAAGGCTCTGGGGGGCTGCAGAGTCCAGGGCAACAGCAACTCCATGCAGCAGCCTGGATGCTCTGAGAAGCATGCCTGGCAGCCAAGGGTTTGCCAGCACCTCCTGCTGCTGGCTGCCACATTTGGAGCTGAAACCTAAGCATTGTGGCTTACATCATTGCCCTCTGGGCAGCATGGTGGGTGTGTGACACTGCCCACTCTTCCTCCTTGTCACCAGCATATGGCGAGATGGGAGGGGGACTGAACTCACAAGGGGGATGTCATGGTGTTTTCCGGTGTGCTCTCTATAGATGCTAGACTACACCTGTGTCCCAGTGCTTCCCAGGGCTTTGAGTGAGAGTGTCGTTGCCAAGGAATGTTGGCTACTGCAGCTAGCTAGATTGTGTGGCACTTCCCAGCCTCTCTCCTGCTCCATCTTGGCTGTGTTCCTGCCATTCTCATGCCAGAGGACATCACTGCCCTGATGTTGCACAAGGACAACATGGGGGCACAAGAGCGTTGGCTTGTTTCTCTTTTGAATTCCTGATTCAGAAAGCAATGGGTTCAGGGTCTTGGTGGATTGTGATTGATCTACTCCTGTGGAGAGAAACTCCAACCTCCTGGAGTCTCTTGCCAAGACATCAAGGTAAGATTTACGGAAAGGAAAGAGGAAATGAAGGAAGAAAAGAAGAAAGAAAGGAAGGGAGGGAGGGAGGGAGGGAGGGAGGGAGGAAAGAAGGAAGGAAAGAAGGAAGAAGAGTAGATGGTGGGTCAGATGAGAAAGGCTTGACTTTATTGCTATGACCTAGTCCTGTTCTAGCGGGAGAACATGATCCAGGTGAGAATCCTATGCCTAGCCTATGGTGCAGGCTATACAGAAATTGCTGAAGATGCCACAGTCAAAAGCCATCATCACTGACAACAGGTGCAGGGGGAGAGGGTAAGTGGAGCCTCCTCACCTTTGCCACCTCAAGCCAGGGTGCACACAGCACGAAGGGTCCCATATGTTCTATGAAGGGGCGGGAAGATGAACCGGGAGAAGGGTAAAAAACGACCTTGTCACTCTGGCTTCATGAATCTCTGGGAGGGAGACATCTCTTCTGCTGGTGACCCCGGTAGAGCCACCCAATGGTGAACCTGAGTATTGAGAGTCTCCAGGGCTCTACCCAATGGCGCAGTGCTAAAACCTTGGTTGCTTTTCTGGCAGTGGGGATACACACTGTCGCAAGGGCTAGGGGCTGTTGTCTGCCAGCTCGTGGCCACAGGCCCACGCTCCCTGAGGTGTGAGGGGGTGATGAACAGTGATAGATTGCTCTCTCTGGGATCTCTGCCCAGTGGCCTGGCACAGCTGGAATGTCCTTGGCCAGGTCTTTGTGAGCAGTCAGTCAGGAGATGGGTCGCATGATCAGACAGCTTGGGCTTGCTGGGGGATTTTTTTTTCTCCAGGTTTTAGAATCATCCAGGGTCATCTGAATGCCCTTGCAGCTCTTGTTAAATCCCTTAGGATCAGCTCTGAGTTCCAATTGTTCAGCTTGTGCTAAATTTGTTTAGCCTAAGTGGGCATACCCAAGGAGTAAATGTGTCAACGCTGCTGTATTCCCATCTGTCACGGAAGGGGAAGTGCACTCAGAAAAGGGGTAGCCGGTGTCCCTTGACCACCTTTCACGTGTTTCACCTTTCACACCCTTGGCCACCGTGAACTCACTCCCGGATGATGCACCTGCTCTGGACTATCCTCGTAGCAAACCTTTACTATGCAACGCCCCCTCCCTCCAAATCTGCCAAACTCAAGTGGCCTTACTCCTGCAAAGTGTTCCCTGAGACCTAGCTCGTTTTAAACACCGGAGAAACCACAGAAGCCTCGTTACTGCCCTATGGAACTCAAGTGGCCTTACTCCTGCAAAGTGTTCCCTGAGACCTAGCTCGTTTTAAACACCGGAGAAACCACAGAAGCCTCGTTACTGCCCTATGGCTGTGACAAAAATACCATGATCAAGGTGCTTTTAAAAGAAAGGGCGTATTTGGGCTTCTGGCTTCAGAGGGTTAGAGTCCGAAGGAGCAAAGATGTGGCAGCTAGAACTGGTGAGAACTCGTATCTCCATCCCTGAGAGGGAGGTAGGGTTAACTCAGAATGGTGCAAGGCTTTAGAAACTTCAAAGCCCATCCCCACCGACATACCTCCTCCAGTAAGGCTACCCTATCCCCTTGTCCCTAAACAGCCAGCAGCTGGAGACCAGGGTTTTAAACATATACACCTATGGAGGCTGGTCTCATTCAACCTACCACAGAGCCCTCATCTCTACCTGATTAATAAGTGACGATTAAGCCCCCGAGTCAGGTACTGCCAGTCCAGAAGAACACAAGATGTCTCCCTTTCCTGCCTTAGTGAATGTGAGAAGATGCACGGGCCCAGTACATACTTTGAAGGCGATGAGCAGGAAGCTGGAGGCAAACACCAAGGACTAAAGTGGAAAAGCCAGTGTAGGTGGGAACACAGTAAGTTCAGGGAAAATTAGTAGATAAAAGGAACCTGGTCCAGGCAGAGGGTGTCATGTGCTCCGAGAAATCACTAGGCAGGAGGCACAAATCCCATCTTTGACTGAAAGACAGACAGCCTCAGAACTCCGTGGAAAATAGATTACTGGAAGGAGGTACACAGTAGTCCAGACTCAGAATATTTTATGTATGTATGTATATGTGTGTAATATTGTATGTGTGTGATATATTGATATATATATATAGTATTGTATGTATTATGTATGTATGTATGTGTGTGTATATATATATATGTGTGTGTGTGTGTGTGTGTGTGTGTGTGTGTTTTCTGTTGTACTGGGACTAAATCAAGAAGCCTTGTGCATGAGCACTCTGGCATGAACTCCATCCCCAGCAGTTCATTTGATTTTTAAATCTCTTGGTAGAGGGGCACTTGCCTCCTTCTCGTTGGTTCGCTTCCTCCCTTCCAAAGCCGAGTCAGACGCAGGTCTTAGTTTGCTCATTTGTATCTGCAGCGACAGGCCATTCAATGGATCCCAGGTGGATGGATGAGATGTGTAGTTGGTGCTCAACTTGCTGAGCAGATTTCAGGCCCATCCCCCTTTTCCCTTCCCTTTCCAAAGGGGAGGAAGAGCATAGAGATCCAAACAGCCAGAGAAACTGCCTTGACCTTCGTCCTGAGGTAACCCTGGCACCTGAGACACAAAGTCTGAAGGCCTGGAACTGCTTGGGGCTCCCAGTGCCTTTCCAGGTGGTAGAGATGCCAAGGTAGTACTCTGCAAGATCAAGCACCTTTTATGGCCTCATCCGAGTCTTGGACACAAGACTTAAGTTTGCCATAGTCTTCTTACAACAATTTACAAATGGTTGCCCTATGTACAATACTGCCCAGTTAAAACAAGTTAAGTACTTTATGCCATGAACAGAATGTGATCTGCGGCAACAAGCATCACTCACGGGCATCTTTTTCTATTTCAGTTCAATTCCGGTTTCTGCATTAGGCACCGGGAGCCAGGAAGGACAGTACAGCCCTGGCTTCAGAGAGCTTATAGCTGCAGAAAACCAAACAAGCTCAGAAGCAAATAAATGATACAAAGTATTTTAATTGCTGTAGTGTAGACATCAGTTCAGCCGTGCATACAGCGACTGTCTCTCCTGGAGGTGAAGAGGCGTGGAGATGAGGAAGTGATCCACTAAGGAGGGAAAGAGCATTTATCAAGCTCGTAGGCGAGGGGAAGGGCCCTGAAAGTTAGAGTTCTCTTGACAAACAGGCAATGGGGCTGGGAGTGTAAGTCACACCAGCTGTAAGGGTATTTGTTAAGGTTCAAGTATCCTAGGCTGAGACAGATGAACCCATACGGCAGGGCTTGGGCTGGGGTGCTGGGCTCGAGAGCTTTGAATTGACCATTGGCATAGACAGCCCCTGAAGGGTTGTAGGTAGGGCACAGGGTGGCAACGGCAAGTTTACTCCAGGGAAGGGTTGCTGGGCTGGCAGGATGGGGACTAGAAGAGAAGGAGTTCAACCCAGGAAGCCAGGAAATCAAACCAGGCACAAGAGAGGTTGGTCACCTGGAAAGAGAATGACGATTCTGTAGGCAGAGCGCTGTTGCCTTCACCAGGTGCACAATGCTGACTGAGCGACGGGGCTCGAGAAGTAGAACCAACCAGTCTCAGTGCTACCCTGGGAGTGAAGGAGGAAGTCTTTTATGTCCTGCAAAGGGCAGTTCACAGTGTTGCTATACAGGCCAGCCCTGGGCAGAGGCCACATGCTGTTTGCTTGGTGGAGTGTGCAGATGGAGTTTGAATATGCAGCTGGGGTTTTCTCTGCACATGTGCAAGGTCACGTGTGGCGTGGGACACAGTAGGTGCCTGGATTAAAAAGGTCTTCGCTTGTCTCATAATATCAGAGCCAGACCTGGAGACAACGTGCAGGGTTACCTTCTTAAGAGATCTGAAATCTTCTCTTTTCTAGACTAATTACAGAATCATCCCCACCCTGCTTCATGCAGCTTGCTCTGACTCAGTCTCTGTGACCCTCACCATCTTCGTTATCCAGCTCTGATTGACATTAAACTTTGCCAGACTGGGAACTGGCATACTTGCAGTGGGCTCTTTACAATCAGGGAGACTGGATTCAGTTACGAAGGCATTGATGGTGTCTAGAAGTGATTCGGGGTTGGAGTTGGTAGGAGAAAAGAGGAGCTAGCTGCTAGGGCAGAGGTCTCAAACTGTAGCTCAGAGAAGCGAATGGAGTGGGGGAGGGGTATAGGCATTCAGTGTCTACATCTATGAGGCTCCCAAAGACAGAGGTGAGGTCCACTCCACCTTCCTAACCCTGATTTCCCGTACTTTTTCTCTGGTGTCTTTTATAAAAGCCAGTAGGTTTTCCTGTCTCCCTCCCCCTGTCTCTATCGTAACGCAATGCCTTCTCCGGGGGTGCCGCAGCCATCTGGCTATCTTCTCTGTGTCTGGCCACCTCATCAATTCATCATCCCCTTTATAATCTCATCTGAAAACATATCCTTTCTTGTTTGCTTCTTAATTTCTCCCTCCTCCGGCCACTTCTTTCTCTTTCTCTGAGACTTTATTATGACTTTACAGAACCCCAGAGGATAGATTGCCTAGGAAATATGCACTGTAAAGTAAACGCATATGGCCCTATCTCTCAGTTGTCCAGATCTAGCCCAGCTGTGCAACTTCACAGCCCAACAGCTTGGTGATATGGCACTGGCTTAAAAGCCACCTTGTTACCTTGCGAGGACTTCCATGGCATTCCTTGTGTGCCGTTAACCTTAGATGTCCGTGATGCAGACGGTAGTAGGCTCAGTGGTTTAGCAAGACCAGACCCCTGACAAGGCAAGCGTGAGCTCTCCTTCAGTCCCAGAGATCAAATATTAACTCCAATCAACTGCGAGCTTCCTGACATTGGTGTCCCTGTGGTGTTTCATAAGTCCTGACAGCTCCTTACCATTGTTTTAGGGGGGAGCCTGCACCCCATTGCCTTCCCTGGAAATGAACACTCTTTCCTTGCTTTGGGTCTTGTCCCAGCATGAAGCAGGGAGATGAATGCATATGACCAAAAATGTCAAAGATGACCTGAGAGAAAAGGGATCTTCGCACCCGTTCCAAGAGCCTTCGCAGTTCCTTTTAATGAGCTTATGTCGTGTTCTTCTCGGGTGGGAGCAGCCCAGGGTCACCTGTCAACAGCTCTATCTATAGCAGAACCCCCATGGCTCACCCTGCCATCTCTGCTTGCACAAGGCTTGCTGACCCCGAGGCTCAGCTGTGAGAATCAATCATCCCCTTCCAGACTTCATCGTTCAGCAGCTACGGGGCCTCAGCTATTTTTATCACCCCCAAGAAGCCGGTGGCCAAGGACATGCCAGGATACCTCTGCTTAGGGGTGTCGCTGTGGGAATGAGTGGTGGGAAGTCATGGCAGCTGAGCTTCTGCCTCAAAGTTAAATCCAAAGGGCCTGACCTGGAACGGAGCCACATTTGATCTTCTTCCCTTGTGCAACCTGTCCCAGAGGCTTACACAGGGGAGACAGATGTCTCAAGAGGGAAGGAGGCCAAGGACATGGTGGAAGGACTTTAGGTCGGAAGGAAAAGGAAGCAGAGTGCACGTGGCCTGGGTTACACCTAACCAGGGTGTGGGATCATATCCTCTAGATACCTGACCTCAGTGACCTGCACAGATGCAGCCCCCCAAAATAACAAAGCAAAAAAAAACCAACCAAACAAACCCTTGCTTCTCTGTTTGTGACAGTTGTCAATCTTTGTAGGTGCTTCCTGTGGGCCAGGCTTAATGTTGGAAGTAGGCCTCTAGAATCTTCTCTAGAGTTGTCCAGAGTCTAGAGGACATGGCTAATCAGGCCAGGCATCACCAAACCCTGGGGGTCTCCTTCCTAGGCTACCTTTGTCCACTGTAGGTGCGGATCCTGTGGGATACAAGTGCAGTTTATATTTGCAGAGGTCCATTTGATACCCTCAACAAACTCCTTCGGCATAACCTCTGAGGTAAGGGTGTATTTTTAGTCTGTGTAAAAATAGTCTGGACGGCCGTCTGTGCATACGTATGCTTTGCTCACCAGAGCTCCAGCACAGGGAATGATGGCAGAAGGCTCGGGGGCCCTGAAGCACTTTCATCTCTGAGAAGATGGGATATGTGGACCCCAGGGCCTTGAGGAGGTGAAAGTCGCCTCCTATATAATGCTGTGGGGGGACAGGGAAACGGGTGACCTTCAACCTCTCTAGATCCCAAGATGGAATTTAAAAAACAAAGTTAGGTGGGCCAGAAACCAGGGTCCTCCTGAGCTGGCAGGGGAAAGCCAAGTTGCTGGCAGCCACTCAGGACGAGAGGGGTCAGTTGTGAGGGTGGCCCCACTGAGGCCCCTGCAGGTTCTAGGCTACCTTCCTAAGGGCAGGAGTTCAGAGGCAGGATTTATTGGTCCCTTGAGCCAGTGAGCAGGTGGTGGCAGGAGGCCCAGGCCCAGAGATAAACTGGGGTGTTTATCAACTACTCTGGGGCCCTGGAGGCCAAGAAGGCCAAGAGCTCTCTTGCCGCTTACTTAGCCCAAGGTTCTGTCACTCTGACCAGACACCTGGCTTCTCTGACATTGTCACATCCCTGCTACACTAGCAAGCTGTGGAAAGTCTCCGACACTCACATCTGGGCAGCATGCAAACTGAGACAAGTTTCCTGAAGGAAAAAAACCTGGCAGTTGATACGGGACTCTAAAAAACATACCTTTGGAGGCTGGATGGCTCATGTGTGTAACCCCAGCATTTGGGAATCAGGAGGATCTCTGGGCTAGCCTGGGCTCTCTGAGGCCCTGTCAAGAAAGAAAGAAAAGAAGGAGAGAAGTACACCCTTGGGCTAGTAAGTTCTGCTTTCTAAGTTTCTCCAAAGCCGAGGCTGTCTACAATAGTGGAATAGCAGACTACACTCCGCTGCACCTACTTAGTGAAATACTGTGCTGTTAAACATCTGATGATACAAGAAAGTGCTAACAACGTGATGCCTGATTTGACAGGCAGGGTAACAACTATATATAGCATATGATCTAAAGGCTTTTATTATTGTAACAGTTACTACAAAGAAAAAGGTCCTTGTTTAGACAAGTTTGTTCAGAAGCCACTTGCTTGAGGGGAAGGCTATAAACAGGTGTGCAGAGCAAGAGGAGATGATCTAAGTCATGGTGGAGGGGAGGGGGAGGAGAGCAGGCAGTTTGGGAGTGTGTGTCTGAGTCCTCTCCAAGCAAAAGGCACACAGACCCTCCGTGGGGCCAGCCAGCTATGGGTATAAAGAAACTTAGTGTTGTCACTGAAGGTGTCACCACTGCTGTGAACTAAACCTCAGCTGCACGCCTACCTAAAGTGTTCAATAAAGTCCACCAAATCAGCAGCTGGTTTACCTAAGTGGAGATCCAGAGAAAGAGACCTATAAGATGATGAAGTGCAGAACTACATAACAAAGTTAGTCATGGGCATTGGTGCTCGAGGGCTGGAGAAATGATTAAGTTGGTAAAGTGTTTTGCCATGTGTATTAGTCAGGGCTATGGAGAGCAACAGAACTTACTCAATGAATCTACAGAGAGAGAAAAGGGGGGAGGAAATGGCTTGTGGGCTATGGTCCAGCTAGTCCAACAATGGCTGTTTACCAACACAAGGTCCAACCATCTGGCCTCATGGTTTTCAGTATACACCAGAATCCCAAAGAAGTAGGGTTGAATGCAGTGAAGGAATGGGCTTTGCAGCAAGAACAAGCAGGCAAAGGGAGAGCCTGCCTTCTTCCACTTCCTTTATTTAGACTTTGAGCAGAAGGTATGACCGAGATAAGGTGGGTTTTTCCACCTCAAAAGATCTAGATTAAAGGTGTATCTCCTGACCTCAAAAGACCTGAATTAAAAAGGGGTCTTCCCACTTCGTATGATTTAATTAAGAAAAAGAAATTCCTCACAGGTGTATCCAGACACTTGGGTTCTAGTTAATTCTAGATGTAGTCAAATTGACAACCAAGAATAGCCATTATTTGATGAATCTTTGAATTTGAGGCCAGCCTTGCCTACAGAGAGTTCCAGGAAACTCAGGGCTACACAGAGAAACCCTGCCTTGAAAAACCAAAATCAGTTAAAGTAGGAATAGCCACCACACCATGTAAACATGAGGATCTGAGTTTGAGTACCGAATCCCCATGAAAAATTACACACATAAGCACGCACAATTGCACTTGCACACTCTTGAGCACACACACACACACACTTGCATGCACAGGCACTCACGCACACATGCATACTCTAGCACATGCACACATGTGCACGCACGCACGCACAGGTGGGAAGCATAAAATAAGTGCTTGGAAGGTAGGAGACACCTCAGAGAATCCGAGCGTCTCTGGAGTTTGTAGGAAAATGTGGGGAGGGGACGCTTTGAACTTCCCTGGGAGCACTAAATAGGGATAAGCCTTCAAGAAAAACAGAAGCTGGAAAATTCTCTCTGAGACATGTATACATGTCTGGGTGTCCACGATCTTACACACAGGATGAATAACAGTGCGGGGACTTTAACAGTGCTATGCCCGGGTAGTGAGATTTAGGGGGATAACTGCTCTCCTTTTTATAGTTTGAAAAATTCTGGGCCAGTGAAATGGCTCAGCTGGTGAAGGCATTTGCCACTGTCCTAGTTTGGGTTACTATGGCTGTGATAAAACACCACGACCAAAAGCAAACTGGAGAGGAGAGTGCTCATTTGGCTTATGCTTCCACATCACTGTTAATCATTGAAGGGAATCAGGGCAGGCACTCAGTGTAGGAACCTGAAGGCAGGAGCTGATGCAGAGGCCACAGAGGGGTACTGCTTACTGGCCTGTGCACATGGCCTGCTCAGCCTGCTTTCTTACAGAGCTCAGGACCACCAGCTCAGAGGTGACCCCACCCACAATGGGCTGAGCCCTCCCACAACAATAACTAAGAACATACTCAACAGGCTTGCCCAAAGCCCAGTCTTAGGGAGGTATTTTCTCAACTGAGGCTCCCTCCTCTCTGAGGACTCTAGCTTCTGTCAAGATGACTTAAAAGCAGCCACGTCACTAAAACAGTCACTAGGCCTGACAGCCTGAGTTCATTCCCTGGAAGCCACATGGTGAAAGGAGAGAACTGACTTCCACAAATGGGAGCCTGACTTGTATGTATGTGCCCTGACATGGGCACGCACGCAGACAGACGACAGACAGACAGACACATACGAAGTATCTGTGTACTGGAAAGATGGCTCACTCCCTGGCATGCTGCTCTTACAGACCAGGGTTCCATTCCCGGTACCCACGTGTCTCATAGCCATCTGAGACTCCAGCCTCAAAGGATCCAGCACCCTCTTCTGACCTCCACCAGCATCAGGCATGGTGCACATACATACATGCAGGCAAAAAAAATCATTTTTAATATACATAAAATAAAATAAATACAAAGTTTAAAACATCCTATTTTAAAAGAGGACATTTCCGACTCTTGACTAGAGATATGAATCAGATGGGAGAGTGCTTGCCTACCATGCACAAGTCCTGGGTTTGAGTGTCCTGCACTGCATAAACCAGGCATGTTGTACATGCCCATAATCCCAGCACTGAGGAAATAGAAGACAGAGGATCAGAAGTTCAAGGCATCTTAGCTACAAAGCAGGCCTGAGGTCAGTTTGGGATACACGAGATTCCACTTCCAAGAGACTTTTTTCCCAACTCTTCTGTAAAAACCCTAGTTATAAAACTACATTTTGTAGCATTGGGAGGGAAAACCACTGAGTATAAACAATGTCGTTCCATGTGGTGTGTGGAGGACACTCTTGGCCTCTGGGTTGGTGCTCAGCTCCCACCACAAACACTGACTCTTCACATAACTGGGTCAGCTCTGGGTCCCTGGGCCCCTGCCCGCTCACCAACACACTGAGATGACATGGCACTCCCGGGAGCTCAGAGACATTCCAGTCTGGTCAGCAGCCCAGATCTCACTGCTGGTCACAGGCCCACAACAAACTGTTCCCTGGCAACAAGAGGTAAGACTACCGCTGTGAGGGGACAACCTGTGTTTATAATCTCTCCCTTGGGGCTTTGCTTCTACTGCTGAAAAGGCTTTCTACCTAGGCACCAGTCCTCAGCGTTTTCTCAGGATAAAAGAGAGGGGTCTGAGAGAGATTATTTGCAGATCTCTTTCTGATGGTTCTCGCAAACTTTTTTTTTTTTTTTTTTTTTTTTACTGTGGTCAATTTATTTATGCTTGAAGAGGAGGGAGGGGGGAAGGAAGGAGGTTGGCATACACAGGGGAAGGACAAACAACACTCAAATGATTTGATAAAGCCTTAAGGGATCACATTATTTTATATTTAATTTATCTAAAATTAGCCGGGCGTGGTGGTGCACGCCTTTAATCCCAGCACTTGGGAGGCAGAGGCAGGTGGATTTCTGAGTTCGAGGCCAGCCTGGTCTACAAAGTGAGTTCCAGGACAGCCAGGGCTATACAGAGAAACCCTGTCTCGAAAAACCAAAAAAAACAAACAAACAAAAAAAAAATAATAAATAAATAAATAAATAAATAAAATTAATTATACAGAATACATGTAATGTATACACACACACCCACCTTGAAATTAAGCCACTTGGACTACCAGTGCTCCCCACAAGAAACATACACTAACAAAACCCCCAGTACCTAGCACAAGAAATCTCCTTTCTAGTGGTTGGTCAAGGTAGTCCAAGTGACTCCTAGAATGGTGGAGATTATCAATGGAGCTCTTAGTTACTTCTCAAGGGTTGGGGGGGGGGGGGCGTGTTCCTATTGCCAAAGACACTACACATTTAGGACACAAGAGGATGATTTGAACTGGATTTGACCTGAAAGCGTATTTTCTATTGTCAGTCTTTCAGATACTGGAATATACTATGAATATACCCAAGGAGGAGAAGCAATGGAACAGTCTTAGGAAGGCACAACACCTATACAACACACGTGACTAGCACGGCAAAGTATCTTTAAAGGTGTGATAAGTGGCACTCCTGTGTCCACAGTAGCCAACAGCTATCTAATTGGACTTCAGGCCCACTCTACAGCCGGTGGTCTGTTACGGGAACTGTAGTCAGCTTCCATGGGCTAGTGACGTCATGGACTTTAGAAAAGAATCTACTACCCCCACTAGGCCAGCATGATCCCTTCCTACGTTCTAAATCCTATCCCCATACCCACAGATTGGTGTAGCTGCCACCTCTTATCCAAAAAGCTTCTCTTTATAGCTAATGGACATAATACAGACAGAGATTGATGGATAGTGGGGAGCCCAGACCCAACAGATACATCCATATCACAGCTCCTGCATCTATGACTCAAGAACATTACTGCAGAGGAGATGGAAAGGTTGTAATAGCCAGAATACCAGAAAGTGTTGGGTAGAATGTTCTATCCTAGAAATGGCTGCATAAACCACACCAGGACAACAGCAGTATCAATGGACATTGCTGTAAAAGAGGCCCCATCCATAGGCAAAGAACTACAGGCAACTAATGATGACTGCCCAGAGAAGGGACATTAGCCTGGAGAAGTAACATTAGCCTCTCCCAGGGATGAGCCCACCGCTGATTGTCCACTGCAGAATGACCAGCCCTGAAACTATATACACACAAACAACATAATCAGACTCAGCCGGTGGTATTTACATATCTGTGCATGGTATATACATATATACATACTTACATATATACATACATACACACATATATGCATATAATAATTAAAGAGACTACCTACATGAGAGTGGGAGTATGGGAGAGACTGGAAAGGAGGGAGGAAAGGGAAAGGGTAAAGTGATATAATTCTATTTTTGTTAAAAATATTAAAAATTATAAACATATATATATATATACACAATTTATAGTGTAATAGTTTTACTATGTAATAATCTCTTGTTTTATGCATGTATTCTATAACAATTTAATATATTTATATTGCATTCTATTTCAAAATATAAAATAATGCTTTCAAAAGTTTAATAGCAATGGGTTCTTGGGTTTCTGCTCCCTTACCTTAAATAGTGTCTAGTAATGAAACTTTATGAAGTCAGACACTGTTCAATAACCCAGGCTCAGCAAGACAAATACCACATGTTCTCTCTCATACTGCAGAGTCTAGGTTTTTATGTATGTGCATATCTGTGAGTGTGGGCATAGGCTGTGAAACTAGAAAGGGACCAGGAGAAGAAGTGTAAAGTGAGGGGAAGTGGGCTGTGGACTCCATCAGCCATGAGGGTGACACAGGAGTGATCGGGTGGACAAGAGTTCAAGGGGGAGGGAAAGGGAGGGAGCGAGAGCCACAGAAACAAAGACAGGGTGTTATGAAAATGCTGTATGAAGAAATGCTCATTTACTCATATGTTAGCTAAAAACAATTTTTAAAAAAAGGATGGGTACTGTTCACATGTAAGAACTTAACATTTTTTGTTTCATAACCCCTTCTCGGCTCCTCCCCTGGCTTTGGACCATAACCCAACAGTGTGTTCCCTTTTTTGCTTAGTGAATACACAGTTGTAGACAAATAGAAGAAAGGAATCCAGGGTTCAGTAGCACAGTATTGAATATTAATGTTATAATTAACATTAATTTATTGTGCTTTCAAAACAACTAGACGAGATGGTTTTGGATGTCCTTACTACAAAGAAATGAGAAATATTTGGCATGATAAATACACTTACTATAATGATTTGGTCATTACTCAATATATATATACACACACACACATATATACATATATATATACACACATACATATATATATGTGTGTGTGTATGTATATATACATATATATGTGTATGTATATATATATATATATCCCCATATAATGTATAATAATTATATGTCAAACTAAAATTAAAGCAGTTATTTCTTCCTGGGAGACAACAGCCTAAGATTCTATTTTGGAACTGTGTTCTTCCTGCTTGGGAGTAACACTAGAACACAGCGGAGCTCACAGCTGTAGAAAACTCTATTCCAATCGATAATCTTTTTCCAACCTTTGGGTACTTTCTTTCACCCAAGGATCTCAAGGCACTGCGGGGCCTGAACAAGGACGACAGGGATGTGGATCACCCAGCCTTGTCCTCAGACGCCTATAATGTCTCCCTGGGAGTC
Source organism: Mus musculus (assembly GCF_000001635.26). Lineage (NCBI taxonomy): Eukaryota > Metazoa > Chordata > Mammalia > Rodentia > Muridae > Mus > Mus musculus. The sequence continues at coordinate 73,396,386 of NC_000078.6, read as the reverse complement.
TGCAGTGAGGTTTGAGCACAGTCAAGAAGAGATTGAGGAACATTGAAGGAAGACCAAGGTGAGTCACCATGGAGGCCTAGGCAGAGACTGAAGACAAAGGATGGCATCAGGAAAGAGCAGGTCTGAAGGCCAGTGCTCAGAGAACCTCCCACCACAGCCAAGGGCACCACCCCAGGAGTCAACCACTCAGCCTTTGAATAAATGAACACTGAGTCTCGGGGGTCCAGGGATACTGTTATATCAAGTAGAAGGGCATTCATGATCCATCCCCAATGGTTCAGCGGGCTTCAACTTTCTTCTCTTTTCTTCCCAGAATCCGGTTTGTATTTTTTTAATTTTTACTTTATTTTATTGTTTTGATGAAACCCTAAGACTCCAAGAAGAAAAGTTTTAGAGAAGTTCCTTCTATCTTTATTAACTCTAAATCCAACAAGCCAACCAGCCTGCTTGGAGGAGGACCCTCCCTGCCTGCTTTGCAGAAATGTCAGGAATGATGTAACACTTGGGATTTTGTTGGCTTGGTTTTGTTGTAGTGGTGCTGATTGCTTTCTTTTTCATATGCAGTTTAAGAGTCAAAGTGCTAGCCCTCTATCTTTTCACGGCTGCGGATGTCAAGGCTCAGAGAAGTTAAAAGCACTTTTGGGGATGCACAGGCTAGGATGCGGCAGAAACAGGCCTGGTTCCAGAGTCTAGATCTGTCTTTGTCAAAGGAGGATGACCAACTTGGGTAACCTCAGTGCTAAGCATCACTGGAGAAGTGAAAGGGGGTGCCATGGGTAGATGGACGGGTACACGTGGAGGACACAGCAGGAATGGGGCTGCCGTCAGCCACCATAAAATAGTGTGCTCAGCCAGTTAGGAAATGACATGCCTCCTCTATACCCCTCCCCCTCCCTGTGCCAATGGGTGACAAGCCACTAAGAAACCAGAGTTAGAGGTAACTCAGCTCTGTGAGCATGGAAAGAGGAGTAAGAGAGAGGGCAAAGCAGGTTTGGGGGGGGGTCTGGGGGAGGGGCATGCTGTGTGAGCAGTGATGGGGCTCAACTGGGGAGTGGAGCGGCCCTGGTGATGAACACACTTCCTGGGGTTGAAACACTTGAGAACAATGCTGACTAAGGGCATGCCTGGTCCATTTCTGAGAAGACTAGTGCTGTTGCTGGGGGTGGTAAACACGCAGATTGGAGTTTAAATGTGACTTGCAGGAAAGCCAGGTGCAAGCTTCATTCCCTGAGTTAAAATAAAATAAAATAAAATAAAATAAAATAAAAAAGCTTTTAAGGCAACATCCAGTTAGTTTTGTCCTACAGATGTTTCTTGATCACTGTTCTGTTGCTGTGAAGAGACACCATGACCAAGGCAGCTCTTATAAAACAAAGCATTTGAGACTTAGAGGTTTCATCCATTTCCATCATGGTAGGAAGTATGGCACTTGCAGGCAGACATGGTCCTGGAGGAGAAACTGAGACTTCTACATCTGGATCCTCAAACAACTGGAACAGAGAGACTCTGAGTTGGGAATGGGCTTTTTGAAACCTCAAAACCCACCCTCAGTGACACACTTCCTCCAACAAGGCCACGCCCCCTAAATCCTCCCAAGTAGTTCCACTTCCTGATGACTAAGCTTTCAAACATATGAGCATATGGGGGGGGGGGCGCATTCTCGTTCAAAGCACTGCAAGATGATATAAACACCACAGGAGCCATATTACTCGTTCAACAATGGCACAGCGTCACAATGCAAGTTCTAGTATTCTTTGTCTCCAAATCAGCTTGGTAGCATTCTCAGAACACCCTGTCTCTATTTCTCATGATTCTCCACTCCCCCCACACCTCTGGGTTTCTCCTTCGCTATAACAAAAACAATAAAGCAGTGTTTCTCAAAGTGGGGATCACTGTGGCTTTTGTCGTGCTCCCTTGTAGTTAGCTGAACATCTGTCTCTCTGAGAGAGTTCGGTGTCCCTGCTGTCCCCACAAGGAGTGGCATGGTCACTAGCTCCGGAAGCCTCTGTGAACCTGGTCTAGTCTTGCCTATACACAAATAGAAATGGCTAGATGAAACCAAGGCTGAGGGAAAGGGTCTGGCCAAGCCCCAAAGAAAACAGAAGGATTTGAACCCAAGGAGGCAGACAGTCCTGGTTCCCGGGCACACGAGGTAAATGCCGAATGGAAATCCAACTGCTGCAGAGAGTGACTGCTCAGATGGAGCAAATGTGCTGTGAAATCAGCCCTTGGAAAATCATCTGGAGTTCATCTCAGTGAAATCCAAAAACAATAACTGACTCCCCCGGCTGCTTCAGAGAGGCCTCAGGAGCTCCCCTCAGCAGAAGCCGCAGTTGCCCTGGGTCTCCCAACTCTGCCCTTGTTTATTTACAAATCTGCCTTCCTCTCCCACTTTAGGTCATCCTTCAGCTCTGCCCTCTCCAACCCCTGGGGAGCCCCGGGCATTCATTAGACCTCTCACATGACAGGCAGCAGGAGACACAAATTAAAAGAGAGACAGTGAACTCTCTGGGCTACCTGGCAGGAGGATGCAAACTGGAGTCCTGCAGGGCTGGAGGGGAGCTTGCACAGCTGGAAACTGGGCAGAGGGATCCCCAAGTTTTCCCCCCAGAGAACTCCTGCTGTGTGGAGGGAGGAGGCAGACCCTGTACCGAGGCTGGTGAGAGAGCATCAGGGTACAGATATCTTGGAAAGTGGACTGAGCTTTGGTGTGGAGTTTTGAATGCTACAGTGAACATTCTAAACCATCAAAGGACAGAGCCTGCTTTCTGGTCCCCAGGGCAGATTCCATTCCTGCAAAGTGTCTTGGGCTCTTTTACATTCCCAAGGAAAGGTCATAGCCCCGCCAGCCAAGAAGGTTCCACGTCTTCCATACCATTCGCTTACTAGAATGGCTCCTGCAACCTATGCTGGTTGGAGCCCAACTTAGGGATCAGTTGCCATGGGAAGAATAGGTAGGGCTTTTGCACACACACACCAACACCAGTCTAAGAACACACACACAGACACACACAGACACACACAGACATACACACACACACATACACACACACACACACACACACACACACACACACACACACACAGACTGTTGGTATCAGGAACCAGCTTTGCAGATCACCTCCAAACCCAGTGACATCACTGAGGCTGTGCATCAGTTGCCATGGCAATCACATACATTCCCAGAGTCCACTTTCTACCCTTATCTGACAGTGGTAGCCTAAATAAAAGGCAGACCCTCCCTGACCTTTGCCCCTTTTTCTTCTCTTTTCCCCTTTGTTTCCATCACCCCATCTTTGTACCTGTCCCCCCACAGTAAACCTCTGCCATGTGGAACTGCATTGGCCTGGTGTGGTCTATCCAGACACAAGGCGTGATTCTAACACAACACACACACACACACACACACACACACACTAAATGGTTCTGTGGATGTAGCTCAGTTGATGCTTGCTAACATACACAATAAGCAAAATGAGAACCTTGCTGCTAACTTATGGTTCCTATCCCCAGGCTGCCCCTCTTCCCTGGATATTCTCCCAGAACCCTGAGCCATCCCACCCTGGGTCTGCATTAAAATCTCAGATATCAGGCTAGCACCTAAGGCAAGAAGCTGGAGGGAGCCATTGTGAAGATGTTTGTAAGTTTCTCTGCAGAGGAAATTGACAACACATCAGATTTTCCAAGCTGCTTTCCAAAGCCCTGTGTTAATGGATCTTCCAGGAGCCCTCTCTTAACAACCTGAGAGAAAGATTTGGGTCTCAGCCTTTGCCTCAATGCACAGGCTGATGTCTGTGTGGGCAGCACATGGGCGCTGACCAACCCTCCCTCACCTGTGTAGTCTCAACCTCCTGGCTGCTTTCCAGCACTGTCTCTCCCATCCATGAAAGCAAATTGGAATAAAAGTTATTATGAGGCCATCTAAGATTGACTATAGCTTATTTTTTTAATTAGTGTAAAAATGACTTACTAATTTTAATAACTTTGCTGTGAAGTAGATTACTGCTATCCCGGTGTAGTCTTGTAGGGCACTCAATAAGAAAGACCTAAAGCCAGCCGGTGGTGCCCCAGGTCTTTAACCTCAGCACTTGGGAGGCAGAGGTAGGTGAATCTCTTGAGTTCAAGGCCAGCTTGGTCTACAGAGTGAGTTCCAGGACAGCCAGGGCTACACAGAGAACTCCTGTCTCTAAAACAAACAAACAAACAAACAAACAAACAAAAAACAATCAACCAACCAACCAACCAACCAACCACACTTGGAGCCAGCATAGAGCTTCCCAAGGGTTTCTGTTTGATCCCTGAATATAGACTGACAGTCTGGTTTTCAGGGTCTTATGTGTGTATGTGTGATGGGGAGGAAAGGGAGATGGACAGATGGATAGACAGACATGTTATTACTATTCACGCCAGCATCCACAAGCTCTGAGGTGGTGGTCAGAGGCTGATGTTACTACTAATTTTATGAGCAGCTTTCTAAACCTCTGATTGATATGGACTAGAAAAGTCCATCTCTGTTTGGGGTAACTCTGCAGATGTGCAGTTTCATTGTCAAGATGGCCAGGCTGTGCTGGATATGATGTTGCCCTTGGGAGATGAGAGAGGAGGACTGCAAGTTTAAACCTAGCAGGGCTACATAGCAAGTGTCTCAAAAAAAAAAAAAAAAAAAAAATTTAAACAAGGCATGTGGCCCAGTCAAGTAAGAAGGAGAGGTGTTTGCGGTAATTCTAGATACTCTTAAAGCTGAAGCAAGAGTGTCTCAAGTTCAAGGCCAGCCTGGACAACTCAGCAAGATTCTCGAAATGAAGAGTAAAGGTGGGGTTGTGCCAAGATAGTGCCTAGTGATGAAATATTTGGTATGTCTGATGGTATAGTTGCATTTAATCCACAATACAGAGAGATGGGAGGATTGAGGGGAGATGGGGTTGAGGGGAGAGAAAGAGAGAGAGAGAGAGAGAGAGAGAGAGAGAGAGAGAGAGAGAGAGAGAGAGGTGCCAGATCCACAATCCCAGTACTCTGGGTGCAGAGGTAGGAGGATCACCAAAAATTCTAGGCTAGGGCTGGAGAGATGACTCAGCAGTTAAGAGCAC